>NC_138733.1:24211559-24371559 GCF_965113295.1 Leuciscus leuciscus
TAACTTTCTATTCATCAAAGAATCCTAAAATCACAGTTTCCACACAAAAAAAGGAGCAGCACACCCTAGCAGTAACATTAACTGTGCCCAGAAAAAATGCTATACACTTATTAATCATTAAAGAATGGTGGAAAAATTTATCTGGTTTTCCACAAATATATTAAGCAGCACAAATGTTTTCAACATGGATAATAATAAGAAAATGTTTCTTGAGCAGCAAATCATCATATCAGAATGATTTCTGAAGGATCATGTGACACTGAAGACTGGTGTAATGATGCTGGAAATTCAGCTTTGCCAGCAAAGGAATACATTACATTTGAAATTATATTAAAATAGAAAACAGTTATATTTCACAGTATATTGCTGTTTTCACTGTGTTTTTTATCAAATAAATACAGCCTTGGCTATAAGAGACGTCTTTCAAAATCATTAAAAACATCAAACTTTTGAACTATTTATATTATTGGTACTTTAATAAGTATGTTTTTCACTGTAAAACCTTTAAGCCCTGTCGTCATTTTCTCCCCCTTCATTGTGATCCAAAAAACTTCCCCTCTCATGAAATGTTTCCCATACAATCAAAGTTAATGACTTTGGTTTTTCTTAGACAAAATGTAAATATCTTCTTTTGAATCTGTTATTATCGGGATTACATGAAACTGTGGATTGTTTCTGTGAGCATGAATTGTTTTTCAGTCAGAATGTTCCATTGTGTTTCAGGTGAGGTGTACAGGGACACACTTACTTGTGTACAGTGATCACACCTCTGAGGTTTATGAGCCACATTTGAGACAATTATTATAAGACAAAAACAGCTATTAATATATATAACGCCCCTAAGCATTTTGTGAAATGTGAAAAGCCTATACTGTACATACATTTTATGACACATCTATGTATTGGTTTGAGACTTAATGTGCACTTTGAAGTTTGCATAAATATACACAAGATGCATTTCAGAATCATTAACATAATATTTCCCTCTTGAATTGATATAGTCAATACATAAAAATGAACAGGCATGGTTGCACAGTGGCAAGTTGAAATGACTCTGTATGCCGAGGAAAGGATAGTTGCATTTGTGTAATGTGTTTAACATTGCTGTGGAAAATGTGTTACTGTTCAGGGAAGAAGGAGAGGCACTTATAGCAATTGGCATCTCTCAGTAAGGTCACATCAAGCTGCTCATAGCAGAGTGACGACAAAAGATGTTCACAAACATTCAAGGCCATTACTGAGGGCCCTTCAGCGCTTGCCTTTTTGTCAACAAATCATCTCTCGCTTGCTCTCGTCTTCTTTTTGTGTCAAAATGCAACAAAATATATGATTAAACTGCCGAATAGTTGTGGGCGATATATCAAATATTCACACTGTACTTGCAAAGATTTTTCTGACAAAAAATAAAATGAATCAACAGTATGAGTATCTATTATTTCAATGCACGTTTTATTTGTACATGTAGTAATGTATCGTGACTCCTTGTATCGTGACTTCCAAGTATAAGCATTAGATTTCATAGATTTAATTCATTTTTATGAATCACTTCAAACTGTCCATTTCAGTGAACTGATTCGAAACAATTAATTCGTGTCACTGGTCACATTTTCTTGCTTTCGATCATTTGAGTATACAAATCAGTGTGGAGAACAAGCCTTTATTATATTTTAAATATTGTTTTACTTTATTTTACTTCTTGTATTAAACATTTTGAATGATGGTACAAACTTATATATATATATATATATATATATATATATATATATATATATATATATATATATATATATATATATACATATGTGTGTGTGTGTGTGTGTGTGTGTATATATATATATATATATATATATATATATATATATATATATATATATATATATATATATATATATATATATATATATACACACTACCGTTCAAAAGTTTAGGGTCAAAAATATGTTAAGAAATGAATACTATATTCTGCAACAATGTGACAGTAAATACATTTTATATTTAAAAAGCTTTATATTTCAAATAAATGCTGTTCTTTTGAACTTTCTATTCATCAAAGAATCCTGAAAAAATGTATCACAGTTTGCACAGAAATATTAAGCAATATTTTCAACATTGATAATAATAAGAAATGTTTCTTGAGCACCAAATCAGCATATTAGAAGGATTTCTGAAGGATCATGTGACACTGAAGACTGGAGTAATGATGCTGAAAATTCAGCTCTGCCATCACAGGAATAAATTACATAAAAAAAAAAAGATTCAAATAGAAAAACATTCTTTTAATTTGTAATAATATTTAGCAATATTACTGTTTTTACTGTATTTTTGATCAAATGAATGCAGCCTTGGTGAGCATAATGGATTTAACACACTACCGAAAAAGTATGTACACATACATTTATCGCCCAGCCTAATCACTGATTTCTCATCTTTTACTTTTCTCCTCAGGTCGGTGACAGACCCCAGAGATGGCAAACGCGTGGCCCTTAAAAAGATGCCCAATGTCTTCCAAAATCTCGTGTCCTGCAAGAGGGTTTTCCGCGAACTGAAGATGCTTTGTTTCTTCAAGCACGACAATGTAAGCTCCCCACCATCCTCTGTTTTTTTTTTTTTTTATCAGTTAGTGTTACCTAACTCTCGCTATCTACGTGCCGTCCCCATGGTGCCATTAGCGTGAGCCTGGCTAGCTCTCGCTGTCCCTGGGCTGCTGGTGCCTGGGAAACGAATGTCATGTGAAGGCTGGTGTCAGTGCCCACGTTCTCTGGCGTCAAAGCTGACCTCTGGTGCGCTCTGTCTTTGTTTCTCCACAGGTGCTGTCAGCTCTGGATATTCTACAGCCTCCACACATCGACTACTTTGAGGAAATGTATCCTAAACAGAAACTACTTTACCAGCTGCTGATTATGATTATGATCCAACCAGTTTGGATTCCAAAGAATTCCAAAGAGAAAAAAATTCGGCTGATACAATAATTATTTTGGATCGAATCCGGTTTCCCCCTAAATATAACTATTGTAATATTTCTCTGTAAAATAATGACATTTTTTATATATAATGGTGTTTTGCAGTACAACTGTAAAATTCCAACACATATTTGTAATTTATGGCTGCCTTATTTTAATTTTTTTTAAACGTTAAACTATCAAGCTTTTATTTTGAGAACTTAAAGGGATAGGTCACCCAAAAATGAAATTTCTACCATAATTTACTCACCCTCAAGTTTCAAACCATAGAATAGGTTTTTGAATTTTTATTTTTTAATTATGGAAGTCAATGGGGTCCATCAACTGTTTGGTTACCCATATTCTTCAAAATCTTATCTTTTGTGTTCAGCAGAAGAAAGAAAGTCAAGGTTAAGAACAACTTGAGTGTGAGTAAATGATGACAGAACTTTCATTTTTGGGTGAACTATCCCTTTAAGCTTCTCTTTTGTTGACAACAGACGTATTATAATCGCTTCTCATGCAGAGATGAGTTCATGTGGAGCCGCATTTACTGAGAACCAAGCCGCTCTTAGACTAAAAACACTGGATCATGAGCTGCTTGTGTGTAAAAGAGCACAGTGCTGCGATTCACTCAGAATCACAAAGTTGCTTTGATTTATTTGATTCAATCACGGCATTTGCGATTTAGTAATCACACTAAACAATATTTCAATTAATCATGGAGGCTTATTTCTTTGTTTACCTGTTTTGTTTTTCCAGAACCCTCAAGCTTTCTGTTTATTTACAGATTTAAATGGCATTTTAAATCACAGATTTTCTTTGTGATTTTTAGACCTTGAAAGCTAAGAGCTTGAAAACAATTTAAAAATCGTAAGTAGCTGAATGAAACAATAGCCTGTAGATTTACAGAGCTCTGGTGTGGAAAGGGCATCTGACGTCTTATTTTAAAGTCTTAAATCGTGCATATTCTTTTTTTCTGCCTTTTGTGGTTGGTTGCTAAAGTGGGATCAAGCTGAACATTATGTTTAGAGAGGTGATGGCTTGCCTCACGCTGTGCTTGAGTGTTTTTGATGGCAAGAGATCCAGTGTACTTATGAGAATTAGTGTTCCATTTACATCATAGACAAAACAGGTCTGATTATTCTCCTCATTCTTTCCTTTGCCTAATGGGTTTGTTCTTGTGGAATATGGATGAAGTTTCATTTGGATTTCAGAAAAAGCTGGCATGTTATTTTTAAGGCCTTTTTTTTTCTTCCTAACCCGCACTCTGATATTTCTTCTGATGTGGTCTGCAGGACGCTAAAGGCAACCCCAGCTTCTTAATTTGGTATATAATTTAATAAGTGGAATTACACGCTTTCCCCGTTTACAGCTCTTGCCCAGTCACCCGATACGCACTCTGTAAGCCACTTTTCTGAGAGCATTTTTTTCTTTCAAATACCAAGAGGCTTTCTATGATTTGAGCTAGAGAGTCTTCCTCTTAAATTAGCTGGATTTTTCGCTTTTTTTTAAAATCAGGAACAAAAAAGGCTTTTGTGTTAATTTGCTTTGAGATTTATCCTGCGCTTTTGTATTTTTAGATGTTTCTCTCATGCAGCGTGACCGCTGGCTGTGGTCTGGATTGGGCTTTGTTTCACAGTGTTTGGAATCATCTAAAAGACATATAACATTACTAAATAATGCCGTGTGTGAGTAAATCCACTAAAGAATGGATGAACATGCCAAGCAACATACATTTTAAGCTCTCTACAAGGATAGATTTTTTTGGCTTTAAAAGTGCTTTGAGATGTAATGCACATTCAATCATATTGCATGCTTGCATTTCTCCATTTTGGCTCCAGGATTAAGGGGGACATATCGTGGGAAACAGGATTTTCCTTGCTTTTTTTAAATAAAAGAGTTTAATGTTATGCAAAAATAACATGAAATGAAGATATTAACATATGGTTGGCAAAATGAGTGTAAATGTAAACTACACCAGTACGCAGAGGTTAGCCAATCATAATGAGTGGTCATTTACATACTGAAATCCAAATGGTGTTTAATTTTAAGGCTCAGGTAGATGAGGGAAAAAGATCACATATCATTTAAGACCCAGTGTTTTTATATACAGTGTTGTGATATGGCTATAGTTATTTTACTTAATTGAAATAAAGCTGAAACAATATAAAGTATTAGAAAATATAAAAAATATAACATTATATTACGTTATAAATATTAATATGCAAAATATTAATTATTAGTATAATTAGAGATGCACCGATTGCAATTAATTGAAATAAACACAGCTTTAAGCTTTCCAGGTCGGTATACAGTATATTCAGGTAAGAAATTCGACAGAAATGAAAGTAATCAAATGTAAAATAACACTGGATAGATTTCATTGTAAAAATTAAATGCAGATCAATGCTTACAATTAATTACACAAGTTATTCAGTCAAGAGCAGAGATAGAGAGTGATTTTCTTTGTCTTTTGTTCTTTTATTAACATGACAGACAGCAGCAGGTTTATTAGGCTGCTGTCACTTTAAGAGCTTATGCACGGATCCAATATACTGTTACATAACAAGCATTATCTCTCCACTATTTACTTTCCAAAACTGACTGTTTAACTGAATACTCTCCAAGACGGGCATTCTGGCATAATTTTGTGTGTATTTAACCATTTAAGCGCATTTAAGGCTTATGTAGGCTCCACTTACTCCTTATTTACACGCAGAAAATCAGCTGATTCCGGTCCCTGGCCAGTCGATCGGTGCATCTCTAAGTATAATAGTATATAAATAATACTAAAATAAAACTTGACCAGGCCCACAAGGAGTCTGTGCACACAAAGTTTGAATGCTTGTCGTAAACTCAGATCTACAAGTTTCTTGCCTTTTTGCACATTCCATAAATTTTACCCCCAAAATCAGTGCAGAAAATTTGGCAGTTGTGCAAGAAATAAAATGATTTAAAAAAGTGCAATATGTCCCCTTTAAAGTAATAAAAAGGGAGAAGCTGTGTCTCTGAAAATGTTTCGGTTTGTAAAATTATCTTCATCCTTTACAGTGTGGTGAAGGCTTTTGCGTTTTCCATTATGGTCTTCTACAGAAGCAGCAGAGAGATTGTAAACACTTATAAACACACACACACACACACACACACACACACACACACACACACACACACACACACACACACACACACACACACACACACACACACACACACACACACAGGTGCAGAGGAACATTCATATTCTGTGTGATAGGCTAATATTCCCCCTCAGTGCCACTATCTTTGTTCTGCTTAACGTATTTATTTACTCAAAGGATTAAACAAAAAATCATATCCTTCTGCTTTCGCACAGCACAGTAGAACCTTTGTGCGCTCATTTGAATGGATTAAGAAACAAAACATCAATGCGGTCGGCTCCTTAGTGTTGCGAGTCGTATATTCGAAAACCGCTCGGTTAGACATGCAAAAATGTGTGATCCTTAACATGTACATGTACCATTCACACATAAATTTAATAATAAAAAAAAAAAAAAAGCATGCTCCAGAGCCTGGGGTTCTAGCTGGCCCTCAGCAGACCTGTTTGGAAAGGTTATTTCATACAACACTGCCACTGTGTATTCCAGGCTAATTATATCTTTTGCTGAATGGTGTCTTTCTGAGTGACTGATGTGTGAATTGTGCTCGATGCTCCTTGTCATAATGGCTGTTATTTCTTCATCTGACTGCTTGACTGCAGTTTCATATACGCTGCATTTTACCAGACGCCTGCGGTGAAAGCATTTCGGTTAATCAGTCGCTGTTTGTGTTATAAACGTTCCCTTTCTCTGCTGGAATGTACTTTTTGTCTCTTGCTTTTTCAAAACCTAGTGTGCTGCCTGCATAGGGAGCATTATAAGAGGTGCACTCATAACAATGTGAAGGCTAAGATAGGCAATTATATGCTAATTATATTGCCTAGGATACACTACACAACTTTAGCCATGATTTGCAGTCTGGATGAGTCAATGCTAGTTGCCAAAAGTCAGAGCCAGTCTGCAGATTCTGGACAGTCCAAGTTGACAGTTTTGACAGAAAATCGCATAGTGACTTTTTTAGTGATTTTTTTCCCCCATTTGTTTTCACATGTTTCTGCTTTAATTCGTTATTTTCAGACCGACTTGAAAGTCTGGTAGAGTGTGATCCTCAGTCGTTTAGTCCACGATGCCAAGTTTTTTTCTCTAACCAAAAGTGAATGAAGCCTTGTGTTTTAAAACCTGTTCAGATTTTAAAAGTCATGCAGTGTTTTCCAACCTCAAGGAAACAATATATTTATTCTGTGTAAAGAAGAACATCCGTTAAAAAAAATGTGTTGGTCAAATGTCAATTCTAAATAAATTTATGCCATTGAATACTTAAAGGAGCCATATGTAAGCTTGTGGCCAAAACTGGGACTGCAATCACTTTCAAATGACTGTAGAGCGGTGTATCCCCTCCCCCTCCCCCCTGACTCGAGGTTGCCAGAGATAGGCTGCAGGATCCAGCAGGAACGTTTGTAGCTGCAGCTGTGGTAACTAGAGCAGAGCTGGCAACCCGGATGCCGAAACACTACTGACTTCGTGATTGGTAGATAGCCGGAGGGTGGAGCATCAGGCCAAAACACAGCATGACAACATCAACATCAGTTGAGGGCTGCAACTTCACTTTTTAAATGACAATATCCTGGCCGGACTACTGTTGTCAGTGATATAAGTATTTGAAATGAACATGATTTCTTAATGTCTAGAGACATATCAGGGCCATTTTATGATTAATTGAAATACATTTCTTACATACAGCTCCTTTAAAATACTTTAAAAAAGCGAGCTTTTTCACTCAATATTTATAAGCGCTCTATTGAAATCGGTAGGAAGTAGCATAGAACTGTATTTGTGCAGAGTTGCTAAAATGGTCACTTATGTGGTTACATGGCCTTTGGAATCCCTACTGTATATAGGCAGTTCACTAGATTTCGCAACAGAACCGACTCTTGTTTATGTGGTTTTATGGTGCTTTGAATAGGTTGTTTTTTGTTATATTTGTGTCTTTCTTCTACTGTTAAACTTAGCTTAGCTTCAAAGCTCTTTCAGTGGTTTAGCTACATGAACTGGGTTTCACACTCAAGTATGCTTCAACTATGTACAGTATATGAGAGCATTCTTCCCTATATTTTATTCTATATATACAGTATGCTGTATAAGTAGGAGATTTTTTTGCCACAGTACATGTGTGGGTACACGTGCTCTTGTGTTCTTGTGTCATAACAGAATCCCCAGGGATGGGATGTGCTGGCTCTCCTCCATTGGAGCCTGCGCTCGCTTTTCTGGAACACGGTCCTGCAGGAACACACACAAATGCATCAGGGATGCGCATTTTGGTCGGCTCGAGAACTAAACGGATAAATCAGCAGAGTACTCGGGGTAGGACAGGGGGGCGATGGAGAGAGTTCCATCTGCGCTTGTTTTAATTGTACATGTTTTGGACAAACGTCTTTTGTAGTTGCATTGTGGCTTTTTTTTCTGGAATCTCACACCATGAGAATCGCTATTTAGAGTCTGGTATTGTGTTTTCATGATCAGTAAAGCCCTGCATTCCTAAAATACCAGGGTTCAACTGTATTATTTTTATTTACATTAAATTCCCTACCAACTTTTTCTTTGGCCACACCTTAAAAATGTTACATTTCAGCAGCATACATGATTTTTTTTTTTTTTTATGTCTGAGAATAAATTTACTTTATTACTTTTAATGATTGTTTCCTTTCAGAATAAAATGACAACACATACATTTTTATTTATTTGCACCTGCATTAATATTATAGGTGTGTAATTTTTAAAACTTTTGTTTGAACCTTTTGTTGAATTCAACCTTTTGATGAATAAAACAATTGTTTGTATTCAATTAATTGTTTTTAAAGAAAACTTAACATTTAAATACCTAAAATGTGTTGCTAAACATAAAATGTGTCAACTTTTGTGGTGGAGCCAGTGGTAGTGTTGGCTGGGCAGGCAGTTTGATCAGTTTGATGCTATGATCAGTAAAATATCCATACTTCAAGCAGTGTTCAGCACAACCTCTTTCACACTGAGGGCGAGTGGACGCCACTGCTGTCTTAGCTGGCTATTTATAGCAAGAACAGTTCTGTCAGTACCTGCCAAGCTACTCGCTGCCCTATCATGCATCTATTATTGAATAAACTGAGAATGTCAAGAGGAGCAACCTTTCGAGTTGTGTGCTGAACACAAGTCAAGCTTGTTTTTAATGCATCTGCAACTTTCTTGTTTCATCTTCCACGTCTTTGATACAGTTGTCACGAGGTTGCTAGTTTAGGAGGATGTGGATTTCTCTGTGGTATGTCTGAAAGAGTGCTTTTTAACCAGTGCCAACGCCACACAAGGCTGTTTCAAAATTTTTGTTACAGCAGTTAGATGAGGTGATTTTGAGTTTTGGTACAGGTGAGACAGGTATGTTTTCAAAGGAGAATTTTATTTCATTGCATTATTTCATTTCGCATGTGAAGCACATTAAGATAAGCCAGTGAGCATTTGTGTGGTATGATCTGAAATGTTTTGGCTGGGCATCATGCGGCGGGTGTTTTTTTTTCTTCTGGGTTTCTTGGAAGGTGTGAGAAGTCTCAAAAAATACAGATTGCTTTCATGATTACTGAATGAGTCATGTGTGCTTTAAGGACAAAGACATCGATGATTCAATTTTATTGCCAGTGACTGAATTTGCATGGCTGCTTGTGATACGCCTTTTAAAGTGCGTTTGGCATGTGTCTGCTTTGTTACCTACCACACAGGTATTCCTCATCACTTTCGACATAGTCATCTGTGTTTTGTTCTGCTGTTCTACGATGATTCCTTAGAAGCTTAAAATGTGACTTCACCTGCAGAACCAGTCCCGTTTCTCTGTGGCTGTTGCTGAGGCAGGAAGTTCAGGATGTGGAAGATAAAAGGCTACAATGGCCAATGGGCTGACAGAAGCAAGGTGCGCTGGGTTTAATTACCGAAAAGACTGTAGCAGCAGAATTAGCACCCCCACCCCCCCCAGGTCTCCGAGCAGGTCAATTAACACCCAGCAAAGCTGTGAAATACGCCTCCCTCCATCTGCATCTGGCAACGATTACACCTAGCTATTATGTGAGGGGACTTTGTGAAAGCCGTGTTCAGTCTCGCACATGGCCGAGCCCCCCTTTCTGTGTGTGTTTGGTGCGTGTTTATACGAATTCACAAAGCTATGTGTGTGTAGGCCTAGTGTGAGCTGCATTTGTGTGTGTGCATGTGCAGCATGTTTGTGGGTGGGCTTGTGTGTGTGTGGCAGAGAGAGAATAGTCATATACCATGTCTTAAAGCACTAATAATGACAGGATTGGTGTGTCTGTGGACTGTGAAATTAGAGAGACATTTTTTGAATAGCTATGAATTGTTCGTTAAAGAAACATATCGTACACTTTTATTTTTTCCTCGAAGTTCACTGATCTGGAGAACTGGCTGTTTGCCTTACTGTACCTTTAAGACATCTTAGTGTAAATGGTTTTATGATAGGCTAATGCCTTTGCATGTGAAGACACAGTACCTGCCATATTTAATGTTTTTATTAAATCATGCTAATACAGTGAGCCAATATTTCACTATACTATACACTAGACAAATAGCCTATCAAATATAGTCAAAATACACCAGCTATAGTATATTTACATATAGTATTAAGATTCTCATGTTTATTTACCAAGATATTTTCTGAAAGCACACAATGTAGCATTGTGAATATTAAAGTATGTTTTTTATGCATTCATTCTGATTTCAGTCTTGATATGGCAAAGTGTGTATATGTTACACTATACATGCAGGTGTCTTTTTGTTTTCTGCTACTTGTTTAGTAGAATCACTCCACTTCCTTCTGTAACCCTCAACTGTCAGTTAGTCATTCTGAAGGGGAGCTCCAGACCACAGGTGCCTCTCCACCTCTGCCCACAGTCAAGCTGTGCTAGCTGGCAAAGTGATCCGGCAACACTGGTTAAATGCTAATTTAGTGGGAGGGAGACAGAGAGAGTCACGGGAGAGAAAGAAAAAGTCACGGGCCACAGAGAACCGACGGAGTGCCACAGACTTCACTCCTGTAGTCCCCATTCAGCTCTTCAGTATGTGTGTGTGTGTGTCTGCGGAGAACCGAGCTCGGAGGATGTGTAATTTGCATTTCAGTGAAGCAATCAAGCATAACCGTCATTTGCATGAGGCTAATTAGGCACGTGACAAAAGCCCTCTGTTCTCAGGCGATTATCGAAATATCGTGTGGAGGTCTGCCTGGAGCTCTCCGCAGATCTGCTTTTGAAAAACCCTACCTGGTTAAAAAGTCTCAAGGGTGTGATTTTTAAAGGGATTTTTCACTCAAGCATGACAATTTGAGCATTCATTTACTCATACTTATGTCATTCTAAACCTGCAAGACTTATGCTGGGTTCAGACTATATGATATATGCCCGATTTTGGCGCGATCTGTTTGACATGGGGTGTCTCTGTGATTCGTAAGGCTCGACACACACTTGAAGATTTTTTGCTCGATCGGGGGAGGGGGAGCCTGAATATGTGGCCTGATTCAAGGCTTGTCAGAACCAAATTTATATCTAAGAAATTCCTAAAATGTGTGGTGTCATTACGATTATTTTACTGCTCCCAATCGAGTCGGTGCATTCCCAATCCCAAATTGGCCTCCGATGGGATACCCGCAATAGCCAATTAGAGAGAGCAAGCTTCACTAACCAGATGATGTGTGCTTTTATAGCTGAAACATGGCAGGAGAGGTATCATGCCCATTCAAACCAAGGGGCACGTGCACCCTCACATTTTTTAACAAGATGGATTTTGAATGCAGCTTACAAATGACAGAAATCTATATTTTCACATTTGACACGATCACACAGGTGTGATTAGAACGTTCAGTGCATCACGCTATAAACTGCTAAATTTAAATCTGTGTTCGCACTTTTGTTGCCGCTGAGCCAGATACGGACACTCTCACTTGTCATGTATCACAACCACAGATCACAACTGTTCTGTGTTTTCAACTATATCATGTTTATTTTATTTTCTGATATTTAAATACACATAGTAGGCTACTAGAAAAAATACAATGCTACTTGTAAAATAAAAATTACACGCTGATTTCTATATGGAAACGGCAATAATAATCCTTTAGTTTCGAATACAATTTGACGACGTGTTTTATTGATATCTGATGTAATTTGAAAGTTTACTCTATTCTTTTCCCCACCGGCCACTTACTTCGAAGCGGCCGGCTACATGTTGTAAATCCCACAACTCTGATTCTGAATCGCATGTTATAGGTCAACTACATACAGTTGTAATCTAAATCATTCAACCCCCATTGCAAATCAGGTGTATTGGCAACATTTATAGACTTTCTGCTGTTTGCAGTGAACAAATCAAACAAAAGTAATTGAAATAGCTCAACACAACAAGTGTTTCAAGTGGATTCCCCAAATTGAACTGAAAAGGTAACGTTTAATGACTTCTGCAGTCTCAAAATTATTCAACCCCTTAATGGCAAACATTTTTAGTTAGAACACTAAGCATTTAACATGCTTAGTAGAACACCCTTTTGCTGTAATTACGATTATATTTTCTCTAAACTTTTTGAACCATTATCTTAGCCATATTTCTAACATACAGTCAAACGTGACACTCAACAAACCTAGCCAGTTCAGGTATTTAATGTGTTCTAGCTCAAGCAAACCTGGTGCAACTAATGAAGCCCTTTATTAGTTGCATCAGGTATGCTTGAATATATGAATATGAATAGCCATTCATTATTTGAGTAGTAATAAGATGAAGTAATGGATTTATTATAATGTTTTAGTGGTTTGTGTTGTTTTTATAGTGTTGTCTATTGTATTGTCTATGATATGTATGAGAAACAGTCTGAACTTGTTCACCGAAACCTAATTTAATTTTTATAAAATAAAGGAACCTGAACCTATTATACAGATTTGTGCTGTTATGAGGGATTCTATTCAGGGGGTTGAATAATATTGAGACTGCAGAAGTCAATAAAAATGTTTTCATTTTTTAGTTGAATTTGGCAAAACCACTTGAAAAATTTTTTGTTGAACGGCTGGCGAAGATTGGTCAGGTAGTGTAGTCTGGTTACGTGTAGTCTGACGTGTTTCATGTCCACGACATGAAAAGAACTTAGGAGTCAAAATTGCATAATCTGACACAGTGACTATCGTAACAGACAAAAATATTGTGTGGTCTGAACAGTTTTGTGTGTGTCCCTCATGTAAAACTATAAGGCTTTTTTATGAACCACTTTTGAATACTTTTATGGCATTTTTGTCCTTTTTAAGCTTAAAAAGCCCTAGTTCTCTTTCACTATTGTCATAATATTGAAAAGAGCTGCGAGGATATTCTTTTTAAAAAAACGCCTTTTGTGAAACCACCACAAAAGAAAGTCAGTCATATACCTTTGAAACAACATGAGGTTGAGTAAATGTCAGAGATTTAATTATCAGGTGAATGGTCTTTTCAACATTGAATACTATTTTACCTGCCGTCCTGCAGTAAAAAAGTAATTGTTTTTAGCATGCTATTACTGACTTGTTAATTAGTAAATGGTGTGGTTGATAAGTTACACCAGGTCTAAGCGAGTTACCAAATAAGTTACTAAATACTCCAGAAATCCATTTTGTGTAGCACTGACAGCAAAGCTCTATTGCCTTTGTAGTAATCGCAGTGTAGTAATGTTTTATTACTCCACAAAGAGCTGTGAAACAAATATTGCTTTTGTTTAATAGTGGATGTGAAAATCTCAGAAAGGAAAAGGGGAGAGAACTGGCTGTTTATAGTCCATAAGCTGTCGAATTGTTGGGACATAACTAGATTTTCTGAAGAGAAGGTGCCGCCACAATGCTAGAGTTTTCTGGGTGGTTTTCAGGGACTTGCTAAATGTTTGCTCAAGTATCCTGTGGAGTCTAAACTGTTCAGTGTGATCATATTAGTGAAATGTTGGCAAAATTTGCTAAGAGCAAAAAAAGGGATTGTCTAATGTTAAAAGTGTAGTGATGTATGAAGCACAGCTCGCAGAGAATTCTCTTTCAAATTGAGCAACTTTCTGTTGGTCAATGTGGCAAATTTGTGTGACCAACTTGAACCCGTTACAAAATTTCGCCCTCATGCTGAATTCCCGATTGCGTGGATTCCTTTTGAAATGACTAGATTTCGGCTGCAGTGTGACCACACCTTTATTGTACTTAAATTTCTTTTTGATAAAGAATTTAATTCATCTTTTCAATTTATTTTAGAGTTTGTTAGTTTTGACTCTTAAATTGTTAGTTTTGATTAGTTATGTGCTGTATTTGATTAGTTATCTGGTATTAAGTTTCATATTGTTCAATTTAAACAAAAAAATATTATTAAAACAAATTTTTTGTTAATTTTGGAGTTATGAAAATGGTTTTTAGTTTAGTTCCGTGTTTTTTTTTTTGTTGTTTTTTTTGTTTTTTTATGTTGCAAGATGTGGATAATTGCAAGATTAGTTACTTGCAAGTTTATTATTTTAAAACAAGGCCTGGTTTCACAGACAGGGCTTAGACTAAGCCAGGACTTGGCCTTAGTTAAATAAGGACATTTAAGTAGTAAATTTTTTAAACAAACAAACAAAAAAACATTACTGGTGTGCATCTTGAGACACGTCAATGACACACTGAAGTATTACATTAGTGCAAATTGCTTTCAGTTCAAAAAGCTCAAACATGCATTTTAGTCTGGGACTGTAAAGCCTTGTCTGTGAAACCGGGCATAAATATGTAGAGACAAAAACTGCCTAAGAGACACAAAAAGAGGAAGAGAGATGCATCCAAGGCTGCGAAAAGAAGCCGTGTCAATTTGCTGTGACACTGTGAAAGATGGCATGAAAATACTTGTGACACTTGTAGCTGAGAATCTTAAGGGAAAACCGAGGGGTGGGTAGAAGATGAGCTTGTCCCAGCAGACAGTCAATCAAGCAGTCCTGCATGCTCAGCTGTAGTTATCTCACACACACACACACACACACACACACACACAGGAGGGTTGCCTCTGCTGACTCGGCCACAGTGTAGATGACTGGATGGGCTTTTTTTGAACCACAGATCTGCATCTGTCAAACCTTGTGTAGCTTCGTGTGCATGACTCCCTACCAGCGAGTGTGAATGCTCAAATGGACCGAGTGGCAGAGAACGGCTCATCTTTATGTGTTTATAAAAGGAAGATCACAGGCGGTTTGTCTTTGCTGGAAGTCCTCCTACGCTTTCTCCATCACTCGTATTTACTGACAGCAGACGTGTTGAGTCTGCGCTCATATGTGTTGATTGCTGAAGTTGGTGTTTGTTTTGAGAGACTAGTAGCGCTGAAGCAGATAATTGCTCCTTGTTCGTTCTTTAGCACATGAATGAGTCATAATGTGTTTATCCAGGTGAAGATTATTCAACATAATATTC
This sequence comes from Leuciscus leuciscus, assembly GCF_965113295.1. NCBI lineage: Eukaryota > Metazoa > Chordata > Actinopteri > Cypriniformes > Leuciscidae > Leuciscus > Leuciscus leuciscus. The sequence continues at coordinate 24,227,016 of NC_138733.1, forward strand.
TTCGCCACATAAAGGTCAGACCTAGATACTTGCAAGTGTCAATTCTTCAGTTTGTGTTTATTAGCTGGACCATATGCCAAAGAGCAGCTCATCTTTTTGTGCTTTATATTCTGGGAATTATAATAGAGGTCTTAAATGTTCTTTTGCCCTTAGACGTGGAAATGCCACGTTTTTTGTTTTTTTTTAGATGGTCACAACGTAAAAAAAAAAAGTGAATTATTGTAAATGTAGTTGTTGATTGGATTACGTTCCCTCTTGGATTCAGCTCACTCATTGACTGTTGTAACACTTTCCATGTGTGTTTTCAACATCTACATTCATCACTGTGTAATTGCCACATCATCACACCCTGATGTTTCTGCGAAACCTCCCAGTGCCATGTGTTTGGCAGAACAGGTGTTAGGACCTGCTGTCCGTCTTCAGAAGAATGTAATGCCACTTTCTTTTTTCTGCAGGTGTACAATAGCAATAATGATACTTGCATTGCTTGTTGTAAATTCAAAGTAACTAAACAGTGTTGGAGATTTTGTTCTCAAGAATAACTGTTTATTTCATTTTCACTTCTATTACTATAATAAGAAGATTCTAAATCAAATTGAAAAATGTCAATTATTTAAAAAATCCTAAAAATAAAAATACTTATTTATATTTTAATAATTATATTTAAATATATGTTTTGGGGTCACGGTTCGATACAAGTTTGGTACAACAGGAAAAAGCAACAAATTCCCAATGCTAGGCTTCTTTTCATTTATTTTGAACAGACAGTAGTGCAAATTTTGTACAGTTTATACATTTTGAACAGTTTGTTCCACCTAGCAGTATTTAGTCCCCCTGAGGTAGTTGGTACAGTACAGCCTCATAAAGTGTATTAAACACTAAACAGGATGCACTCTTGCATTTTTTTTTTTTGGGGGGGGAGCCAAAAAAAAAAAAATATATATTTGGTCACAATCATCTCCAAAACTGAAAAGCATCCCATGTGTTATAAAAGTACAAAATAAATAGAATAATGAAAAATAAAACTTATGCAGAGATTAGTTACTAGATTAGTAACATGCGGTGGCAATGGCGGATGCTAAGTTCAATATTACGCTTATTCAAGAAATTACAGAAAGATGAGCTAGAGAAAGTGCCATCTACATCTGACCCTACTTCACCTTTCCACAACACAAATCGGCAAAATGCCAAATGATTTTGTCTCATTATAACAGAACTCCGTAAACTCCGTAATTTATGGTCATACAGACAAGACATCATTAGAAACTGTAAAGGGTCTATTTTTATTTTTGTACACTCACAATTGTAACAAAACATTGTGCTTTTGTAAAATATAGAAAACAAACAGGATGCAGCTTTCTGCCGTCCCAGTTTACTTTCTGTGAAGTTTTGGAGGGCGTCACAAAAATGTATAGGCTTAGCATATAGGCTACTAGCAAGCTCTTGCATCTGAACTCTTGTTTTGGGGTGGTGCATAGATTGTCTCTTCTTCTGCTTTGTTTCCTGTTGCGGTGGTTAGCAAACAGCGTTGCATTATCATGTGCGCCCCCTTCTGGATTGGAGTGTGGATCGCCTGTGACTTTATTTGTCTTCTGACTGTATGCACCGAACCGCGACGTCCGTATCATGACCATTCGGAATGAATACATGTACCGTTACACCCCTAGTCTGTGTGTATATATTAAAAACTTTGCTGAAAAGTTTTCAAAATTATTAAAAGTAATTTTCATATATATTGACACATATGTAGTTTTATTTAATGATTAATTGATGGCTCACAAACCATCCAAAAAATTATTCACTAAAATGAAGACAATGACATGAATGACAGAAAAGATCATTCTAGAACAGGAGTCTGGTCTGGCATTTTGCCATATTAAACTGTAAACTAACAAAGAAAACAGCAATTTTTTATTGCTGGTTACTCCACAAAGCTGTAACTAAAGTCTACTAAACAGCTCTAAAAAATGGTGTTGAGTATAATGTATGCCTCATCATCATATTTTGCATGTGTAAAATCTGTGATTAAAAGAAGTAGCAATGTGTGACTAATACTCCTGACTGTGTGCTCCAGTTTAGGAGAGGCGCTTTAGACAAATGCTAGTCCTCTTCACATTCACCCTCTCCACTTCCCCATGACCTCCCTATCCATTGGCTCTGTTTTTAGATGAGTGCTAAAACTGCCTATCATTCGAAGCGCTGCTGTGCTGTATGTGTGAACTTCCTGCTGTTATTTTTGGCATGGTTGTTTCCCTTGACATAACTGCAGTTATGTGGTGACGGAGTTGATGCAGAGTGACCTCCATAAGATCATCGTGTCTCCACAGCCCCTGAGCTCTGACCACGTCAAAGTCTTTCTCTATCAGATCCTCAGAGGTGAGATATACACACACACACACACACACACACTCACACTATGCCCTTTATTTCAAATCTTCAGAGGTCAGACACGCACATTCTCCACCCGAGTCTTTTTTCACCAAGATCTCATGGGTAGAGAAACGTGCAGAAAATCACACACACCTCATGTTCCTTACTATCATATTCTGACCAGAGACATTGAGGAGGAAGAGTGTAAGAATGGGAGAACCAATCAATCTCCTTTCGGATATTTTGTTTACTGTAGGACAACTGACATGTTTTAAAGGGACCAGTTCGCCTTATTCCTAATGAATCACATGAAACGCGTATAACAGTGTTTTGAATTGACACAAAGCTCTATAACATCCTAGAGTGAAGACACCACCATAGGGCACAAGTCTGTTTATATGTAAACTGGATTAGGTGTCAAAGCAAACAAGAAACCTGCACAGCATATGCTTCATATCAATACAGTTTGTGTCCACAAAATGTCTTTGATGACTGATGTATATGTTGTGTCCACAGGATTGAAGTATCTACACTCAGCTGGCATTTTGCATAGAGACATTAAACCTGGTAACCTACTGGTCAACAGCAATTGTGTGCTCAAGGTTAGTGAAATACTAGTCAAAATTAAAAAAAATCTTTTCTGATAGTTCAGCTTTGATGTTAGAATTCATTTATTATTTCTGAAATTTTACGCACGCTGACCCTGAAAAGTAGTCGGACTCTTAAGATAATTGTTTATATTAATTTAGTGATGTCATTTGATAAAATCAAATAAAAAGTGATTCATTGTTTTGTAATTAATCACGATTAATCACACCTAATATTAATATTAATTATTGTCACACTGAATCTCCAAATTAATTTAGCAACAACATAAAGATATTATAAATAAAAACCAGTATCTACCAATTCTGCAACTAATGTCTCTATTAAATGGATTATTTTGTCAATTTCTGAGGATGAAATTAGTAATTATAGCCTTTCAACATAAAAAGCCATCAATCTTTACATAAAGCACTATAATAAATGTCACATTTAGCTGTGCTTTTATGTGTAATATACTTTTTGTTGGATAAATATGAGATTTTGACTGTTTAAGCTCTATTGCACTGGCTTCTTTTGTCTCTGTGCTCTCCTGCTATTTTAGCATTATACACTCTAGCCTATGGGCCTTGAATTCTGCTTTATAATTCCTTTCTTCCGAGGACGCTTCATATCTATCTGGCCAGGCCAGGTCTACAGCATACACACACACACTAACACACAATCTCTGGCTCCAGGGGGTCAGGGTCCTCTTGGGATTGATTCATCTGCTCAGTTCCTGACATAAATCTTAATTTTGGATCCCATAGCAAGAGCTCAGCTACAAAAGAGAAAGCAAAGGTGATATGGGAGATATAGGAAGAGAGGGAGAGATAAAGAAAGAGATAAAATCTCGATGTATGTGCATGCTGACTTCACCCAACAGCTTGAGGGGAGAGCAGGAATAGATTATGCTATTGGACCACAGAAAAGGAATCATTTAGCATGCGTTGCTTCATTTAGTCCTTAATCCCCATTTCCGAAAATCACAAAAAAAATCACATAAAAAATTACTAAAACTTATCAAAAGTAAAATGAAAACTGAAAATATAATTCAAAATATGAATAAATGCTACAATGGTAATAAATAATTAACTTTTGTGTGCACATCTAGGAATTTATTTTATAAATGTGTTTCGATCATAATTTATGTGACATTTCCATCTAGCATTCTTTATGCGATTTCACTTAAAATACATGGATGGAGTCCTGACTATAAAAATGGGAAACATGGGCTCTTTTGACTTAACCACCTAGCAACCACATAGCACCGCCTTGGCAGCTTGTCACTCATTCCGTGGATGGAACAAGAAAAAACAAGAAATCATTTCAATAAAGTGCATGTTTTAGTGTTTCTTGCAGGATTTGAATATGTCTTATGGGAAGGCCTAAAATGATCCCGCTGGGATATACTGGGTGGAGCTGCTTGGGTAAATTGTTAGTAATGCATGTTAGGCTCTTATGTACCTTCTTTCTGAGAGAGGGTGGAGAGAAAAGGCAGAGATATTTTTCTCATTTATTTATTCCCCATGAGCACTCAAGCAGCTCAAGATGATGGAAAATTGGGTCTTGTGTTTATAGCGCTTTTAGTGTTTATCTCTTTGGTTAAAACGTGAATGAGCCTCTCCACCTAATTTTCTCAATCTGAATTTATTTATAAAGCTCAATATAAATACACCTAAACCAATAATTTTTTTTTAAAAAGAATAAAAACAAAACAACAACAGACAACAAAGGACATCATGTTATAGGCTAGCGTGAAGAGATACTAGAGTAAGAGATTTTGTTTTTATTGCTTGATTTATTGAAAAAAAAAACATTTTTCAAAATCTTCTCCATCCCTGTCAATACATGCACACTGAAGACTCCACGTCAATCTAATAAGCGTGCGAATAATGGTAATATGCACACAGATTTGTGACTTTGGCCTGGCGAGAGTGGAGGAGCTGGACGAGTCGCGTCACATGACCCAGGAGGTGGTGACGCAGTACTATAGAGCGCCAGAGATCCTAATGGGGAGCAGGCACTATTCCAACGCCATCGACATCTGGTCTGTGGGCTGCATCTTTGCCGAGCTGCTTGGCCGACGCATCCTCTTCCAGGCCCAGAGTCCCATCCAACAGGTATTCACCTACGCTCATGCCCAGCACACGATCTGTTGGCAGGAACGGGCCTTTCACACAGCTCAATGTGATTTATACAAGTAGAACATGTTCCTATCAACATTATTTATTGTTCTTGGAACAACATTCTTATCAGCTAAATAGAGCCCTCTGATTTCAGAAGAGCTAAGGACGTTAATCTAGGAACATATTCTACTCACTTTGTGTCTTTTGACTTTTTCCTCAACTTACAGTCTGCAGTATTACATGTTGTAAAAGGAAACTTCTAACTGCTCTCATTGCAGTATGATTGTGGATAATTTGGCCTCTCAGATGTGTGAAATAGAGACGAGTTCAGCAGCACTTGCCAAAATTGACTATGGCGACTCGGCGAGTAAGCAAAACATTGGGCAACAGGTTTCCAACAGGTTTGGCTAGGAACCGTATGTTGTGTATGGGTTAAATTGCAAGAACCTTCAAAACAAATGCATAAGAAATTCTCTACGAAATAAAGATCCGTGATTGTAACAACTTGTGTACATTCTGACAGCTTTTACCTTAATGGAAAAGTTACTATTTAAAATGTACTTTATAGGATATTTTATTCTACTGAAGTCATGTGTTGACACGTGAAATATTTCGGTAACACTTTACAATAAAGTTGCATTTGTTAACAGCTAACTACATTAGTCAACATGAACTAACATTGAAAACAAAGTCATTTGTTATCAGAGATCAAATGGTATTATGGTATTAAATATTTATGGTATTAAATGTATATGTTTAATTCTCTTAATTCGCTAAATTCTAAAAACAAAATTTTATCAAATGGATCGGTATTTAAAAATTCAAGAAAAGTTACATCTAGTGCTATTATAGATTCCCAGCTTAGTAACATTATTTGTGAAAACAGAAAATCCTGGACACTGATGTTAAGCTTGTGACCTTAACGTACAGTTTTTTTGGCAAATGAAGTACAGCCATGCTAATGAGAGAGTGGCGGCAGCTCAAGGCTCTGTTGTCCTGAAGCCCCAGTGTGGCCGCGACCCAGAAGCCCTCTGTCCTTGAAGGCTGTGTGCAGGCAGAAGCAACACCATCACGGCTTAGACAGCATGTCTCTAGCATGTACACGGAGGCCTCTGTTTTGTGTAGAATCTCATAAATCTCATGACATATGATGGAGTAACATGAAACAATGTCTTGAGAAGTATGACTATAGATACATTTTTTAGTTTAAAAAATTTCACACAGAAAATGATAAGCCATGCGTTCTAATAATACTGGCCCTGCAGTGTGTCAGAGGCTCTGGGACTGGTTGTTCCTCTGGCTCTGTGTGTGTGTGTGTGTGTGTGTGTGTGTGCGCGCAGCTCCGTCCCCACAGCCCTGAATGTGCACCGACAGCACATCGACATTCCCTTTAAGGCTCATTAAATTCTCTCCAGTAAAGAATTTGATTTACTTGAACATGGTTTTGCTCTAGTTTGTTTGTGTACAGATCATGAACATGGATCTAGTCTCATATTTTTTCCCTTCGTCCTTCTCCTCCTCTTTTATTAAATTCAGTTATTTTCTGTTTTAAATCAGGACTTTCTATTTTTTATTTATTTACATATATGTGTATGCTTTATCCTTCTGAGAACCGTAATAAAACATAGTTGTGTTTCTCTCTCTCTCTCTCTCTCTCTCTCTCTCTCTGTCTTTTATTTTGCTTGAAATATGATGTTGATTAGAAGTTTACAAATAAGAACAGAGATCATTGGCCTGATGAGTGATCACTTACCCGACATGTTATGTGATTGGTGGATGCCATACCATCTGACTTTCTTATTGGTTATTTAAAAATTTGAATTTTGTCTTTGCTAAATGAGTCTTTGTGCTCCTTCAATCTTTTAGTAAATCATATACTTTTAGATAAATTAGTACTTAAAACATAACAAAAATACTACAGTAGCTAAAAACGAATTCCTGGATCTCAGGTGTGTATTTGCGTACAAAGAGCTTGTATTATGTTTGCAACTTTTACAGATGCTGTTCTATATTCATTGTCTATACAACACTTATCTACTCTTCTTTTCCTTGTTATATTCTAGCTGGACTTGATCACAGATCTGCTGGGGACTCCGTCTCTGGAGGCCATGAGGACAGCGTGTGAGGGGGCCAGAGCTCACATCCTGAGAGGACCACATAAACAGGTGAGTCTGACATCGAACAATGCTCCAAAAACCAGGCACAGGTGTTCGAAGCAGCATCGTGAAAGACAATGACTCGTTAGTGGATTATATGCTGTGCAATTCTCCCTCGCACTGATATTTTCGGTCCCAGTAAGCCTGATTATAAACAGGCCCTGCGGCGCTGCCATGGAGACTCGCTGTTCCCGCTGAGTGACGGAACCTATTGACCGATCCTGCACCTTGTTTATGGAACCGGGTCGCTCCTGCTGCCCCCCGGAGCGCAGAAATTTCCCGTCAGCCTTTGCTCCAGGATTCCCGGCACTCCACTCGCTCCGGCTCCCTCCCGCAGCCTCTCCATTTTCTGCCCTGCATCATATCCACTGACAGACTGATTGATCAGTTGATGAGAGCGAGGAGAGAGAGACAGGGAGGGAGGGAGGGAGAGAGAGCCATGACAGCTATCATTGGCATATTTGTGCACAGCAATTTAGTGGTTAGACTAAATATTAAAACAGAAATACTTGTGATGAATGATATAAATTCCATATTGGTTATCAGCTGAAATTAGATTGTATTTAAAAGCACAAATAATGTAACACTGTTAAATGTAATTTTTAGCAAACCTCAAAATGAACATACAGTACATTATAATGTTATATAATATAATGTAAATTCGTATGAAGCATTTACAAAAAAATTATTTTAGTGTTTTATTTCTAATTTATTTTTAAATAGTATATCATTTTAATATCAGCCATTTGTTGGTAATTGGCCATAACATAATTATTGTCAAGTCTGTGGCTTTTTAAGTGTTAAAACACTTTCTCCTATCACAGAGACACTAGGGTGTGTTTGTCTGTTCGTCCAACCAATGACGGACAAGGGGCGTGTCCTGGAAACCTGTTTAAACAAAAGTCTTTGTGCAATTGTGGCTCAGAAGTCACACACTTCAGATTTGATCTTCTGCTGTATTCCTTCAAGATGTCTTTATTAATTTATGAAAGGTTAGAAATAGTGCCTTTTGGTCATTTGAAAAACTGAAATGCAGATGGTTTTGAGTACATAGAGAGCTGTTCCCGGCGTGTGAGTGTGAATATGTGCGTGTTTGTGAGGGTGTATGAGTGATTTGGCGCTGGGTGTTGGCTCTGTGGCTCTAGACAGCTACGCTGAGAAGGCGATACCCTGCAGAGAACAGGAACTGCAGCGCAAGGGCTGTGTGGACCTCTGCTTCCTGCTTTGCATCGACCTGATGCCTGGCTGCTCACCAAGAAGCCCGCCTTCTTTGCACACACACATACAGACTCGCACCTGCTAGATCTAGTCTTTACCATTTAGCTCTCTATGTAAAGAGGCACTTGTTTCTCTGGTCAACATTCACCAGTCTTAATCCCAGCCAGTTAACGCACCCACACACACTCATACTGACATTTGGCTGACCTTGTCACTCGACGCTGCCTCCTGTGTGTGGTCGACAGGCCCTAGAGCAGGATGTTTTAATCATGTTAATCAGCTGAGCTTCCTGTTACATGTAACAGGCTTTGGAGACTGAAAGAACAGGGGTCTCTGGTGGGTCTGTGGGCTATTGTGATGAAACCCCTCTATGTGTCTGATCATGTGTCTGGGTCAGTATTTTCCAAAACATTCCGTTTTTAGGTTGTTGGCACATAACATTGATAAAAATAATAATAATAAAAAGAATAATTTTTGTTATTATGTTATAATAAAATATTATATCAATAATTATATCAATGAATTGTACTACTTAATTATTATTATTACAAATATTATTATTAAAATAAAGAAATAATTTTTTTAAATATATAAATATTTCATGCTATGTAACTTATTATATTTATTTTATTTTTTATTTATCTTTAACAACTCATTGTCAAGTAAACCTTCTGTCAGTATGTTAACTGCTATCACAGTTTCAGTGACGAATTTGTTAGACTGATTGAAACTGGTGACGTGTGAATCTTTTTTGCTAATTCAAAGAAACTGCTTGTAAGAGTCATTTGTTTGTGAACTGGACTCTGGTCATTAGGGGTGTAACGATACACCAATGCCACGGTTCGGTTCATATCACGGTTTTGGAGCCACGGTTCGGTTCGGTTCGGTTCTGTTTGCTGTGGGGGCAGGGTTCATGGCAGAGCACCAGCAATAATAACGCTAGATTAACTTTAACTTTATTAACTGAACTTTATACAGTGGCTTCAGCCTTTCTTTAGAGCACTTAGCACACCTGAGTTAACTAAAATGAAATAAATGCCTCCACTGACTAGTCAGAAATAAACTGCACACCTGAGTAGGGTTGCCAACTTCAGAAAAGTAAAATGCGGGACAATCGTGGTTCTTTATAGGAAAACAAGGGACACTCAAAATATTTGTACTGCATCGCACAATGTACATCATTTCATTGTCTGCAGACAGTTAAGTATATGTTTAAAAGGTTATCAGACAAACACATTTGTATTGCTTAACCTATTTATGTACAATTTAATTCTAAAAATTATTGTAAAGTCATACAAACAAAATGTCACATTACAAACAAACCACCATTCAAAATAACAGCATTTATCTGAAATAGAAAGCTTTTTTAACATTATACATAGGCCTACAGTTCAAAAGTTTGAGGTTTGTAAGATAATTTTTGGGGGGAAAGAAATTAAAGAAAGTAATTGCCTACTTTTATTCAGCAAGGATGCATTACGTTAATCAAAAGTGACAGTAGCCTACATTTATAGTGTTACACAAGCTTTCTATTTCAAATAAATATCTTATGATCTTTACATTCTTCATAGAATCCTGGGGGGGAAAAAACAAACCAGTCTTAAACATTAATAATAATCAGAAATGTTTTGTGAGCATATTATTCCCTCAGGTAGATTACATGTTTTCTTGCGTGGCTGGATGTTGGACTCATGAACAATAATCACGTTGTTTGCATTCGCTAAAATTGATTTGCCGAAATCAAAACGTGGACAGTGAAAAGGAATTACCGTTAGCGCGAGACGAGTCCGGCTTGAAGCGGAAGCGACCAGACGGCAGAGGATTATGTTCGCAAAACAAACAATGATTTGTCTCAAAACGATGATTAAAAAATGCTGTGATATGTCATCATATTGGATGATGACAGGTGTCGGTGATTCGTGATCAGCACTGCTGCTGTTGCTGCTGTATCAGTCAGTGGTTGTGACCGGAGGGTCTTCAATCTCAATATGAGTTGCCATCCTGAAGTGCGTATGTAAACTCTCGAGCGTGATCGATCACCCAAATCACGTGACATGCACTTTATTTAGTAAATAATATTATAATAATATTTAGTAAAACTACAGCTCTTATTAGTTGTTAAAAGTGTACTCATTAATAACTATTTAATCAAATGTCAAGGAAGAAAAAAATAGTTTTGTGACAAAGTGATGTGAGAGTTGGGCCGGGGCAGCAGGGGGCGGGGCGCGTTCGGTTCGACATGAGAGTATCGCGGTTCGAACCGTGGCTGTTGTATCGCGGTTTGTCGGTTCGGTTTGAATATCGTTACACCCCTACTGGTCATACTATTTATTTTTGAATAGAAAAACATGTAACCTGTTAAACAGGGGTGCACATAACCTTTTTGGTGTGGTTCTCAAGGGGAGCCCCTGGAGATGGCACACTTATCCTACAAGCTGATATAATCACTCTCCTCCTGACTGATCTCCTCGCTATCTTCTTTTCTCTCGAACATGGTAGATGATGATGATGTTGATGTTGATGTTTTTTTTTTTTTTATTAACATTAATGACAGGAATATTAGGTTGCTGTCACTTTAAGACCGAATGCATGGACCAAATATACTACTGACATACATCCAGTTTCTTTCTCAACTGTTCACTTATGACATAACCAAGAGAATATGTTCCGGGACAGGTATTTTTCTCTGTATGTTCAAGCGCAAGTAAACACGAAAGAGGAATCAATTTTGTCTTTGAGCACTGTCTGAAACACGCCTATCTCTCTCTCTCTCTCTCTCTCTCTCTCTCTCTCTCTCTCTCTCTCTCTCTCTCTCTCTCTCTCTGCGTGCGATCTTTGAGTGTGTTCGGCTGTGCTCTCAAATAACAGTACGTGAGACGTGCACCCCTGTATATATATAAAAACCTGTTTTGTTCTCTATAGATAACTGCTTTTAGTCACCATTAAATGGGTGAATGTTGGAGAAGTCAAGGCAATGAAGTACGTTTAGATGAGTTGAGGTGGCTTTACGATCAGAGTCAGTGTTGGAGTCTTAATGACTGGTTAACATGGCACACCAGACCTCCACCTCCACTTTTGTGAAGGTGAATAGCTTATCAAGATGGCTTTTGAGTGGAAAAAAATGGCAGCGAGAGGAGCCGATCTCCAGAGAGTCTTGCAGAGGGATTTCAAGAGGCATTTCTGTGTAGTTCTCAACACCGGTGTTGGGGGAGATGCGGTATGCTTTAATGCCCATGTTCAAGATAGAGACAGTCGCTCAGGATTTGGCTGAGTGGATAGGTGGAGGAAGAAAGACTCGAGATCTGTCCAAGAGAAAGCAGGACTTGAGAGATCTAAAAAGAGGTCTGACTCTCAAGATCAACTTGGCTGCCTCCACAGGGGACCTCATTACTTCTATTAATTTTGCAAGGCTCTTACCATCATTAGAAAGAGAGGAAGCTTTTAGCTTCCGCTGGATTGGGAGGATATAAAGAGACCTTATACCTTAGCTGTCATTTAAAGACAGAGTGGAAAGGAAGTGAGAGGTTTAGCCCTATTAAAATGTTCGGTGTATGTTGTATTTTGGATGCTAGTGTGTTTATGTCCTTACCAGGCTTCTTACCAGCAAGAGTGCTTTGGTCAACCAATTTTAAAGGAAAGACCAAATTGGTTGACCAAGGAACTCTTGCCAAGGAGTGTTTTCCTATAAGATCTCTTTAATATGTCATTTTTGAGATTAAATGCAGACTTTTGTATTAAATTAACGTGAAATTACAGTTGACCTATTTAGTTCACCCGAAAATGAAAATTACTATAATAATAAACGTTATTTTCTATAGTGCCTTTAAAAGAAGCATCTCAAAGCGCTTCACAAGAATAAGATCAAATAAAACAGACAATTATACAAACAATCCATAAATGAAAATGAAATACAGAAAAAAATTAAATACCAAATAAAAACATGCTATTATTGAATAATATGATAATACATTGAATAATCTAAAGTGTTATTATTATTATTATTATTATAGTGTATAATAAATATAATAATAATAATAATAATTGTATTATTAATCATATTGGACAGAATTGATACTTGCAATTGATTATGCAAGTGCAACCTCTGCCCATTAAAATGTTTTGTAGTTGTAACTCGCCTGAATATGGTTGCTGCAAATATATAATAATAATAATATGTATTCTTATTATTATTAAATTACATAAATAAACAAAAAAATATTAATTAACATAATAATCATAAATAAATAAAATTTTAAAGGATTTGCACATTTATTTATTTATTTATTTGTACTTTTATCATATATAACTAGCCTATGCTATATAACTCTTCTCTTGTGAATGTCTCTCTTCTATTTAATGTCTCTAAACTATTTATCAACACCCTGTCAGTAAGTGTGTCAGATGTTAATTGGGTAAATTAAATACCATGACAGATTTATATGTTATATTGATTAAAACTGAGGACCTCTGATGAATCTTTTTGAATAATGTATTAAAAGAAACTGCTCAAGAGTCATTTGGTTGTGTTGTGAATTGAACTGCACTTGTCATGCTGTATGTTTGTTTTGTGTGCATTCGAGCGAATACACACAAGAGAAACACTTTGTCTGTTCAGATCGCAAACCTAAGTAGAAGAAACATCTTGGGCAAAATTGATACTTGCAGTTGATTATGCAAGTGCCACCTCTGCTCATTAAAACTTTCCTCTGCTTTGTAGTTGTAAGTCACCACCTGAGAGCTGTGTATGTAAAAGCCGGCAGGGAGCTCTTGGAAACAGATGTATGCTCGGGTCCATGCTGATTTTTCCGCCTTAGCAGAGAGGCAACATGATCAGATCAGATTTCCGCCTACACGCTCTCTCTCACAGGACACGCACACACACTCGGGTCAGAAAGTGATGACCCCAGTGCTGGGTGGGCTTACAGTAAAGGCTTTTAAAAAGCAGGGAGAATGAGCAGAAGGGGTGTTGTTTAATGGCTTTAGGGGGTCTTGCATGCTGACCGTGTGCAGAGCCGGAGCAGATGTGGCCCCTCCCACGCCGGTCGCCAGGGGCCGTGTAGCCTGATGTCTGCCCCAAACTGAACTCCATGGCACCTGCTAACAGATGGCGTTCGTTTTATTTTCCCCTCTCTGTGCGACAGCACCGCGTAATAACCCGTGTTCGGTTATTGAGGCAGGCACTGGGGTTTTAGCAAATTCATGGATGCTACTCAACTGATGCATCATTGGCTATTTCCTGTGCAATACATAAATACAGCGGGGATGGAAAGTATACTGAAGAAAAAGTAATAATTTTATATATATTATAACTTATTTAACTATAAATATTTGGGGGGGAAATTTCACAAAATACTATAATACATTTATTTTACAAAGCCTTAATATTGTATAAAGGTTTGCACATTAGTTGAAATTGTATTTTTTTCCAGTAAAATTTCTAATAATGCTTAATAATATTAAGAATATAGTAGGCATGCATATGTATAATAATATGCACTTTTATTAATATTGTTTAAAAATAGCCTATAAATAAATATTGATTTAAAATGTTTAAAGATTATTAATATTCGTAATAACATTTTATATATTTATATGTTTATGTTTAAACAAATACATACATTTGTTAATAGATACTTTTATTACATTAATTTAAGTATTTATTTATTTATTTGTTTATTTATTTATTTATTTATTTTAAATTCAGTGGATGCAACTTTACAGTGTCTTGTTTTCAAGTACAATGTCAAAAATAGTATTAGGATTATATTATATTAATATTCTAGTTCTTAATATAATAATATTCTTATTAACATTAATATTCATATTATAAAAATGTTAATTTAATGTTGCACTCATAAATGGAAGGTGTCCGTGACCTCATTAGAGAGTCGCTATGGCTGTAATGTTCCTCTTATCGAAGCATATGAAGTTCTGCTCTCTTGCCGAAGATACAGACCATGTTTTGACATGGTGACACTTTCACAACTCACAATTTTAATTTTCAAGACCAGTAGTGTGTTCATCTTGATGTTCGCATCAATGTGGGAGGCCTCAGACATTTGTCCCGTTCCTGTGCTATAAATAGAGAAGATCTGATTTGGGCTGTTTTGAAAGGAGATCCTTCAGGAGCTTTAGGGATCTTCATCCTCACCGTATCGGCTCTAACACTTAGCCAGATTAATTTGAGCATCTGAGTGCATCTGAGAGATACGGTCTTCAACTATGTCTCCACTCCCGCTCGCAAACCAGCGCTAAGTGCTACCATTCAAACTGAAACCGGAAACAAATATGCTTTCTCACAGCCTGACTGCGTGTTTTAAGAGGTGGAAGAGTTACACCCCTACCCTGCATGAATGTTATTCTATCTCAGAGCGCCACTCTGCTTTAAAAAACACCACTTCTCTGCCTTGTTTTCTTTCTCTTTCTCTCTCTCACCTCTTTTTTCTCTTCCTCTTTTTAGTTTTTCTCACAATGGGTCTCATTCAATAACATCTTAGTACAAGTGTTTTTACTTATGTGCACAGAAAAGGTTTTCACACAAGATTGCATGATGTATTTATTAGTGCTGTCTATCGATTGAAAAATAACGAATTAATCGCACATTTTTCTGTAGTTAATCACAATTAATAGCACCTAACATTATTATATTGTGATCATACATCTAATCTCCAAATACATTTTTTCATTATTGGCCCAGTCAGACTGGTTCAGATTTTTACATTCCTTGCAAAAATGCACAAAAAGGTTATTGTTTTCATTGTTTTTGACCCATATAACCTTGTAAACAGAGTTTTAAGATTTTCAGGTAGATATAAGAGCTAGGAAATATACTGAGATTGAATAAAGTTATCAAACACGTCACAGTCTTCACTGAATAAATTATAAATTAAATATGGATTAATCCTTATTAAAACTGCAAAAGTTATTCAGTCAAGCGCAGTGAGTGACGTACTTTTATTATCCTTGATGACAGACAGCAGCAGGTTTATTAGGCTGCTGTCACTTTAAGACCTGCCGCGGATCTTACACGAATAAATTCGGACAAATTAAGGAACTATTTAACTCATTTATGATCGTGCTTTCGAGGATTCTCGACAAAACGGGCATTTTGGCATACTTTTGGGTGTATCATACGATTGTGTGTGTGTGTCACACAGATAGGAGATTTACAGACGCATTAGTCCAGCACTACGTTCTCTTTTGTGTCATATTGCGCTTGAATGGTTTAATTTAAGCACTGTCACTTGATGGTGGATCTGGTGAAGAAGCTGTCAGCGATCAAAATATTGATTTTGAAGATGTTGAAAATGATAGTTTTGAGAATATGTTTGAGAAAGACCCGAATATGTAATAATGGCGAAACGATCATGTATTTAAGGGTTAAATGTGTGCAGGGCGACAAGCTTCAGTCTTGTGGTGAGCGCTTGGCATTAGTGAATGAGACCCAATATCTATTACACACACACACACACCCTGTTCAGATTCTGCCTGTCGAAGTATACAGAAGGCAGTCTGTTAACTGCTCTACTGCTCAGCGTTCTCTGGAATCACTGTTGTCTCTGTCAGCGTTCGCCTGTTTAATGGCCTGCTTCTATATCGGCTCCCCCTCCCCCTCTCGTGCCCGTAGGAAATGTGCCCTGCTTTTTTTTTAGCATGTTAACTACAAAAATAAACAAACAGACAAGTCCTATCCACCTGTCTGTCCTCGCTTGGTCTGCTCTCTCTGCACTTGTGGGCCTGAAGGGCTTTGTGTTGTTTTGCTGCCAGGATGATCAATGGCTTGTTTGTGAGACTGGGGAGAGATGGCCCTGACCACACAGCCG
Organism: Leuciscus leuciscus; assembly: GCF_965113295.1. Lineage (NCBI taxonomy): Eukaryota > Metazoa > Chordata > Actinopteri > Cypriniformes > Leuciscidae > Leuciscus > Leuciscus leuciscus. The sequence continues at coordinate 24,243,294 of NC_138733.1, forward strand.
CAGCGAGCGGGGGGAGATTATGGAGGAACGCTGGGCCGGTTGGGGAACGCTGTAGCCTGCACCTGTCGCTGAGTGTTGCTGGGGGTTTAGCTGGGCCAGAGGGGCGGTCGGACATCACGTGGGCACCGCTTCACAGGAAGCCGAGGCTTGTTTCTCAACCTTCTCATGACACGCACCTCCTCCTCCTTCCACCCATAGCTGCGGCCCGGGCTTGTGTCACCAGCCAGGAAGAGGATAAACTTAGCTGTTTTTGTGACGATCATTTCAATTTTTTTAAATGAATTTACCACTTTTATTCAGCAAGAATGCGTTAAATTGATCAAAAGTGACGTTATAATATTTTTATATAAATGATTTATAATAATACAATTCATTCTGTTCATCAAAATATCTTGAAAAAAGTAACGTGATTTTCAGAAAACAATATTAAGCAGCACAACAGACTTTCACATTGATAATAATAAGACATTTTAAAACATTAAAATGGAAATCAGTTGATTTAAATCATAATAATATTTCACAATATTAACGGTTTAACTGTATTTTTTTTTTACAAATAAATGCTTAAGAGACCTTTCAAAAACATTTTTAAAAATCTTACCGGCCCCAAACTTTTGAATGGTTATGTAAAGCTATTTTTTCCATTTTTAAGTAATGTAAATATGTATTGTAATGTGTTCATTTCTTTTAATAAAGAACTACATTTTCTTTGAATTTTATGAATTTTCATTAATTATTTTGAAAAATATGTTTTGTTTCTTTTAATAAACAACCCATTTTTATACTTTTTTGTGAATTTTTATTAAATATTCTGTAAAATAAGTAATATAAATTTTTCGGCAGCTCAGTAAATATTGTGTAATATCAGGGTTTGTTTCATTAGAGCACCTATGTGTATAACTCATTTGTTATTATAATGTATACATAATACAATTTATGTATATATTTGTATTATTCAAACATTGCTCACCCAGCTCTTTAGATATCACAATAGTACCAGCCATTGAAAAACCCATATTTGTTGACCACTAGTCCTTTAAATTATGTCTTAACCAATGTGACATGTTAAGAAGTGATAAAACCTCTTCCGTGTAAACCTTTTTGATTTGGTTCTCTTATAAATTTTGCTCAAACCATCTTTACCGAGTGACAGACTGTATCTTGGTCTCTCTGATGTAGCGCCTCCACCGATTAGCCTGTCCACAATAAAATCTAAAATCTGAATACTTCGCTTTAACCGAATATTAAAAATATATATCAAAATGTGTTGCATCAAGCAACATTTCTGCTTATGTGAACAGGCAAATTACTGGTCACCTGAAACTTGTTGCGTCGCTCCTGGTAAGGACACTGCATTTGAGAAAAACACTCCACCTATAAAACTCACATGTCACTTACATACTGAGGCTCAAACCACTGATACTGGCTCAAGTTCTTTGTGTAAGGTCTAAAAGTGTGACCTGTCTGACTCCACAAGCTTCTCAAGGATTTAAAGTAGCAAATTTGCTCAGTCCATTGCTCCCACTGTCAGAAATGTGAGGGCAGAACATGAGCTGCATGCGTGCTTGGGATGACTGAAAGCCTAGGCTGATGATGTCATGTGTCAACCTTCCTGACTCATCATTTGTCTAATTGAGCTTTGAATCATGGGACAGGGAGAGGCCCTTTCCCTCCCTTAACCGTCTGATTCCACATTCCACTTTAATCCTAACTAATACTGCCTAATTCTCCAGCACACGATCACACCACCCCAGAGGCCATGATTGTACACACACCATCAGATAAATAGCTCACACACTGTGCACTACGGCCAACTACTCACCAAAAACTTGCCCACTATGGTTCCTTACTCACATACGCTCACGTAACCCCTCCGCATTGGTACATCACTGCACCCTTCATGCTTCTTGACTCATAATCGCACAGGCATAGTTTCGGCTCGGCCCACACAGAAGCTGACCCACTGGGTTCAAACGCCCATCATTTGATAATCTTTCAGATTTGTCAGAGGAGCCTAGCGGTTGGCACACGTGCTCCGACACAAATATGGAGCAGCTTCTTTTAGTGTTTCAGAAACATACGGCATTCCCGAATGAATTTCTTTTTTAATGAATCAAATCTGTACTGCGTAGCAAATGTGGACCGATTCCCAAATAAATGACTCTTATGTGTTGGTTCTTTTAAGTAAGTAGAACAAACACTAACGTTCTGAAGTTTGGGCACAGTATTTTATATATATATATATATTGCATTTTACAATTTTAAGCAGCACAACTGTTTTAACATTGATATGATGTGACACTGAATAATGGAATAATATTCAGAAAATTCAGCGTTGCCATCACAAGAATAAATGACATTTTATAATATATTCAAAAAGAAAATAGCTATTTTAAATTATAATAATATTTCACAATGTTACAGTTTTTACTGTATTTTTTTGTCAAATAAATGCAGTATTGGTGAGCATAAGATACTTCTGATCATAAACTTTTGATGATGGAACTTGTGATCTTATCATAAACTTATCATAAACTTATCATTGCTACTTAACTTAACAAATTAACTGTGAAACTTAAATCAGTGTGATTCATGTGACAATATGTAGTTGGATGGAAACAATTAGTTTTGTCAGTAGTATTTTATAAACATTTATTATTTTATTTTGCTTTATTTTTATACATTTTTCAGTGTTATTGGCATTTTATTAAATGTATTATATGAGACCCTGGATCACAAAACCAGTCACAAGTCGCACAGGTAAATTTGTGGCAATAGTCAACAATACATTGTATGGGTCAAAATTATTGATTTTTCTTTTATGCCAAAAATCATTAGGATATTAAGTAAAGATCATGTTCCATGAAGATATTTTGTAAATGTCCTACCGTAAATATATAAAACATTTATTTTTGTGAGTGAATGCAGCACAATCGCGAACATAAATGTGATTTTTTTACCCAGAATAGTTGTATCTCAGCTAAATATTGTCCAACTTATTCATCAATGGAAAGCTTATTTATTCAGCTTTCATATGATGTATAAATCTCAATGTCAAAAATTGTAACCATGTGACTGGTTTTGTGGTCCAGGGTCACATTATTATTAATAGTATTTATTGAAATCATATTTTGGGAATGGAATGGGAAAAAAAGCCTTTTTTTTTTTTAAATGTATATCATTTTAGTGTGTTTTGGGCAGTTGCTAAGGTGTTCTGCATGTTGCTATGCCGTTGTTGTGATGTTCTGAGATGTTGCCAACCTTCAAGTCTTTATGGTATTCTAGTCCCTAGATATGACTCAGATTCTTCCTTCAATGAAGGTCTGATCACTTAAAGTAATAGCACACCTCGTTTCCGCTTGGCTGTAGTTATGGCTGAAAGAATTCATTCCTTTCGCATCCTCTTCCTCCATCTCTCGTCCGACACCTTCACCTCCATCGGCTATACAGTCAGCCCTGACGACACGTCATCCCTTTTTAAAGGGTGAATCACCAGCCATAGTTCACATCTGTTCTCAGCTCAAAGAACCTAACCAGGGAAAGCAAGCAATTACCGGTGGTCTTTTTTTAAAATCAACTCTTTGGCGAGTCAGCTGGGGGGCTTGGGATGGGGGGAAGGTGGGCGGAGGAGATAATTAGACATGGTTAAAAATATCCCAGCTCATTGTCTCCGCTGTCCCACATCCTCAGATAAGTCTATGGCTATTGGCGCAAGGATCATGTGCTACTGGGAGGAATGTTTTGAATGCTTGAGATTGTTACGTGCAGCTGAACGGCTGCTGAGACTCACATGACCGGGGTCGACATGCTTAGAAGAAGCTGTTTCTATGTTTTGACTGCTTCTCAGAACAAGATGAAAAGGCTAAGAGCTGGCCACGTTTCTAAATCATGTTCATTCGCACACTTTACACATGCATTTTCACATTTGTTTGATCACGTTCATGTATTTTCATGGTTTTATGTTTTTCCCCCAAAACTTTTACTTGTAGTCCCTCCAAATATTGAATCATTGATACATTCTGCAGTTGTTTGTTTCTGCCTATATCTGAATATGTATAAGGTTGGTAAAGAACAAATACTTATACAATTTCCTGTTTCTGCAGCCTTCACTTCCTGTCCTGTATACTCTATCCAGTCAAGCAACCCATGAGGCCGTTCACCTCCTCTGCAGGATGTTGGTCTTTGACCCAGTAAGTGTTCTTGATACTCTAATCTCTTAAACTGGAAGATTACAAACTAAAGACCAAAAAAAATAAAAGAAAGATTTACACACACACACGTACACACACATACACGCACGCACACACATACATATATATATAAAAAATATATATAAAATATATAAATAATATTACATGAATAGTATAATATATTAAAGATTATTTGTATAAAGCTTTGTATTTTTTATGTATAAATTTAACATATATGTATATAATATAGCTACATGAATATATATATATATATATATATATATATATATATATATTATGATTATTTTAATAGTATTACAATTTTATTACAATTATTACATTTATTATTAAATTTATTATATATATATATTTCATTTTAAAATATAAGTATTATAATATATGTGATTATATATTATTAAAATGAAATTATTTTATTATATTGATTATATATTTTTTTCATTTACAAAATATTATATAAAATAATTTATGATTATTTATATATTATTAAAATGAAAAATGTTTGTTATTAATAATTTAAAATATATTTATATAATTTACATTTATTTGTAATATTAACATTTCATTTTCAATTTAAAACATATCAGTAAAATAGATTTTGAAAAGGAAATTTCAATCAGAACAATTCTGTTCCCCAATCCAGTCGAAGCGGATCTCTGCGAAGGACGCCCTGGCGCACCCGTACCTGGACGAGGGGCGTCTGCGGTACCACACCTGCATGTGCAAATGCTGCTACACCACATCCTCTGGCCGCGTCTACACTAGTGACTTTGAGCCTGTCACCAACCCCAAGTTTGACGACGGCTTTGAAAAGAACCTGACGTCAGTTCGGCAGGTCAAAGGTTAGCGCGGCGCTCTCCCCTGTTGATGATGATTCATTCAGCTCTATTTCGCATTGTGCTGATCACAGTGCATATTATACAACACGTGAGCCAAATATTGTTGCTCTATTAATTTACACTTTTGTCCTGATCCACCTTCGGTTTGTAAACGACGTGTATAAGAGCTAAAGGTCTTAATTGAATTGGCGCATGGGCCCATCATGCCACTGCATGTTAATCAAAAGTCTTGCTGGGCATCTCCTGCTCCAGATCCCCTGCTGCTCCTGTTGTTTTCGTGCCTTGTTTTCACCCTTCATTCGGGGCCCCTGGATCTGTGCTTGCCTTCCACTGTCAGTGGGTATTAGTGAGAGTCTGTCGCTAAAAGCAGGCTTACTGTGCTGTCGGCTCAAAATAACTCTGCCCTTCACCCTCCCTCCTCATCCTCCATCCTGTGTGCAACGTGTTTCCACTGGAGGATTAATCTGTGCGGATGGAGCCGACCGCCTAGAGACCTAAAGCGCTTTAGGGTAGGCAGCCGTGTTTGGAATGCGAGGGGAACCCCTTTTGGATCGGCATAAGAGGAGTTTCCACGTTGCCTGAGCTAGTTTAAGCTTAACAGCTCGTCTACTTAATTAAAGAGTACAGCGGTTTAGAAGATATTACAGATATAAGTCCACCTGTGGAATATTCCTTCAAAATCAACTCTTTGACCTGAAATTTTACTGCTAGAATAGATCTTCACTTCATTCATAGTTTAGATTTGGAGTTCTAGTCTGGAAGGAGTGTCATCCAAGCCAGTTACATCGCTCCACCTTCTTTGTTACAAGGAATGATGACAAACTTGTCATTTTGTTTAAACTATGCCTTTAACAGGTAAACAGGTTTAGCTTGCTGTATACTGCAGTCATTAATTACTCACCCTCATGACGTTCCAAACCCGTAAGACCTTTGTTCATCTTCAGAACACAAATGAAGATATATTTGATTAAATCCGAGAGCTATTTTAACAATGTCTTTACTATCTTTCTGGGCCTTGAAATTGGTAATTATGTTGCAATCTATGGAGGGGGTAAGAAAGCTCTCGGGTTTCATAAAAAATATCTTCATTTGTGTTACAAAGATGATCGAAGGTCTTACGGGTTTGGAATGACATGAGGGTGAGTAATTGATTACATAATTAAACATTTTGTGTGAACTAACCCTTTAATGAGATTAACCTAAAAATGAAAATTCTATCATCATTTACTCATGTTATTCCAAACCCATATTTTCTTCGACATGAGCACAGGAAGAAATGTTAAACATTTTTGTGAACTATTCTTTTAACCATGATTGCATGTAACTTTTAAACTGTTATTATTTACAACTGTAACCCGTGATTATTGCTTATTTCTCCTCTTTTTCCCCCACATAGAGATCATTCATCAGTTCATCCTGGAGCAGCAGAAGGGGAATCGGGTACCGCTGTGTATCAACCCCCAATCAGCTGCCTTCAAAAGCTTTATCAGGTGAACCCTTTTTCTGTACATACTCTTTCATTTTATGGGTGAATCTCAAGATCAAATGTTCAGGTCATATTTCTAAAAATAGCATAAAGTAAATGAAGTCTGTGCTTTGGTCCATAAAGATTTTTGCTTAGAATGTTTTTTTAGATGTACTTTATGATTTAAATAATAATATAGTTATTTAATTTGTATTTAAATAATTTATATGTTTTTATTTATTTAGAATTATTATTATTTTACATTTCCGAAGTGAGAATGAGATTTTTTTAAATTACAAGAGCTGCTGATAATTGTGAGCGTGATCAGTTTTATGAAAATAATATAACAGTGCAAAGAATTCATTTTTATTAGAAACATACTTTTTATTAAAATGTTGTGATATTCACCTTCATGTCTATGTTCCTAACCTCAGGGTTAACAGACTTGATTTTTTTTAACCATGTTTTTGCTTTGGGTTGCCATAGCCAACATTCAATTATTTAATATTTAGGCAAAATCTTTGCATAAAAGAGTGTTTAATGTTATTTCTAACTATTATTGGTGGTAAAAACTACTGCAACTTTAGATGTCCTGATGAATCTAGTGCTTTTCAAGCATATCTTGCAACTTATTTTCCAGTGTCTCAACACTAGATGGAGACATCACCTTATCCTTAAACCAAGACATAACAATCCTTTCTTTCTTTCTTTCTTTCTTTCTTTCTTTCTTTCTTTCTTTCTTTCTTTCTTTCTTTCTTTCTTTCTTTCTTTCCACAGCTCGACAGTAGCTCAGCCCTCTGAAATGCCTCCATCTCCTCTAGTTTGGGAGTAGCTGAGGATGGCGGAGAAGATGGCGTCGATGTGGCGGAGGACGTCCCTCCCGCGTCCACCCTCGCCCCCCCACGGACTACTGACCCCCAGGCTTCCCCAAACCTGCGTAGCATTTCACTGGAGTCTAGGACTAGCCATGCGGCTGATGTGTGTGTGTACTGTAATACTTACTAAATGGGAGTTTATAGAAGCAACCACTGCTGATGAGTTCAAGCGGGACACGGGAAGGGTGGGCCTGGTCACGGGGGGTCCGTTCGTACATACCCACTGCTCTGTAGTAGTATACTGAAGGTTCGCGCTCGTGAACCCGTACTTTCGGCAGACGAAGTCGACCCCTGTGGACTTGAATGTATTTTGAACAGCAGGGCAGCAGAATCTGCGCAGTATCCCTGAAGGAAAACTCTTCACGACTATGTGTGCGAGTAATCATGCTTTATTTATTCATGGAAACAGAAAGTGCAGTGCTTCATGTAGTATGGAAAGAATTTTTTTTTCACACGCTAGCACCTTACTAAAAACCAGGGCCATCGTCTAGGGTGGATAACCGCTGTCCCGGCCCTCAAAGGTCCTCTGTAGTAGCCTATTCATTAGGCCAACCCATATAAATTTGTCCCGGGCCTTGTCAATTTTAGCGACGGCCCTCGTAAGAACTGTGACCACTCGTTCAGCTAGAGTGAGCTGCTCATTGCGTTTATTTCCTGCAACAGCGGTGTGATTTTTTAGGACTTTCTTCCATTTGTGCTGTCATCTGCACTCTTCCTTTCTTTCTCTATCGATCTATGTTCGCATCTCGCTTTCCGTCTCATATTCAATTTTCGTCAGTAAAAGCAAATCAGTATTCTTTAGCGCAGCACTTGGCAGAGATACTGATTCATAGATACTGTTTCATAGGTTTATCTTAGTACTCCTTAATGTGGATGTGATGTCAGTATTTAGTACTTCGGGTGGGTGAGTGACTGAACGGCACAGCGGTTGAGGATCCAAAGCATGCGACATCGGCTCGAAAACGAAATGCTCGTGCCTAAAGGGTTTATTTGAAGCAAAGGAGACTTAGTGTGTGTGTCCCGAAATCTTGCAGGTGCTTGTCTCCTACCAAGACTGAAAACCCAACTAGCATGTAGCGACATAATATAGGGAGGTTGTTCTCAGATGACCTTCGAACCCTGCTATCCCTGATAGAGTATCTAGAATAGCATGCAAACCAAATTAAAAGCCTAAAAACTAAAAAAAGCTAAGAAATTAGATGAATAATAGGTTGAAGTGTTGGTCAACCAAACCATTCCTTAATTGCAATGGTATATTACCAAACCTTGTCCGTGAAGACAAGTGACAAACGCCATTGTGAGTGCATGTATAGACCCGTGCATGTTTATAACTGACTGTGGCATCACGCCAGTGATCCTGTGTATGTCAGTTCAGTGTCGTCTTCTTCTTTGACCCCCCCTTCAAAAGCTCTTTTTCTGTTGAAAGACTTGTGGAGAGGATGGATCTGAAAAGGGTGCCTGGGAATGGCATATGTTGCGTGTCTGGAAAGCAATTGGAAGTCGTTTTCACTCACTGTACCATGCTTCAATTTCCCATAATGCTTTCTGCACTCTCTCAGACTAAAAGAAAACAAATGGAAAATATTTAATATATTTTTAGAGAATTATTTTTATTTCTTCCTCAATGTGCTATGGCATGCTTTCCCATGATCCACTGAGTATGGTATGTAAATAAGCGAGTAGCAGGTAGATTTCAATAGAAACACAAAATCTACAAAAAACAAAAACAAACGACGTATAAAAAAAACTAAAAATCGCCAAACAAAAAAAACAACTATGTAATACTGCTGTATAGAAGTTGAATTAGCCTGCACATTTTTAGGGCTGTGAAATTTTATTTTATTTTTGAGACTTGCATATAATTGTACATATTTTTTTTCTCTCTCTCTTTTCTTCTTTTTATTTTCCCCTGCACTAGAAAGTGTAGACAAAGAAATAATCCAAAACAGTATAAGTACAAAAACAAACAAAAAACACATAACCAATTATGTTAATTGTGTCTTGTGTGCTGCAGAGCTGTGGATATGAGTATTGAAGTAGAGCCCTTTTTTAATTATTATTATTATTATTATTATTAATTTCCTTTAAAGAAACACTGAACTGTTTGTGTATATGTATATAATGGATTCACATTGTTGGTCTCTACCTCTCGAGCTCAATGACTTGGTTGTTTACCTCCACGCTTTTATTTTTATGTGGAGATTTAAAACTTGAATGTCCCTTCCGACTTTTATATTCCTATCAAACCCTGTATAAAGAAATCAAAGTCATTACAATTGCGATTGGTTGGAGTTGGTTCCCATCATCATATCCTTGTACAAAGTACCATATTCTCACCCCAGTGTTCTCTGACTGTTAGATCACACAGCATACTTGTCCTGCGAGACAACCTAAGATAATTGACATGGCATCCTTCACCGAGAGACAGCGGATGAGATAAACGTACAAAATATGTGGCAGTTTTAGAAAAAATACAAGCAGGCGTATCTGAGATAACGTGCGGATTCAAACCGAACCTGTGAGACGAGACTAACACGCAAGCTCCAATGGGCCAAAAGGGGAAGGTACTGCACTTGCTGTCAAGTTTTATAAGGAAGTTTGAAGTTTATACTCAGAGTTAATGGTATTTGAATACATTTTATGACATATATGACTATAATATAAAATTTGCATTCGATGCCCTGAAAGCGGAGGAGGTGATTCTTAGGGACCGGAAGGACTCTGTGGATGTGTTCTGTGTTTTGAAAAATCGCCGGTCTCTTTTCAGAGTGTAGATTTGAAGTACAGTGGTGAAGCTCATTAAATGTTGACATTTAAAAAAGCAAGCTGTTTCTGTCCTTATTTTACTTACAAATAGGTGGATTTAGCAATCGAATGTTCTTTACTGCATGTTTCATGATCAAAAAATGATGACCAAGTTAAATTGAGCACCGAATTGCTAACTTCAAATGCCAGTATTTGTGTCTCTATCTGTTTTAAAAATGAATTTGCTTATGTTGTTTTTTCCTTCAGAAAGGTGCTATGGTCACACTCAGGCACTATAATGTTTTTGTTTAACTTTTATAAATTATGATTATATGCTTATGGACACAATGGCAGTTACAGAGGATGTCCCTATATAGGATGGAAATAAAAAGGGATTGGGTGTAAGCTTAGATGAGGGTAACAACTTAAAGTTAATTATGATATTAACCATCTTTTGAAATTTTGGTAATATCATACCAAAGAGAATGGAGTAAAAAGTGTTTTAGAGTAAAACAAATCAACTAATATATTGTTAATACTCATGTTTGTGCTGCTGTTTTCCCACCAAAATGATGTCACTTCCTAGGATGATGTCATTATGCACATGGTTTTTTATTAGTGAGTGGGATTTTATGGATGACAAACAGAATGGACCGTGAAATTTAGTGCTCAGAAAAAAAAAAAATTCTTATAAAAAAAAGTCTAAAAACCATTCAATTAAAACATATTTGTTTGATTGGATTAAAAGAGAAATACAATATTTATTTAAAAATTCCCTTTTTTCAGGCATGTGCTCAAACCAAAGTGGAATTATTTAAAACTATGTTCAAACCTGTGCTCATTTAATTGTAATAAAAGAAAACTAATGTAATTTCTTTAACATACGAGACATAAATGCACTGAATTACTTTATTACACAAACGAAACAACGACAATTATGAATGTTTGTAAGTTCATGCAACATTCTTGTAAGTTTCGTTGAGGTGTTAATGCAAGAAACATGTTCTGCTGAGATCTAATCTAAATGTGACCAATGGAAAAGTACAAACAGTCTAGGAAATATGGCAAAACTGGGGGAATGTTCCAGAAAGTTCAGCTCATTAAAGGGGTTTACACCTCTTTCAAGTGTAACTTTGTAAGAAATGATCTTTCATTCACAACTATGATTTATGAATCTTATTTTTAATCTACACTGCTCAGCGAAGATTAACTCCCGGTTTCACAGACGAGTCTTAAACTAGTCCCAGACTAAAATGCTTTTTTTTTAACTGAAAGCAACTTGCACTGACATATCTTAAAATATGTCAGTGAGTGACATTGTTTTATCTCAAGATGAACATCAGAAATGTTTTTTGTTAGGGCACTTTTTTAAAAGCTACTTTAATGTCCTAAATTAACTAAGGCCTAATCCTGGCATAAACTCTGCCTGTGAAACCAGGCCTCAATGCTATAGTAGTGACTTCTAAGCATCAAATATGATATGAGAAGATAAAGTTAGACAGTATAAAGGCACAGTGTAAAGATGCGTGGATTCATAAACGATGACTAATATTAATCACTTGTTGTTTATGACATTTTTTGGAAAGTTTGTTGGGTCATTTATCTACAAAAAAGCATTCAATCTGCCCACACAGCATCAAAAGCAGTCTTAACAGAACTGTCTTTTGTTATAAGGTCAGGATCATAGACTCTAATGTCTTATTATGAGATGTGTTTGACTTTTTGGTTTAATATCTTGAAACCTCACAAAATGTTATCGCTGATGCATGGGGAATTCTTCATATGCGCAAGTACACACACACACTGTAAGAATGACTTTGATGCTGCTGGGGCTTTTCTTTCTTAAACAATAAGCGCTTTCACTGGCGTCTCCAGGTGAAATGAGGGGATTGTGGGCCGTCATCTGAATGCTGTATTGACTCGACGTGCAGACAACAGGACAACAGGTTCTCAGCACCTTTCATTTCATTCAAAGTTCAAAAGACAAACATAGGATAAATACACCATAAGATTGTTATTTTTTTATTTTTTTAAATTTTATTTTTATCAGTAATAACTACATTGATCTTACAAGTAAAATAAAAATGAATAATAAAATAACAAGGAGGTGCAGTGTACAAAATGTATTTTGAATGCTATGTAGTATGCTTGTTGGTCATGAATTACATTAAGAATGAAAGAGTATCAAAGAGGAACCTCAACCTCTATTTCTATGAATTATAGTGAATGTAGCCGACATTGCAAAACTTACAGTGAATTTCCGAGATGTTGTCATTTTGAACAATGTCATACCTGCGTGCACAAATTTTCAGGCTATGCACTTAACTATGTGTCATACAACTATGTCATACAACTATGTGTCCTCAAACATATTTTTTTTATATTTACATATTTTTGTAATAAGACAGAACAATAGATACTTTTAGATTACTTTTAACCTAACTCATTTATCGCAGTGAAATAAATAGGATACCATATTGTAGCCATATTGATATAAAAATACAAAGAGAAAGAAAATATATTCCATTCTGGATAGGCTATATTTATAAACAACATGAAGTGCATTAAACATTACATTACATCAGGGTTTCCCAAACTGGGGTGTGTGAAGAAACTGCAGGGGGTTTGTTAGTTCAATAAAAAAAAAAATCAATTGGTTAATTGTTAGGCTAATTAAATAAATCATTAATCAATAAAAATGTGTTCAAAAGACAATTTCACAAAACTAGAAGACTTTCTGAATGCACATTTATAAGTGATATGCTTTTTTAGAAAGAGAAATTCATTATGAAAACAAATTCACCCTTTTCAGATCCATCAAAATGATGAATTATATTGTGTTAATAATTTGTAAGATTCATGTAATCAATAAAAAAGTAACTTAAAAGTAATTTTTGGAGTCTGATTATGTAATCCACCTTACATTATGAAATCAGTTGGGCTACTACCCAGAAGTGTTTGAAAAATAATCAGCATCATTTTACTGAACAGATTATAACGATCTTCAACAGAAGAGCGATGACTTTTATTATGAAACAACTTCAGGTTAGAAGTCGATGAGGAAGTGGTTCCTCTGTTATGTATATCCTTCACCTTTACATTTCAAACTATGTGCATGCGACGAGTGTTATACGTCTTATTATATAGTTACAACTCGAAATAGGCCAGATATATTCAATGTTATTGTAGTGCTTAGACTTCGCAATCAAACTTCGAAAAAAGTGCAAGTCCCAGCAGAACACAGACCCTCCTCATGTCTGATCTGATCCGCACGCCGGTGCAGCTTTACCGCTTTCTGCTGCGCTGCTGCAAACTCCTGCCATCAGCAGCCATGCAAAAACACTACCAACACGCCATCAGACAGGTACTTTTATTAACCTCAAACCGAGCTACCTATCAGACTGCAATAATATAACCCGAGAAATGGTGTGCAGGAGATTCACCTGTTCTGCTGTCAGGTGTCATGTGACTTTCTTTTCTTTCAGAGCTACAACAGTCATGCGGATGAGGATGATCCAGAAAGGATTCAGATGATCATTCAAAGAGCTATATCCGACGCTGAATGGATATTAACTAAAGTACACGCTTCTTTGGCACCAGAGAAAATACGAATCTTCATTATTTGATTCACATTTGATAACGTTTTTATCTTCTTTCCTAGTACGCTAAAAATAAGTGATCACCATGGAAAGTATACAGCATGCATGAAGCTGACAACGGTCATTTAGCCTACAGACTTTTGCTGCTAAACACACCAAAATGAAACTGAAATCATACCCACAGATTGTAGATCACCAAATATTCATACAAGTATAACATTTGGCTGGTTTTTACTTGATAAGTTTTTATAAGAGTCCCGTTCAAAAGCATCCCGTTCAAAAGCATCCCGTTATGTTCTGAAAACTTGATGTTTTATATAAAGACAATAAAACAAGGCCCACACCCGATTGGCCTTTCTTTTATTCACTTTGGATCAGTAGGGGCTCCTGACCGTAAGTTTAGGTCGATTCTGGGTCTTTGGGTTGTGCTTCCTTTGCAAAGCCATTAAAATGATTGATGCATATGAAGTCATATGCTTGCAAGTTAACTTAATATTGTTTTTTTTGTGTTAATAAATGTATTTAATGTTACATTTGTCTACTTAGAATTTTTTTCCCCACCAAAAAATTAGTTTGAGATAACAATAGTTGGCAAACCCCTTTAAAGCAATTAAAGAATTTACTAACTGATCAATTTATTAATGTGAAATAGGCAGTGCAGTGGGATCAATTTGATCTTTGTAAAAAATAATTTTGTTCTCGTGACAAAGCAGGCAAGGTGTTTATGAATATGATCATCTGTTTTGTAACACCTGGTTATGTAAACTTTTCTGATATTGTGGATAATGAGGAAGAATTAGAGTAACTCATTTAGCATATCAAATGTACCGATAGATTAAGTAATGTAAATCATTGTCCAGGAATACCATTAATCTTTTTCCTTCCCAGACAAACAATCACTGCTGTAATTCGCAGAAATCATTTAATTTATTGTCAGCTACTGGAAGCTGGCCTGTAAAAATTCATGTTTATGACAGGTCAAATGTTCCAGATAATGACTTTATTTTGTTAGAATAGTAAGTTATTCTGTTATCATCATAACATAGTTTTTTAAGGTGATTTAAAAGACAGTAAAGTAGTGAATGCAACAGAAATGTGAATGCATTATAAAAACAAAACTAGTCATCAGTTTGTTACTGTATTTAATGTGTGTGTTTAAATATAAATTCAGGCGTTGATTATGAATCAGATGACCTGCATTGCACTCTTGGTGGTCAAATCCTGTGACATGGTTGCTGTGTGTGACATTCATTAGTTGCCAAATAAATAGATGGAAACTTCATTGCATAATGCAAAATCGAAACTAGTTAGATCATTTCAAGTTTTAATAGCAATGACATCAATTTGCGTGAATCAAGCACATGCACAGTCCATGTGCTGCAATATATTGTTCCATTGTTCCTTAGCCAAGATTAGATATGATTTACTTTCATAATTAAAGTGATAATAGAATGAGGTCAGATGATGGGAACCCACTGATTGCTTTATTATAATATTTTTGCAGTTAACCTGTAAACTGGCAGCTTTATTATTTGGAAACAATCAGATAATTATGTGATTTTCTAAATATGTATGTAATGTACAGAAATGTAATATTAATTGTTCCTTGTATAGGATATAGATCACCATCAATATCAAAAGAAAACTCTAAACATTGCAGACTTATTCGATTATGACGTACATGCAATTTCTGTGAAAAAGTTTGATGTTTCACTCACACTGAAGAGCTTTCAAAATGAAAGAAGAAGGAAGATTTTGTATTCCTCATGTGTATTTGAGTAATTTATGGAAGTCTTGTGAGCAGTGTAGTAATAGAAGGGTGTACTGTTTTCCCCAATTGCTAAGACACATTTCCTAGAAACAATAACACATTTCTGCAAGACTAAACACTATAGCATATTGTGCAAACCTAAAACTTATTTAAAACAATAATCTTAAATCTAATTCAAACTGAGTCCTATACAAGCTTTATAATGAGCAGAAGTTAATGAAGTTAATATAATCAAGCATGGCAAATTTGCAATATAATGTACAGTAAATACATGAATGAGTGGAATGAAAACTGCAAAATCAAAACATTCACAAGTGCTATTATCATATTTATTATGAATGAATTGGAATAAAATCTGTAATATACAAATATATTATTTCTATTTTGTTCATTCATCCATCCAAAGGTCATTGTATTCACTTCACTGTACTTTTATTGAACTTAACATTTAATTTAGTGGAAGATTAGTAATGTCTCAGTGTTCTACAGAGCGATTTAGAAGGTTTTTTTTAATGAAGTTGTTTTATTCTTTGCATGTATTGATTTGTTGTTTTTAATGTTCAGTTGTCTATTTGTGTTGTTTATAATGTGCAATGGTGGCTAATGAGTTTCCCCTTATGGGGATCAATAAAGTTTTCTAATCTAATCTAATACATTACATTCATTGACAATTTTGTCAAAGAGTAATAATAAATAGATCTAGATTTATCAGATAACCTGTGAGGTGTGGTTGGTTTTCCTTTCGATTCATCAAACTCAGTGTTACAAATACTTTGAAGTTTGAAGATTCCAGTATGGGTGTAATATTATGACATTTGAAACTGTGGTGAGGCTGTAACCGTCAAACCCTCCTTGAGGCACAATGCCAAGACCATCACAACTCTTGACCTGCCCTCACCAACAGGCTCTCTAGGTTGAGTATATAAGCATGTTAAAGTGGGAAAGTCACTATTGCAGACTGAGAAAAGGACTGCCTAACACTTGGCACGAAGGTAAGAAACTCATGTTGTTAATGAAATTAATTATTGCATATCATATAATAACAGATATTAGATGTATGTAAAAGCATATTAAAAATATAAAATACATGTATCTTTAATTTATACAATTTTTTTTTTTCTATTCTCATTTATGTTCTCATAATGTGTTATGTACATCACAGCAAAATCCGTGGTGTTAAATTAACACTGCTGGGTGTCTATATGGGTCCACTCTATACAGAGTGTTGACCATAATTGATGATAATTCTGATAACTGTTGTTAACAAGCAGAATCACTGAAGAAAATATGAACAAAAACAGAAGGAAAAAAAAGAGACGAGCAGAAACACAAGAGCTACAACTGACTTCCAGCCACTGCTTTAGATGAAATCAACTGAAGATAAAAGACATTAAATCTCTCAAGATCTCAGCAGAGGACGATTTACTATTACTATTCATTACTAACCAGTGTGACATACTGTATGTGTACAAAAGCTCTTATTGAGAATTAAGTTACTGAGGTTTTGTTGTTCAAACAAAACTATTATTTTCAATAAAACATACACATCTAAACCTCTGTAAACATATGAGAAAAATAAAGTCAAACTGGTTAGTAATAAGTGAAGCTGGTAATGCTGTTTTTGGAGTTGTTTAATCATCCTCTGCTGAGATCTTAGATTTAATGTAGTCTTTTATCTTCAGTTGATTTAATCTAAGTCTGTGGCTGGAAGTCAGTTGTAGCTGTTCTGTTTCTGCTGGTCTCTTCTTTTTTTTCTTTTTTCTTTTTTTCTGTACTTGTTCTTATTTCCTTCAGTGATTCTGCTTGTTAACAGCAGGTTCCTCAATGGTCAATCATCCCTTAAATAATCACTTAATCATCTAATTAAAAGCAAGACTGCTTTAGTTTTACTTTTTAACACTCTGTATAACACCCAGCAGTGTTATCAAAAACTGTACTTCAACATTTTTCATTTAACTGATTTTCCATTCAGTATTTCAGGGAAATATGGGGAACCAGGCCACTAAAGACAAGAAGGATGTAATACTCCACCAGATTAAGCCGAATATGGTGAGCAAAACTTCAAATGACAGGAAAAGCAATGTCATAAATGAAATGCAATATCCTTAAGTTCTGTCAGTTTGTCTAGCAATGGGAGAACAAGGTAAATCGATGCCCATTTTCCAAGCAAGTGAAGAACTACCAGGATGGTTCGTGCCATAAGGATACATTACATCACAGAGCAGTTAAGGTGAACAGATTTATGAGCCTCTCCCACGGAAATATTTTAGTTTTTGTTTACTGTATGTGTGTAAAGTTTCTCATTGCCTGCTTTTATAGAGTCTCATTTTAAATTAAGTTATTTTGGTAATTGCATGGGATGATGAGTTTGAACTTTCCCCCCTTATCTTTAGAGCCAGGTTTGCATGTCTAAGGTCTGTGAAGGCTCTATTATGACTCCAGAGGCTCTGATGCGCTGTCCTTCCTCCACCCTGCCAGGCTCTGATGAAATCCTCATGCAAGCTATTGACTTCATCAATCAGTACTACAAGTCAATTAAAAAGTAAGAACCTATAAGGTCATAGCCACCAGAGACAATTTTTGGTAGATCAAAATGGGTTTTAAATGGTTGATGGTTAATATTTTACCGTTAGTCCACTCTAATACTGAATAAGTGGTTACGTTCTTGGTTTTCGTTTAATGCCATAGTAAAGCAGACCATGAACTTGCTTAATTCTGAAGAGTGAAAAGGGTAGGCAATATGACTGAATTATATCTGTTATTCAGCTCAAAAATTGAGGAGCACCTGTCTCGTGTGGAGGAAGTCGCTAGGGAAATAGATGCTACTGGGTCATATCAACTCACCACAAAAGAACTGGAATTTGGGGCTAAGCAAGCATGGAGAAATGCACCGAGATGCATTGGCAGAATTCAGTGGGCAAATTTGCAGGTAGTTTCTCTTTTTTGGACTAAAACATGTATCATATGTGTAGTCGTATACTGTAGTTCTATTTACATTATCTCATGTTTTTCTGTCCAGCTGTTTGATGCACGTAAATGCAGAACAGCTGACGATATGTTTCAGATGTTGTGCGATCATATTCAGTTTGCTACCAATGGAGGCAACCTAAGGTAAACCAAGAATGTGTTATTTGAGCTTTTTAATAAACCATCCCATATTCATTGTCTTTGTAAATTTGATGCGATGCTGTCACAATAAAGAGATTTATTTTCACAGGTCTGTCATCACTGTGTTTCCTCAAAGAACTGATGGTCAATATGATTTCCGCGTGTGGAATAGTCAGCTCGTACGATACGCTGGCTATAAGATAGCAGATGGTACAGTAATAGGAGATCCTTCCAGTGTTGACTTCACAGAGGTAGATACCAGTCTATTTTCTTTATAATAGATATTTTCTCTTTTTGCAATAACTTTTTTAGAATATCAATCTACAGTATATGTCTGTCTGAATACTACAAAATACAAATATTCTTATTAGTCTTATATTTAATGTGAGGTCATAAAAACATTGTTATAATTATAAAAGATATAGGCCTATTTATAATGTATACCGCATTAATGTCTTGTCAATACCCATATTTAACAGATGTGCATCCAGCTTGGGTGGACACCAAAGTACGGTCTATTTGATGTGCTTCCACTGGTGTTACAAGCTAATGGAGAGGACCCGCAGTTATTTGAAATTCCCCAGCATTTAATTTTGGAAGTTCACATGGAGCACCCACAGTAAGTGACATGGAGCTTGTACTGGCTGGGAAAACATGCTCGCCGTAGATTAAAAACGCTAATGGATTGAAAACACTCTAAATGGTTATTACGTCACTATGCATCAAGGGTTCTTGTACAAAGACTCAAAGTCAGACATTCGGTCTTGTAGCTTGTCTAAATTTGAGTGCGATGTTGTTTACACAGACCACCAGAGCTCTTGACTGAGGTGCTCAGATTTCTGAGATGACTTGCATTCCACTTGATTCTGCAGCAAATCTGTTTGCTTCTTGAACAGAAAATTATGCAAGGCTTTTCCTTTTAAGAGTTCGTATTGAAAGGACCTTTAAAATCAAACGCTCCTAGGCACTTAAAGATCAGGCTAGAGTGGCAAAGCCATTCAATCCTAAAACAGCCTGTCTCTATGCCACATTCTTTCATCCAGACCTAACAAATGAGTTTAACCAGTGAGGCCTAAAGTCAATCCAGACTCACTCCAACACTTCCCATTAGAAAGCGACCTAATTAGTAGTGAATTTGACTGAAGTGCTGTTTGATGGGCTCCAATAATGGTGCAATCATGCAGACCTAGAAGTGTTATGGATTTGTGTCAGCAAAATGGATGAAAATAAGAGTTTTTTTTTTATTTTATTTTTTAATATTGCATTTAGTAACATGGTCAAGGGTTTGTTTGAACTGGTAGCTAAATATATGCCAATGCATTTGCATGCCATTAAAATTGGATGGTTTAATTCACTTCTTCAGATACGAGTGGTTTAAGGATTTGAACCTCCGATGGTATGCGTTGCCTGCAGTGTCCAACATGTTGCTGGAGATTGGTGGTCTTGAATTCCCAGCATGTCCTTTTAATGGTTGGTACATGGGCACTGAGATTGGAGTGAGGGACTTCTGTGATGCCCAACGCTACAATGTTCTTGAGGTGCTACAATTTTCCTTACTGCTTAAAATATTTACAGTCAAGAAGAGAAAGTTTAGAGGATCTTTGATACTAAATTTCTTTCATTTTATTATGTCCTACAGCGGGTTGGCCGCCGATTGGGCTTGGAGACGCAAAAACTGTCCTCGCTATGGAAGGACCAGGCCCTGGTGGCCATCAATGTCGCAGTGATGCATAGTTTTCAGGTAAACAAAGCAAATAAGTGTAAAGTACTTGTGAGAGACAGAGGATTTTGTATAATTATATTAATGTATTTGTCCCGATTTCATGAGAAAACCTAACTACAGTAGTCAACATTTGAAGTGGATCAAAACCTTTCATCAAAGTTATACATGAATTCTGAACAATATCCGTTCTTGTCTTTGATTAACTTTTTTGATCCACTTCAAATGTTGACTACTGTATTTTAAATTATGGCAGTTTTGTATGAATTTGTACGGAAACTTGCGATTTTTAGCACCCACTGAGGGTACGTTTACACGACAATGATGTATTAAAAATGGAAACATTTTCCTTTGTTTTTCACGTACTGTACAGACGACAACATAGTCAAAATGATCCCTGTTCCCACGGATCTGCGAAAACGACTAAAAACCCTGTATTATTCATGCCAGTCCAGTAGTTGTCACGTAAAGAAACAACTACGTTCCTATAGACTGAACACTTGATACGCATGCACATGACGTCACCTTTTTTGTAGTTTTTGTAGTTTACACAGAGACAACAACGGTTTCAAAAACTTGCACTTTGAATCCCATTTTCAAAAGCTTGCGTTTTCAGGCCCACAAAACGTAAATTTACATGAATGTAAATGAACGGCCAAAACACATAAAAAGTGTAGTTGAAAATTATGTTGTGTAAACGGCCCCTAAATCTGACTGGTTCGTGACTCATGTGATTATCACTATCACTGAAAACTGAGACCCACACAGCATTTGATCTCTGGATTTACAGAAATCTTTTTTTTTTTTTACGAATTATTTTCTCAACATTGCATATCTAATCAGCTCTTGACGAACACATTAATTATTATTTGAATTATCACTCAGTGAGTAATTTACCATGTTTTACTGTCTTTGGAAAGCTTTTGTCTTTCAAACACATTAAAATGTACAAATGTAGGCCTATGTCATTTCATATTTACATGCAGTGCAGGGATTCCCCAACTTTTTTGTCAGCTGAACCACCTGAGAGTTTAAGATAATAAATTAGGACTATCAAATTAATGTGATGAACAAGTTAGGTCAAAAGTAATCTAAAAGTAATCAAAAAGTAGTCAGGTTATATGGATTACGTTACTAACTAAAAATGTTGTCATGTAATTTGGAGTCATTAACCAACTACAATTGAAATAGTAAAAAAAATATATTTATTTATTTATTTATTTATTTATTATTTTCTGTTAAAATGTAGACCTATTAAACTCATAATAATGTGAATCTGAAAAAAAAAAGTTCAAGTCCCTGGAAAGTTTTAGAAACTAAACATACATAGATACAGGTCCTTGAAAGTGCTTGAATTTATTCTGAGCAAGAAGTTTTCTGGAAAATAAAACCCATATTATTCCCTCCGTTCCACTAATGTGTTATTTCGCCAACACTTTGTGGCCTATGCATATTAGCTTGCTTGATTTACGTTAGTTACGCACTACGTTAAGTGTTTCCCGCGTAAGGTACTTTGTGTTGTGCGTTGCCACCATGACGTTCACGAGCGCACAAAACTACTCTACGTAAATTTTGTTGTTCGACACTTTAAGTCCTTGAATTTGAGGGTATTGGACCTGGAAAGTCCTTGAAAGGTCCTTCAATTTGAAGTTAACCCAGGTGTGGGAACCCTGTATATATTTTGATAAATTCTTTAGGACACAACATGTGTGAGAAGCTAAATCTTAATGTAAAATATTTTAGTCAAATTAAATTAATAGAAGAACTATATAGAGGTGGATAACATTCTAATATATTATATTTGTATTAAATGTTTTGTTTTTTGTTTAATTGGGGGAAATGATTCAATTTATGCACATCATAAAGTTATTCTACACTGGAAAGTCAATATAAGGGTTAAGATGAAATTTGATCTTGTTAAATGTTTATCACAGTTTAATGACCTTTTTTTGTCTAACCGACATACAGAAAAATAAGGTCACCATTACTGACCACCATTCTGCATCAGAATCCTTCATGCAGCACATGGAGATGGAAGTGCGTCTGCGTGGAGGCTGTCCAGCCGATTGGGTCTGGCTGGTGCCGCCAATGTCTGGATCCCTAACTCCTGTGTATCACCAGGAAATGCTCAACTACATCCTGTCACCCTTTTTCTACTATCAGGTATCATCCTAAATATCTATTGTGCATTCATCAGAAAAGCTGCATTGCTAGATTATTCTCGAGTCTAGTGGTATAAAGCTGTGTGAAGTATGATGATGTCCAAACTAAAGTTTTGGGATGTTCTTGCCTTAATGTGTCTCATCTGTTTCCATTTAAAGCCTGAACCGTGGTTGACATACAAGTGGAAGGACAAGAAGAGAAAAGTGATGAGGTGTACAATCAGCTTCAAAGGCTTGATCAGGTACCACGATATCATATTCACACTTCCTCAACCAGAACAACGCAGTGCTGTTCTCTCAGAAGAGATCTGTCTGCAACAATGTAATGAATATTTGAAAGGTTAGCTGTGGACATTTGGTGAGCAGCCAGTATAGCTTCTTGTTTTTCTTTTCTCTCTTTTAGAGTAGTGCTCTTCTCTCAGACACTCATTAAATCAGTCCTGGCCAAGAGGGTGCGTTGCACCGTTCTCTACGCCACAGAAACAGGGAAATCACTGACTTTTGCTAAGAAACTAAATGCCATGATGAACTGTGCCTTCAGCTCCAAGGTAAGAGGACCATCTTCCCCAATTCATATGTAACTTATCGTTCTGTTACTCAAATTGAGCACCATTACCAACACTTGTGGCATATGTGGCACATTCATTACAATATCCCACTCTAAGGTGGAAATTACCCAGTTTAACTTTTTTATAAAGTCCCCCTGAAGTCAATAATGTTATCCCTTAACTCATCTTTGATCACCAAAATGACATATTTAAAAAAAAAATGCATGAATGTAACACTACACCCTCATTTAGTATACACGGTTCTATGAATATGCAAATTAGCCCCGCCTCCACTCACTCGCACCAGCTCAGAGATCCACTTGTTGACGATCACACATTGACGTGATTGGTTACAAGGTAGTTTGTGACGTCAGAAACGCCACTTTTTTGAGACTGTATTTGGTTCTCTGCAGTTTTAAAGAGAAAATACTCAGCAATGGTGCTGACTTATGCGTTTGCACATGGTTTGTCTTAAAGCATATTAAAAACACCACATAGACATATAAACATTAAAAGCTTGATTTTCAGCACAGGGGGACTTTAATATGCTATATGTAATAAATAATTAAAAGGAATACTGTTCAATTAAACACTAAGATTTGACATTTACCTTTTAGTTAACACATACATATGTGAAACATTGTGTTATTTATACAGGTTGTTTGCATGGAGGACTACAACTTCAGTGAACTTGAGAAGGAAAGTCTCTTAATTGTTGTCACCAGCACCTTCGGCAGTGGAGACTGTCCAGGAAATGGAGAGGTGTGGATATATTTATGCACAGTGACCTACTGTATTTGAATGAAAAACCGTTATCACAAAAAATTATGCTGAATTTATAGTACCGGTATGTCCAAATGAAAAGGTCTTCAGGAAGAAGTCGTTTGCTTTTGGAATGATTCTTTGTACAATAACCACAAAAGGTGTTTGATAACTAGAATGTGATTCTTACTTTCTTCTCAGAGTTTCAAGAAGCAGCTTCTCAGTCTGAAAAGCCTCAGAAACAAAGTCAGGTCAGTATTTAAAATCCTCTACATTTATTTTCTCTCAACTCCTGTGTTGAATATATTGTTTGAATTGTTTCTTTCCCCCACACAGGTTCTGTGTGTTTGGTCTCGGCTCTCGAATGTACCCACACTTCTGTGGGTTTGCCCATGCAGTGGATGCTAAGCTTGCGGCACTGGGAGCCGTCCGCGTGTCATCCACAGGAGAGGGAGATGAGTTGAACGGACAGGAGGAAGCTTTCTCAGCCTGGGCCTGCACAGCCTTTAAGGTCTAAATAAAAGAATATAAGAAATATAAGTAATAAAATAATCATTGAGCATCCTCTGTTTTCTGCACTTTGGTGAACAGTAAAATGAATCATGAGATGTTTGTTTTCTGTATGTAAAGGATGCATGCAAGGCGTTTAACATTCAGGGTCAGCTTCCAGGCAGCGATGGTCTGGCAGATTCCTGGGATCCGCAGAAGCACAGAGTTCAGAATGACAGCTGTACACTTGACAGAGTCGCAGGTACATTTAATACCATTTTATTTCTTTGAAAGAAACATCAAGGGGAAATCATGGGCAAAGCTTGACAAAACCTGTAGAAGTAATTAAAAAGCTAAGCAAAAATGCTATATTGAGAATATTCTCGCCATCTCTCATTTTTTTTAAATATGTTGCATGACAGAATTATATACAGTGCGCTATTATGTAGGAATATGGAAATGCTTAGTGACATTTTGACATTTTTGATTCAAATATGCCATTTAGCAATCATTATAAGAAATGAGTACTCAAGAATCATGTTATTAACAGATTTGCAAGATTTCTGCAGTGATTGATTATTATTTGGCTTGGTTTTACAGCTCTATCAGCTCTCCATTCTAAAGCTGTGGTTCCCATGAAGCTGAAAAGAAGGCAGAATCTACAGAGCCCGAAGTCAAGGTTTGCTCTCAAACCAACTTATATTTGTGCATCTGCATTTAATTATTATTATTATTTTTATTTTATTTTATTATAAGCTTTTATTTTTTTCTGAAACAGGTGCCTTATGTTGTGTGCCATGTTTTCTCACACAATATTTAACAGTATTTATTTTTACGTGATTTCAGTCGGTCTACAATATTGGTGGAGCTGGAGATGGATGGGAACACTGAGCCCTTAAACTTTGCCCCTGGAGACCATGTGATGATTTTCCCAGGGAACTCACCTGAATTAGTAGCTGGCATCCTAAAACATCTTCCCAGTGCCCCTCCTATCAACCAGAGCCTTTGCTTGGAATTCCTCAATGATTCCTACCCTGGTACTGAACCATATAACCTAATTACATAATGGAAGTCTTACACATAATAACATAATGATACCTAATAATGTTGTCCTGCAGATGGTGGAAGGTGGCAGAGAGATGAACGAATACCACCGTGTCCTCTTGCCCAATCTCTTACTTACTATCTTGATGTAACCAGCCCACCCTCACAAAGCCTCCTCCGCAAACTCTCAAAGATGGCCGGGCAGGAAGATCACAGACAGCGCCTCTTTGCACTAGCAACAGTAAGTCATTGTTCGACAATCACAGATGTTTCAGAACTAAGGATGAGAATTGCATTTAACAACTTGTTAACTTTGAGGGTCTTTTAGTAACTTTAACGGATAAATATAGAGGAAAGAAATGCATTTCCCATTGCCATATGATGAGGTATTTTTCATAATAAATAATTTTTTACAAATCCTTATAATGGCCACATTTACACAGACTTTTTAATACATTTTCGACGTCATAGAACGGGCCAACTCATTCATTCAGGAATCAGACTACATTGACTGTTTGATTTGCTAAAAAAAGTCTCATTGGAATCGTTCATTCGTGAGTCGGCCAACACTGGTTGCGTTGTGTTTTGAGTTTGCTAAAACGAACCTCCTGTAAGAGTCTTTTTTCCGTAATTGAACTATGCTGGACTATACTGGTCAGGCTTTGTTTGATTCACTAAAAAAGAACCGACTCATTTTAATCATTAATATGGGAATTGAACCACACTGGTTTTGTTGTGTGTTTTTGATTCGCTAAAAAGAGCCTACTCATCAATCGTTAGAACGCTATCCCGAATGCACGTACGAGAACCGTTAACAGACCTGAATGTCATTCAGTTCAAGTTAAGTTAAAAAGATTTGGAACCAGTTTAATATTGCATTTTTAAGGCAATATACAGTAATATATAATGTCTTGTGTAAATTAATTATTCATGCTGAAAAATCCAAAGTAGTATGCTAAAAGTGTTATTGATAATAAAATGCTTTACGTTTAGTCCATGTTAGAGTCTTCATAACAATGAACCTGCATATTAATGAAACACAAATTCTTCCATAAAATGTCCCATTATAGCCTATTGAATGCGGCAATTTACAAAATAATGGGTTCATGAATGCTTATGCTCATCTTTCATGAAAAATGTCTATTGTGCGCAATCATCATGAATTGTTTTCAATGGAGTTTAAATACATACCAAGACATCCCTCTTCTACAGGACCTCCAGGTTTACACAACATGGAAGGAGTTCCACAAACCTACCTTCCTTGAGGTGCTAGAGGAGTTTTCCTCTCTGGAACTTTCTGCTGCCTTTCTCCTCAGCCAGCTGCCTCTACTGAAGCCACGTCTTTACTCCATCAGCTCCTCCCCAGACCTCCACCCTCAGGAGCTCCACCTCACTGTGGCAGTGGTCAGCTATCACACACAGGGTAGAGGAAACCATATTCCCAAAGATTCTCTGATCATTTATTAGTCGATACCTGAACAGTGGAACTTCCTAGACGTATAACTTCTAGAATCATTGAAGAAATGTATTTGTTGTTGTCATATGCCCTGCGCTGTTTAGAGGGAAAAGGTCCGCTGCATTTTGGTCTCTGCAGTACCTGGCTCAATACCATCAAAGAAGGAGACATGGTGCCATGTTTTGTCCATAGGTACCTTTCATTTCACATTCTCAAGATGTTCCTGAGAGAGAAATGCAGCCCAAGGTGTTTTCCCTGATCATAATTAACTAACTTTTCCAACAATTCCAGCTCTGGCGGCTTCCACCTTCCATCCGACCCTAGTGCTCCCTGCATACTTGTTGGAGCTGGGAGCGGCATTGCTCCCTTCCGTGGCTTTTGGCAACAGCGATTCTATGACTTGAAAAAAACAGGTATTGAATTTTATCCCTGATCACATTCAAGTAATTTCAAAAAGTCCACTGAAATGGGCTTGCCTCAAGTTGTTGACCCTCAAGTTGTGTTATTTCTCCAAGGTCTGAAAGGGAGTCCGATGACACTTGTGTTCGGTTGTCGGGATTCAGATACTGATCATCTTTACAAAGAAGAGACTCTGGACATGAGAGATAATGGCACTCTAAGCAGTATCACAACAGCTTATTCTAGGCAGACTGGACAACCCAAGGTAGACAAACACAACTGTAGTTCTATATATCTTGAGTGATATCTATTAAGTATTACAAATATAATCTATAATAATAATATTGTTTTTATTATTTATTGTTATAATTTGTCAGTCTAAGCTTTTGTTTTTGAAACGGATGCCGTAGTATGTCTTTTTCAGAGGTGTAAAGTCCAGGTTCAGAAAGTAAAAGTCATCCTCAGTATTTTGTTCCAATCGCCTGGATTTGCTAATTAGCACAGTTTTTCAGCCAGGAGATAGAACTAATTAATGAAATCAGCTGGCTGAGTTCATGGGTGGAATAAACATGGCAGGACTTTTATGTTCATAACACAAAATATGAATAATTACTTTTTTTACTCAGATCTAAAAAATGATTCTGAATGGCTGTTAATATTCTCTGGTCGTTGCTTATAGACATTCTGCATTTGTTTTTGGTCCAGGTTTATGTCCAAGATATCTTGCGAGAGCAATTGAGTGACAAGGTCTTTGAGGTTCTGCACCATAATCCAGGACATCTGTATGTCTGTGGAGGCATAAACATGGCTCATGATGTGGCCGCCACTATCCAGGAAATTTTAGTCAGCCGGCTGGGCATCACTCTTTCACAGGCTGAGGAATATCTGTCAAGGCTCAAGGTGAACCTTCAGCATGTTGACACATTTTATAGCTGCTTCAGATAATGTCTTACAGCATTTATGCTCCTATGAGGGCTCAGTTGCCCTGAAATGGTGAATTGTTTACAGTCTGTAATGATATATGGTCAATAATTTTAGATGGTTATGCTTTTTGTTCACAGAATGAAAAGCGTTACCATGAGGACATCTTTGGATCCTAGTGGTCGAGATCACTTATACCATCTTGAGCTTTTCAATATCCAAACACACCAAAAGGGGGACATTTTAATCTTTTTATTTTCATACAGCTTCCAAAATAATGCCAAAACCTGTCTTAAGTCAAATAAGAATAAGAATAATCACAAATATAAACTGGAAACACACACAAAAAAGTAGCAGAAATGTATTTAAATGTGGAATGTACAGTTCTAATTATAGAGAGCATTTTATTTCCTACTTGTAAATAAACTATTTTATTTTTATTTATTTTAATGTCTTTTTTATTTGTTTTTGGGAAGACTGACCTGCACTTTGCTAGCCTATTGAGTAGTGCTTTTTATGGCTATAACTAATTGCAGGAACAATTCTTTTGGATTCTACATTTGCCATGCTCAATGAAACAACAGGAATCACCTCTATCTGACCTTTTGAACCAAAAAGTTATCATGTATATGTTACAAATGCTTATATAATCAGTCACCTAAAAATTGTTCAAATTTTCAGTTTAATGAGGCTATCTTTAATTCATTGTTTATTGTTATATGCTCCTGTGGCTCATACTTTCATATATAATCACCTCACAGTGTTAAGTGTTGTATAAAGTTGTAAATGGATGTTTATGGCAAACATTGCATCTTATAATAAAGTCAAGTTTGTACTACTAAGACACGGTAGTGTTTTTTTTATTCGCGTCCTTGTAGTTTGTCTATGATGGGTATCCGTAGTAACACCGGAAGTAGTGTATCCATGCTGCAGCAGAGAGTATTTGTAACTCACATTTTAATCTCTTTTCTGTTTTATATATTGATATCTAATTAAATGTGTATTATCGAATAGACATTATGGCTGGAAGTCGACTTGAGAAATTCGGGACTGTATATACCCGGTAAGCATTAGTGACAGCATGCTTTTTGAGATCATTTCAAGGTTAATGATACAAATGTGTTTTAAAACAAAAGAGATCGGATTACTTGCAAATGAAGGTGTACTATGTAAAATCGTTTTATAATTCCAAGAAATGATAAAACAAAGACATATTGTATGATATAACGTTAGTAATTGCTTTTGGCAGTTGAATCTAGAACAGAGCAGTGTTAAATATCTTTTTGCAGCAGTTTGCTGACACACGCATGTGTTCCTCGTCATTCATAACACTGTGTATTCAGTTCGAGTTCTCATTGTGATGCTCTTTGCAAAGGGTTCGTGATTTAATGCGAGCTGGAGTCATCAAGCAGGAGGAAAAGCCCATCTGGTTTGATGTGTATGCTGCTTTTCCTCCTAAGAGAGAGCCACTCTACGAGAAACCTGTGAGACCACTGAAAAAACATGCAGAAGACACTGTACCTGAAATCTTATACAAGGAGGATGAAATACGAGCGTAAGTCCAAACGAACCCGTATCATCTTAGTAACTTCATTTAAAATCTTCGCTTTCAGCAGTATTGCTCTCCCCATGGTCATATATAGAATATATTATGGTCTCACTCTGTGCCCTTCATTTGTACTTTATATATTTTTTCCTCCCAGCTATTAATGTTTGTGCCATCTCTGTTGATGAATGAATTATATGTAATGCCTTTATTGATTTAGTTTTTTTATTTTGATATTGGTGCTATATACACTGCTGTTTAAAAGCTTGGGGTCGGTAAGAAATTAATACTTTTATACAGCAAGGATGCATTCAATTCATAAAAAGTGATAGTATATATGCTGTTCTTTTGAACTTTCTATTCATCAGGGAATCCTGAAAAAAAAAAAGAAAAGAAAAAAGATTTTTTTCAAACAAAAATATCAAGGAGCACAACTGTTTTCAATATTGATTTATGATGATAATAAGAAATGGCACCAAGTATATTAGAATGATTTCTGTAGTAATGAAGACTGGAGTTATGATGCTGAAAATTCAGCTTTGCCATCACTGGAATAAATTACATTTAAAAATATATTAAAATAGAATAGTTACTTTAAATTGTAATAATATTTCACAATATTACAAGTACAACATTGCTGTATTTTTTATCAAATAAATGCAGCCTAAAAGACTTTCAAAAACATAAACAATCTTACCAACCCCAAACCCTTGAATGGTAGTCTACATATAACTTAAAATTCCCAGATTTGACTGCTGTCAGACCCTTTTCGGAAAACACCTCCAACCCATTTTTGGGTCACGGCCCATCAGTTGATGATAACTGCATTAAACTTGCGTGCTTGCCGGAACCTGTACAATAAATCTACATTACTTTTTTTCTGTGATTGTAGGAAGTTCTTTGAGGTTTATGGTAATGGACCCAGAGCTTTTGAGCTCCTCAAGCCCAACTTTGTTTCTTCATGTCAGAGGTAAGTTTTATAGTGGGGAAACTAAACATATTTTTACTGTACACTGAGTGTTTTCTGTGCCATTTGATTTAGTTGTTGTGTACTTCATCATTCAGGTTTGTGATGAAGTACAGTGAATTAGAAAGCAGAGGGGATGTCAAACCTGAGCTACTGTTTGAAGAGACCGCAAAAGCACTGCTCGCAGAGGGAGTTTATTTAAGAAAGAGAGGAGGACCTGGGGTGAGTCCGAGTCTGAGAGCTGAATTGTTCTTTAGCCTACTTGTCTCTTCATTGTCCATCATGTTTCTTTGTAACCAGCAGGTGGCACCAGAGTCTCGGAACCCTTTGCTGAACATGAAGTTGACTGACATGTTGGCAGAGCAGCAAAGAGACACAGAGACGATTGTTCCAGAGAAACAGCCACAGCCAGAGACAGTGAACCCTGA
Organism: Leuciscus leuciscus; assembly: GCF_965113295.1. NCBI lineage: Eukaryota > Metazoa > Chordata > Actinopteri > Cypriniformes > Leuciscidae > Leuciscus > Leuciscus leuciscus. Next base: position 24,274,346 of record NC_138733.1, read on the forward strand.
CGGCCAGACGTCATCATAAATATACCACTTCTCCTCTGTTAGGACAACATAAACCGCTCCTGCCTCCAGCACACCAACATGCTGCTCAATCATGCATTTTTGATGCGTCAAATACCGGGACACAGATATTGTTTGTTCTGTTGTGGACACTATGCAAACCCAGAAGAGCAACATGTGTCTTTTCCCCTCTTTGTGTCAAATGAGTGATGTTGAAGACACGTTTGCACAGTCAAAATGGTTTTGGCTTGAGGTCTTTATAGCCAAGCAGAGACTTTATAATACAGATCTAGTAAGTGTTTAGTTTCTGTGAAAGTGTCTAATGTCTGTGTAATAAAATATGTGGAGTGTTTAATGAAAGTACTTTCAAGTCCATTAACGACAGAAGTGGTAAAGTATCTGCGCTGTAAATCAGGGTTTCATTTCCAGTTTTCAGAGTCACTCTATAAACTTATGATTCTTATTGATATTCTCTCAAACCCCCCCTTTTTTTTTCTTTTTTACTGCATCCTTGTTACCGGTGCACTCTTGCGTTTAAATACATCCTCAGCACAATCTTAAAGAAATGTATTATAAGGACGTTTTTCTTGTGATGTTTCAGCTGTGTAAAATCGATGGAGAGCTGATCTGCACAGACATTACATTTCAAATTAGTTCATAAATGCCATTGTCTTAAACTCCAAGCATTTTCCCACTCTTTCAGAGGTTATGTTAAACCGAAATATTTTGATGTAAAGAATTACTGACAATTGCTCATTTGTCATGTAAACATCACTTGTGTTTGTAGCCTAATTATAATAATAATTAGAGACAGACAAACAAACACTGGAACAAGGACAATGGTCCAAAAATGAAGAAATTATTTGACCAATGGAAGGTTAGTATTTTGTAATTGCCTAGACATGAATTAAATAAAAAATCTGTGATATGAACTGAAGACACAATCTAATTTAGCAGAACGTGGATGTCTCAAGCAGACCTCTTTTCCCAAATGACTAAAGGCTTTATTAGCTGCTGAAGAACATGTACAATGTACTGACTAGTTGCTTTTTGTAAATTACAACTATTCAATACCATTTACTTCCAATATCCCACAAATGGCCTTGTGGGAATGTCATTGAATAGCTATTGGTTAATCAATTAGGAATTTGTTAACAGGAACAACCATTTAAATGTTTTCGTGTACCAGGAAAAATGTGATAATTCAAGGATGTGAATAATTTTTACAGCAGTAATTTAAAGAAAACAAAGACATGACTCATCAAATGAGCATGCACTTGATTGTTAGTGTTTGTTTTTGTCTCTAAAGACACTTCAAACCGCAGACTTCATAAAAGCACCACTTAGAGACCAGAAATCCCATTAGTGGGTAAACGTTTGCTACTGACTGAGCATCGGACCCAAACACATTTCACATTTTGTGCTCGATGAAAAAAAATATATATATATATTTTTCTATTTCCTTACTTTGATTATGCCTTTGTCACATTCTAAAGAACTTCAAGTTTACATAGTAGCCTATTGTGGCTACTAATTTCAAATTTTGAAAGATTACTTAATCCAGTCTAGACATAATCTCTTCAGGTTCAGGCAAAGACCTTTGGTTCAGGTCCTTCATTGCTGTCTAAGAGTAAACGGCTTTAAACCATAATTATGTCAGTAACATTTCGTATGTTTCTCTTTTTGTGACGCTAGTTTCCTGAAAGGAGTCATTTACCGTCGACCGCTAGATGGCAGTAATGTGATGTCTATTGATTGTTGATATCTGGCGGCTGTTTGTTCAAAACGCAAAACACATCTTGGATAACATTTTACCCAGAAGTTTTTTTTTTTCTCGATGTTGCAGTTTAATTTGTGTAATTTTTTCAGCTTTAATGGTTTTTATATGTGTGTTTTCATGTGTGTGTGTTGTGAAGGACCCAGATGCAGCTGAAATTAGTGAAGGAGAGGCGTGTAAGTAGTAAAGGCAGAGGCGCGTGACGGACGCTTGGAGGGTGAGGACTGCTCCTCAGCCTCAACACAACAACCGTTCAACAATTACCATGGTAACTAACCATAGTTCCTCTCTAAATACCATAGTTATTGTTACTGCCATGAAAAAACACAGTAAATTAATAATAATTTATTTCTTGGTGACTGCCCCAGCCAAGTTAAAGGAGACCAGGGTTAGTTATCACGGGTTGTTTTCAGGAAGTTATATAAGATGACATACACACACACACACACACACACACACACACACACACACACACACACACACACACACACACACACACACACACACACACACACACACACACACACACACACACACACATATATATATATATATATATATATTATATATAAGATTATTATAAGTATATAGCCTATATAACGTTAGTTAGTTCTAGTCGTGGTTTTGTTAGTTTGTTTTAATACAAACATTATAAAATAAGTATTATCAAGAAATGAAATAAAGAAGTGAACACAAACCTACACTACAAGCTAGCTGAAATCACTTCAAACTGCACATTGAGGTAATCTTTTGACTTCAGTTAAAAGCAGTTTTTCTCTTGCACAAAACAATAACGATTTTAATTAGGTTGACAGCTACAAACTTAAATTTATACTAGATTAATAAAAAATTATATAGCCTAACTGAAAACAGTGATAAACAGCAGTAGGCTATTTAAATATCTATTTTGCTACAAAAAGGTTAACATGCCATGCAGAGAGTTTCAGGAACACTGAGTGATTATTAATTAAATTGCTGTTTTTTTAACCAGTTAAAAAAACCTCTCTAAACAAACATGTTCTATATTTGAGAGAGAGAGAGAGAGAGAGAGAGAGGTTCTAGTAGAGTGTGTTTGATTGCTTCAGCTTGTTCCGTAGAAAGGCTGCAAACAGAAACAATGCTTTTTCATGCTACAAAGCTACACAATTGTGAACAGTTTAACTACTACTTTTACGCAACTGCAAATGTAGTTTAGGTGTGTCAGTACTTTGCACACATGATAACCAAATTTTCATGTTAAACTGACTCTTTGAAACAGTTGCTCTTTGACTTAACTTGATGTTTTCATTTTGAAATAACATGTTTTAATCAAGAAACCCAATCAAACCAACGGGACTTTCATTTCCCATCATGCTTTGCAAAGGGGTTGAATTGGGAGAGTACATGTTTAAATAAAGTGTTATTTTATGCCATTTTTTTTTTGCAAGATGAGAAAATAGAGAGACTTGTTAATGTTTAATGTTCTATTATGTTGGTGTTTAAAAGTTTTTGTTATGTTAGCAGCATAGTTCGAATTACAGGGGGTATTGGGGGGGTCCGACCCCCCTAGATGAGACTTGGACCCTCCCAAAAGGAATACAAATAATAGTTTGGGGGGGCACTGAAAAAATGTAATAAAATATGTTAGCCTATCCAAAATTGTATGTATGTTAATCATCACATACCAACTATTCAGGAAATAATCGAATGAAATACAATTTTCAAACCCTCACTCCCCCTTGGGCTGTACCATTTCTCTGGTACGTTCAGACTGTGTTCTTTGCTATGGTTCTGATATCACTTCACTAGCTGTCAAACCATACGTACCGGCTACGGGCGCAGGCGCTGGTGTGTCAGCGAAAAATTAAGAGTAATGGCTGAATCAACTTGAATCTCTGCCTATGGTTTTTACTGCCATGTATATCATCATGCGTTGTGCTTTGTGGTCAATGTTATGAGCAGCTCGTCACATAGGCGTCAGTAGGCCCTTTTTAGGGGGGCTTCATATTGAATCATGTTCAACCAAAAAGCTCATTTTTAAGAGTGAAATATTATAGAACAAGGAATACTAATACGGTTTTAAGGTCCTCACTTCAGAATAGATCTGGTTCATTTACACATACGTTTTAAAATTTTAATGTCCTGAGATTACAACCGGCTTATTTGAAGTGTCCCTGGTTATGTCTTCTCTTTTGTTATGTCCTGATAATGAGACATGATCTGTACACACTAGATGTGCACTACTGCTTCTGTCTGGTGGCCAAACAACCCTTTGAGTGCTCCATCACCATAATCAATGGCAGGTTGAGCCGGCTGGGGTTTGAAGACCTTTACACAAACACTGTTTGTTTTACTTCTCCACGGCCACGGAGCTCAGAAGAAAGGCTGCCATCCAGTTGCCCTGGTCATGGTATCGATTGGGACCTGCTTGTTTGTTGTTTTATTTATTTATTTGTTTATTCAGCACTGGAACTCTGGGATTCTCCCCTTTGCATATGTCAAGGGCATTTTTCTCATCTCTGGCCTACAAAAACTTCAATCTGCTTTGCAGTGCAGGCCTGCTACTGATTAATTACATAAAGATGCCTGATGGTTTAAATTAGCCTGGTATATTACTTGAGAGACCTGAATTACTGTAGTTGGTCTTCCTCTCTCTGCTGAGGTCTGCACAAATACAAGCAGCTCACAATCCTTAACCTAAAATATGAAGCTCTCCAAAAGTCCCCAGAGTGTGTATGTGAAGTTTTAGCTCAAAATACCTCACAGATTATTTCTTATAGCATGTTAAAATTGTCCCTTTTTGAGGGGGAGCAAAAACGTGTCGTTTTGTGTGTCCCTTTAAATGCAAATGAGCTGCTGCTCCCAGCACAGAGGGTGTGTTATCAGCTCAGATTACATCACACAGACACGCACGAAAATGTCAGAAACTGTTCTGCCTTTTATGTTTAAACTGTAGTCGGACAATGATGGAGAGACTCAAGAAGTGACAACATGCAGAATGCAACAGGACATTTCTGAATGGTTAGTTGATGAATTTATGTTGCTGATGTGGAGTTAACTTCATGATAATGATAATATATAAAATCGCTCGTGTGGGAACTGTTATAAGATGCCTAAAGAGTGTGTTACGTACTATATTTCATGTGAAAAGACGGATGCAACAGCTTGAGCATACTCACAAATGTGCTTTACTACAACAACTATTCCTCTCCTCAACATGGACTGTGTCGTGTTCCCAGGGGCGGGGTTTATTTAAATTTTAGAATTTGTGATGTCACTAACCCGGGAGGAATGTCGTGTAGTCCCAACCAGCCTTTTGTTGTAGTCCTTAAAAAATTATTTCTTTATAAGCAAATATCTTCCTTTGCTTTGAACTTTGAGCGTTGTAACTTTGCGGATGTTGTTTATGCTCAAACAGCAACATTACACACAAACTAAAGTTAAAAAAGTGAAATCATAATCAACCACACCTTTAAACACTCACTATAAAAACCAGGGAAAAGTTGGGAAAAGCTAGATATAATTATTCAGAATGTACATTATACACTGCATTTTTTCTTTTCTTAAAGTCCCCATATAGTCAATAATTGTATCCCTTAAAACTAATATTTGGTCACCAAAATTACATATTGAAACGTTTTTTTTCCTTGAAAAAAAATTATGTCATGCCTTAAAATAGCTTGAATATATCTCTAAATCCCTTGACTCATTTAGTATATGCTGTTCTATGAATATGCAAATTGGCCCCGCCTCCACTCACTCGCACCAGCTCAGAGATCCACTCGTTGACGATCACACGTTGACGTAATTGGTTACAAGGTAGTTTGTGACAAGATTTCAAACTGTATTTTTGAGACTGTCTTTGGTTCACTGCAGGTTTAAGGAGAAAATACTCAGCAATGGTGTTGACTTTTGCATTTGTACACGGTTTGTCTTAAAGCATATTAAAAACACCATATAGACATATAAACAACATTTAAAAACTTGATTTTCACCACAGGGGGACTTAAAGGGGTCAAAGAATGAGAATTTAAATGTTCCTTGATCCTTTGACAGTTAATAGTTCATTATACTATAAAAATACCCTGTAAGTTTCAAAATTCAAAACTTTCTTGTTATTCCAAAAACTGCTTTTATTGAAACCAAGGCCAGCAAATGACAGGATCTAAAAAGTGGAGACTTGTGACGTCACACTTCAGCTTTCGTTTCTCTTAGTAGGATGAAAATAATGTTTAAATTATATAAAGAAACTTTAAATTATATAAAGAAAGCGATCAAAGAATGCTCCCTTTCCAATTGCCCAAGCTGTCAATCAAACAGCCCGAGTTTATCTGGACACTTGCCAAAACTCGTTGAAATCAATCATCACAAAATCATGATGCTGTTACAATGTACAGTACAACGAAGCTTTTACTGTATTTACATCGTGTTTGCATCGTTATTTGGTGAAAGCCAGAAGTGTAATTTCATACGCGATCAACAGACTGTCTGTCATCTGCTCAATGCTCATCACTGCAACCTACTACCATACTTTTCAAGATTCCTTAATCTCGATAGCTGTTTTAGTAAAAACGTAGTAAAAGTTTTAGAGAGAGTTCCACATGTAATACTATCTATTTCATATGCAAAGATGTCAGCCAATCACAGCAGTGGGCGTTCACACTGAAGTCTCACAGCAGACACGCCCCTTAAATCAGAGGCTAAAATCAGGCTTGGAAAAATGCCTTTTATTTATAAATTATGACAATTTTTGATGTTAAAATCATACTAACATTATAAGGGCACCCCAGGAAACATTATAAAATAATAAAATAATCCAGTCTATGACCCCTTTAATAAAAGTAACACAGTTATAATGCTTTATAATACAACTTTAATGTATTATAACAAATTAAATGCTGCTCACATGCTTTAATGCATTATACAATGTTTTACATATTTACATAGGTATCCATATAATTTATTATAATAGCTGTTAATCATATATGACAAAACTATTTGTAAGATATTATCAAACATTTGCAGTACACATTATATAAACCTTTCTATTCTTTACAAAACATCATCATTTGACACTTTAGAGAGCTCAAGAAATAAACAACCTTAATCTTAAAAGAAGCATGTAGCCATCTCAAAAACACTAGGCTTCTGGATATGCACCATTAAAGATTTATTTATTTACGAAAATAATTTAAATAATTTACGTAATTTATGAATAGCGAAAATTGATCTACATTTTGAGCTAAAAAAAACAAAACAAAAAAACATTTAGAAATGGAAGAATGAACCTGTTAACCAACTGAAACACAAAAGAACTCCAGTGCTGCCTTTCACATGCTGCTGTTTATATCACAGTTGTGCTGTCGGGATATACAATAGCCTGTCTAAAGTCATAAGAAAGACATGAAAAACACAGTATTTAGGCCAGTTTAGTTCTCCTAAAAGCCTCAGTTTAAACTGTCAGGCATCTCAGTTGACCAGGCAAAGGGTTAAGGCTCTCCCACGGAGTTCTGCCTCTTCCCCGTCAACACGTGCGATCCAGGTCAATGCAATTTGCTCTGCGGGCGAGTTCATTTTCACATGGCATTGAAATGCACGGCCACACGCGCTACCCGCCTGCATTGCCTCAGGTCTGTTTCCTCTCTTCTGTCACCTAGAGCCAACCTTTCACATGATACAATTCTAAATAATTTTTGATAATTAATCCTTGTGAAAGGGTTTTCTAACAAGCCTAAATTGCATATAAAAGTCTTTGACTTAAGCTGTGCTTTAAAAAAAAATCAGAGCTGAAAGCTCACAATTAAAAGCCTGGGGGATGAAAGGGAGCCCAAAGAGCAATTGCACCCAAGTGGTGCGTTCATGTCATAACTTGCCTCATCCTTTCTGTTTAGATCCTCATGTTGTAAAACATAGAGATTTTTGGAGTATGTGCTACAAGAAATGACCATTTCAGTCTTTCTACTTCAAAATCTCACACTTCATTCAATGTGTTATACTTGCAGTATATTTGTCATTATTTGTGAAATTTAATAGCAGTTCCCAAGTGAAAATTGTTATAAAGTAAATACTGCACAATTTTTTTTTTGTGTGTGTGCACTCGTTCATTGTAAACGGACCACACAGGAGTCAGCGGTTGGTATGGTCGAGGCCTTCTGTGGTTGTGATTCACAACCTGTTTTTGAGCCCCCTACAGGGTCTGTGAGTTCTGCTATACCCTACCCCAAAGGTGCAGGTGAGCTCAGACTGATCTGAGATCAGAGACGCAGCCACGGGCGAGCCCTCTTACATGATTCCATGTCCTCAGGCTATGAAGTCTGAGCCGAGCTTTGGAGGGGCAAGAGGTGTAAAGGGATAAATGGAAACTGAATTCAACAGGCTGCCGCCAAGCGTGGTGTCATCAGCTGATGCCACAAAGGCACTTTTTTCTCCCTGACAGGAGCTGTTCAAGGCATTTTTTCCCCCTTTATCATCTTCTTTTTTTAATCCTTCAAGGACAGGAAGAGCTCTAATGGGAGACCAAAGCATTTGACATCTACACATTTTAATGCAAAAAAATGAACATCTCTGCTTGAGACTTTTGAAAGAAGCTTGCTTTTGTGGATTTTTGCCAGTCACTCAAAGTTCTGAGAGGACAACTTGTGTTATTGACACGACAGACACCTTTCTAACCCTTCAACACACTCATTTGGATGTGCGAGACCAATCACTATCATTACGGCTGATTCCTTTAATATGATTTTCAGACTTTCATTTAAAAATTTTGGCTTGTACATTTAGTTTAGGGAATCCGATTCTGTTTGTTGCACAAAGAGAGTCGCTCGCGCAACCAGAGCTGTTAATTATGATTGGTTTGTTATTGCTCACCAGAGCATAACAAATCGCCATTATGTTGTTTTGCTGAGTCTAATTTAATTGTAACAAAAGTAATTATCTCTCATTTATATTGATGCCATAAGCAGAAGTAAGAGAGCACCTGCTGCCATAAGCCAGTTGTTTACTAAAAATAAACCAGGTGAAATCTAACCTCGTGTTCTTCAACGTACCATCCATCAAGAACTTCCTCTCACACTATATTTGCAAAAAGAGTGAGTTGTTTATGCTCAGCATGCATTTTATTCTTGGGTGAGCTATATAAAAAAATGTATAGTTTACTTAAACTTTCTTTTGCAAGTTTTTCTTTGTTGTAAATTTCAATGGTATAAATCAAAAAAGTTAAATCTACTTATCTTTGCAACATAACATTGAATAAAGTGAGGGAGTAAACCTTTGCAAATCTTTTGCTGTGGCACTTCAAATAATCGAATAACAGTCAACTGAATAACATTTATAAGTGCCGAAATATATTAGATTTCAAACAACCCAACAAATGAACTAAATGCATGCTCACCAAAAGTGAGACAACAAAGTATGTGAAGAAAAGGTCTGCGTCCTCTGACCTCAACAAGTCCTATTTATCATGATATACATATATGCATATACAATATTCTCAACTTCATGCTTGAACTAAGTTCTTTTTGCATTGCATTTACCACAGTCTTGTTTTTCAGTAAAAAAATATTTGAACAAAAAAAGTTAAGTTCCTTTAGAGAGTATCAAAATCTCATTGAATTACTTCTTTACATAAACTTTTCCCTGTGGACATGTAACTCATCCGGCATATCTTGACCGCGGTAGAGGAGAACGAGCCAGGTCTTCTCTTGTAATTTTCAGTGAATATCAATGAAACCTACATTTCTATGAGAAACGTACAGTAAAAATAGACAAACACCTGAGGCTAGTCCATTTGGAGCGCCGCCAATTACAACACCCACCAAGGAGAACGACAGCGATTGTCCCTGAAAAGTTCTACCCATTCTTAACAATGATTTGTATTCAGTGTCTTGACTATTAGCCTACTCAAGTATGAATGTAGAGGACATCTTTCCGTGGCACCATCTTCGCCCAGGGGGACGGTTGAAAGAGCCCGACGAATGCGGTGAATGCTATTTTTCTGGGCATCGTTTCCTCTGACGGCCGCCTGCCAAAACGTTAGCGGTCGAAGTGATATGACAACCCCCACCCTGGAATCTCTGCAACATTTTGCCCCTGCAAGATGTCAATAACAGGCTCCAATCGCCCAATCTTCAGGCCCGCCCGGCTCTGCAGGCTTTTTCTGGGAATGCATCCTTCAATGTTCATTCTATATTAATGTTTGTCAGGAGTGATTCTCGTGCTGTCTGGGGTGGAGGATTGACTGAAGACACTCGGAGAGCTGCATAATGAGAATCTTTAATATCGTCTCCCTGTCTCCCTCCGCTGCAGATGAGATTGTTTGGGGCTAAACTAGCGAATGCGCTAAAATACTATTTATTTTCTGATGGGCCTGTGGCATCTCTCGGTTTCTCTCTCTCTCTCTCTCTCTCTCTCCTCTCTACTTTCTCCGTCCGTGAGACCTGAGTGCTCATGTGAAAAGTTTGCATCGCTAAAGAGGAAGAGGGAAATAACCTTGAGGAGTAATTTGACTCCGTCACTTGTCTCCGTCTGACAGAAGAGGCGATTACGGCCTCGCTCTCAAAACTGGAGTGTTTGCAAATACAGTATTCACGTACAGTTGGGCTCGGGCAGCTGTGTAATCACCCCCCTAAGTAATGTGACACTTTCTTGCTGCAGTAATAAGGGAAGGAGATTTGAAATTTTCTCTCTCATCCCCCATGAATAACATTAAAAATGGAAACCGTCCGAAGCGGAGGACGGTGATAAAGCCCCTCGTATTAATTATGGCTTTAAATAAATAATGCATCCTCATCTGGATCTATTCTCTTCCGCTCGTTCATCCGGCCTCTTCATCACGCTCTCATCCACAGTTCAGCACTTCTGATCAATCCTTCAAGGACAGTGGAAGATTGGATGATGGCCGAGACACACTTTTTTCCGGAGGCTTGGGAATTTCAGTGGAAGTGCTTTTTCTCCTTTTGTTCCTGGCATTACCACAGAATTGATCTGAAAAATGCACCAATTTCTCAAAGAAAAAACTAAGTATTGGCAGGGAGCTCTTCTAATTTTTTTGCTCAGCATCAGAAACAGTGCTGTAAAAAAACAAAAAAAACAACTCAGTGCTGGACTGAATGAAAATTCCCAGTGATTTCAGCTGGATTAAAAATAGGAAAAAAAATTTAGAATTACCTTTCACATTTTCCTTATTATAGGCTAATGTACACTAAAAGTTTGAGCACAGTAAGAGGTTTTTTTTTATGTTTTTGAAATAAGTATTTTATGCTTACCAAGATACTCACCAGATATTGCTGTTTTTACAGAAGTTTTGATCAAATGAATGCATAATTGTGAATCTGTGAAATATTACAATTTAAAATAACTGTTTTCAGTGTCATATGATCCTTCATAAATCATTATAATATGCTGATTTGATGCTCAAGAAACATTTTTTATTATCAATGTTGAAAAGAGTTGTGCTGCTTAATATTTTGTGGAAACCATGATACTTTTTTTTGCATGATTTTTTTTAATGAAAATCTTTACAATATAAACGTTACATTATGAATACTGTATATATAAACTTATAAATGTCTTTACTGTCATAAATGGCTGAATACAAGTATTTCTTAAAAAAAACCCACATCTTACTTACATCCAGCCACACACACAGATGTAAGTTTTGTAACGAATGGCCTTAATCAAAATGACCTAGACATCAGAAAACCTTCCCCCTCTCCCCTGTTGTCATCGGCCCTAAAACCAGTTCTCTTCAAAGGCTGTTATCACCTCGGCTCCACTGAACGATCTCAGCAAGAGACTGTGTACAAGCCTCAAAGACAGCACAGGAGACACTAGCCATTTGGTTAAAGACTATTGAGACAAACTCCAATACACAAAGGACATTTACTCCACATTTACTCCCACAAACTTTTCCCAAATGTTTATAGTACTTCTCCTGTGTTTTATGCATGTCCCTATGTTTTATCAGCCTAGTAATGATTCTTTAGTTATGTTAACTTCCAATGTTGATATCCAAAGATGATGTTTCACTGCTTTAATGTCTTCAAATCCCCTCTTTCTTAGTATCAAAATAATCCCCTTTTGATTTTATAATCAATGGTGTACAACATGATTTGATAAATTGCATCATAAATATTTGTACCATACTTTTGTGTAAAGACTTTTGTGTACTTTTGTGGACAAAGACTTTCTCCAGGTCATCTTAGATTGGTCTCCTCAACAAATGGGTGTGAACTGATAGGACCTTTAAGAGTATCTGATTAGTTCAGATCTTTGCTCAATCTCTTTGAGACAACATTCTCCTGTCTTCTTCCGGCAACTTCATCGCCAAGTTAACTTCTTTGGATTCAACGTGGACCACCCCAAGAACACAAACGAACGCTTTGACGCACTCCTGGCAAAATCATCAAGAATCTCCTGCATCTGGACTTGTTCAGCAACCAAAGTCAATGCAAGTACCTGTTCACAGCCTTTAGATGCGTTCCTAAGTTATTGTGCCCCTTCAAGGTGACCCTGATTCTCTGACGTTTCTCGTAGGTTGTGGTTAACTGATTGTAATCTTACTATTCTCTTTTCTTCTCTCTCTCTTTCTTCACTTTTCTTTACTTTCTTGATTTTGTATACAATCTTTGCTTAGTTTAGTTGTGTGTGTAGCCTACCCTAGTTTCATTTATTAAACCATTATATCGACGCTTTATTGTCTCTGTGTTTGCCACATATCGAAGTCACTTAAACATCTTGATCTAGCGATACCTATGCTATTACCCTGCTAGAACTTTATTTACTTTAGTTGGAAAAGGTTATTCTTTCTTGGTCAGGAAGATAATATATTTCCTAGAATTAATAATTGATTATGCTTTCTGTTCATTGGATGAACTGATTAAATAGTTGTACTATTAATTCTGCTACAATCAATTCTAAAAATAACTAAAATATTTATGATTCATTATAATCCGTTAAGATTAATTATAAATATAAATATTTTAAACTGTAACTTGTTACAGTGTTTATGCAACACTTGGTACATAAAACACAATAACGGCAACAATCAGTCATCATTCTGAGTAGAAAATGAACAATTTACCAAACAACGACATTAACAAAAGCTACAGTACAAAAAAACACACACAAAAAAAAACACCGGCTTGCAACCTAATTAATTATTCATGCCCCAGTGCATGTTGGGAACACACTGCAAAGGAACTTTGCAGTCCCTAAAGGTACATGGTGACTGAAAAAAAATAGGAGATAGGAGTCAATGCTTTTGCTCTCACAAATGTTTTGTGTTCCCCAAGAAACTTTGCATCTGCTTGCAAAACTTTTAAGTTCTTTGCGAGCAAACACAAAGTTTCATGAGGGAATGCAGAAGTTTTCCCAAAACATTGCAATATATTTTTTCCTCCCATCTTCTCAGATTTTTTCCATCACTATTTCCCTTTAAGGGCTACAAATTTGTGAATAAACTGTACAATATTTTCTACTTTGGAACAATACTTGAAATCTCAAGATAAATATCTGGTGGTGGGGGTGGTTATGAGGGGTAGATTGTCAACTCTGTTTTAGTTTTATTTTTCATTTTGTCCCTGAAGTTGAACAATGAAAAAAAAAAATGCAACAATGCAACAAAAAAAAAAAAAGTTGAAAAAAAACCCCATTAATGCTATTGACAAAAGTGCATGGAATGTGTGGCTTTCATCACAATTTATATTGATTTGATGTAATGTTTTATTTTATGTTTATGGGCGTGGGGTGTATTCTCAAGGAGAGCTTATATTGTATTAACCTGTAGCTTTCGCCTACACACACACACTGGAGCTAAGCAGGGTTGATCATGGTCAGCCAGTGTGGCCAGCAGGGGGTGCTCATCCTGTCACTGTGTGGGATAATGCCCCTGTACACAGTAGTGATGATAAGATTATACTTTTAAAAAAGTTGAACTGTTCAACCTGTGGGTACATACTGAAATTTTGTTGGTTCATTATAACGTCAAGTGAAAGTAACTTGTATACAACACATTGCAATAACAAAATCAGTTTGCATTTACTCTAAGAGATTTTTTTCTGGTTTACTTCAATTGATTTAGTTAATGCAACTCAATTTATAAAGTACCACCTGACTCCAAAATAAAGTAAATCCAACATCCATGTCTATTAGGTTTTGAGGTCATCTGTATACTAGTGTACTTTTAAAAGTTGACTAATACATTTTGGGCCAATAAAATGCTCCCTATGTTAGCTAAAATCTTTTGACTGTAGGCTACTTAAATATGTCCCGCTCCAACAAAGAAAACAGATTTAAAGGTCAATGTTAAGAATTATGGTGGTGATAATCAATAAACATTTCCCAGCAAAGTATTGGATAGGCTTAAATCAATGTGAACATTGTTAGAGCAGATCTACAAGATTTCCCTTTAAACACTTTTGTGATTCCAAGCTCTCTGTACAGATTGGCTCGGCGTGTTTTTCCATTTTTCACGTCTATGTCCTTGCTTTGTTATAATTCTCCTTAAAGTGCTGTTGATGTCAAGCCTTAAATCTCCCAGATTTATTGTCAGATAATGCAGGAAGGTCTTTGTATTTGGCTGTCAGTGTCTGCAGTCAAAGAGCCGGCCCTGTCTTGACATATCACACGTTCAGCCGCTCTGCCTTCAGTGCAGGGAGGGCAAAAGAAGACAGGAAAAGGCTTGTCGTGGGCAGAACGGATAAAGTATGAAAGAGAAATGAATAAAAGAGGAACCGCCTCCTCCTTTCTCTTCTCGGCACTGGTGCAGAGTTGAGGTTGTCTGTGATAATCTTATCGCACTATGATGGCTAGCGGACGGGGACAAAAGAGGCCGAGGCACGTTGAAGGTCTGATGGGTTGCTGATTGCAAAGCTGTCCAGCGGAGAGACAGTTGCCATGGAAATGATGAATGACATATGTCCCACCTGATAGGACAGGCAAAGCAGTAGAGTGATGAATAGGAACGTTTGTGTGTGAGAGAAGATGAACAGCTTTAGTGCTTTTTGGTTGCAGTTTTCATACCCTCCACACACACACACACACACACACACACACACACACACACTCATAACAAGTACTTTAAAACCAAGTGTGGGCAGTTCGAAAGTTTTAGTAGATGACCTTAATGTGGTTCTAAAAAATAATCATCTAGCTAAATAAAAAAATTCAGCTCTTGAACATTTGCATAACACGTCTACTGACTTTTTAGGTTAAAATGAATATAAATGTATGCATTTTAAGATGTATAATAGACCTGTTGTCCTTTACTCTTAAAAATAAAGGTTCTTTATTGGCATCTATGGTTCCATAAAGAACCTTTAACCTCCATGGAACATTTCCATTGTACAAAAGGTTCTTTACGGTGTAAAAACGTTTTTAGGTTATTAAAATGTTCTTCACACTAAGGAAAAACTGCTCAATGAAAGGTTCTTTGAGGAACCAAAAATGGTTTATCTATGGCATTGCTGCAAAAAAAAAGAAAAGAAAAAAAAAAGAATTTCAAACCTTTATTTTGAAGAGTGTCTCATTTTAAACTGTTATTTTCAAATAATAATAATAATAATAATAATATATATATATATATATTTTAAAGGTACAAATAATCAATGTAGTCAATCCATAAAAAAATATAAAAAAACTGCGAACACCAAGGTCATGGGTTTGATTCTCAGGGAATTCATGAATGGACAAAAAATGGATGTTAATGTTAATAAAAAAATAAAAAAAACCCTCTTGATTAAATGCATACATGTAATTTGCATAACTGTTTGTATGAGATCATAATTTTTTGTACTTTAGTAATACTATATGACTTAACATTACTGTCTGGCACAAAAAGATCTTGTTATATCATATAACCAGAGAATACAGCGCCAGATCTCTGTCTTTTAACATATATTTTTCTCATTTAGAAAGAACAAGGACAAAGTGATCGGGGGAAGGTGTGAAACGAGGGTGTGTTTGCTAATACAACAGACACAACATGGCCTCCGGTCGCCTCCTCAGCGCTGACTGTGATAAATGAGTCTGGAAAAATGTGCAGCTTCACGACAAACTCACTCACAGCTGCAACTTGAGGAGGACTTTTCAGGTATTTTTAGAGAGCTTTTCTTCACTCTCTCCTCATACTTCTCTTAGTGTCTCGAGTGTTTTTCACCAGGTGTGGAAGCAGGTTCGGTCGCAGACAGTGGCTCAGCTAACCGGGAAAAAAGCTCTCTCTTTCGCACACTGAACATAAACTAATTTTGGGCTCACTTGAGAGAATTGTTTCCTTCATTAGGGAAGCTAAAGTGTGGTGTTCATCTCCCTCTGATTGCTCTTTGGAGGTGCTTGAGGGGCCCAGACTCCCATTAGCCTGATGAGGAGCTTACTCTGCTAACCCAGCTATATGGGGCAAATTACATACATATGTGGGTGGCTGGATTCATATATTGGGCTTCAATGGTATATTACAAGCAAGAAAATCAGTGTGTTGTACTGTTATAAGAGGAAATGAGTTCTGAGCTTGAACTTGTTCTTTCTTATCTTAGAAAGCTTATAAAACCACAATCGCTTGAAGGAATTTTCTGGGTTCAATACAAATAGAGCTCAATTGACAGCACTTGTGTCATACATAATGTTGATTACCACAAAAATCGTCTCTCCTTTTCTTAAAAATCTGGGTTACAGTGAGGCACTTCTAATGGAAGTGAAGGGGGTCAATCCGTAAACGTTACAAAACTCACTGTTTTAATAGTACTAGACATGAGCAATATGCCTGTTAGCATGAATTAAAAAATCACATACTAAAGTTATCTGTGCAAAGTTGCATCCAATTTTAAAACTTTGTTGCCATGACCTCAAAACCCTTCAAAATGAGAACAATTCAGCTTAAATAAAATACACGTTTTAACAGAACAATTAATGTAAATGCATTAATAACATTAACAGCTTTAAATTTATGCGTGTAAATCCTCCAAATATTGACCCTACTGACTTACATTGAACAGTAAGGTTGTGTTCACACTTGTCTCGGTCTGCTTCCAAATGAACTCTGGTGCGATTCGAATGAAATATAACCGCAACACGGACCAAAGACCAGAGCCGGACAGTAACGGAGTACATTTACTTGAGTACAGTACTTAAGTACAATTTTGAGGGATCTGTACTTTACTCGAGTATCATTTTTGGGGAGTACTCATGACTTTACTCAAGTACATTTGAAAGGCAAATATTGTACTCTTTACTCCACTACATTTCTATCCATAACTGTGAGTACCCGTTACTTCTTCTAAAAAAAAAGGAAAAAAGAAACATCTCGGAAACCCTCAATTTGTTGTTTCCCTCTCAAATGTGATTGGATTGTGCAGGCGCCACTGATTGGGACAGCCTATCAGCAATCACCTTCAGCTTTCCGCCAAAGTCAACTCCATGGTCAGATTTAGATAAGAGACGAAACCATGGACGAAACAATGGATGAAGACGCAGCAGGTCCATCCCGGGAGCGATATTTTTTTTTTTTCAAGATGGTAGGGGAAGACGGATGAATATTCATTAGGGAAGTCATCCCTGATTGGTCTTAACCCCAGTGACGGGTAGGTTTAGGGGCGGGGTTATGGAGGTCATAAGACCCCCAGTGACGGGTAGGTTTAGGGGCGGGGTTATGGAGGTCATAAGACCCCCAGTGACGTAGGTTTAGGGGTGGGGTTAGGGAGGTCATAAGACCCCCAGTGACGGGTAGGTTTAGGGGTGGGGTAAGGTCATCAGACCAATCAGGGATGACTTCCCTAATGAATATTCATGAGTCTTCCCCTACCATCCTGGGAAAAAAAATATCACATCCCGGAAATGTGCCAACCTGTGCCCCACCTCGCCAGACTATTTCAATTTTCTGAACAAGTTAATGATAGTTTTCGCTTCAAGTGTTTGCTGTGTTTACCAATGTATGTAAGCACTGTGGCAGTAGTAATGCAATATTTAGAAAATGTACTCTTGTACTCTTGATACTCAAGTACTTTTAAAAACAAGTACTTTAGTACTTTTACTTAAGTAGACATCTGACTGTAGTACTTTTACTTGTACTTGAGTAAAATTTAGCAAGGGGTATCTGTACTTTTACTCAAGTAATTAAGCTGTGTACTCTGTCCGCCTCTGCCAAAGACATGTAGAGAAACCAAAAACAGGACATGATGTCACAAGATGTCATCCTAAAAAGGACAGAATGCTCATGCATACCTATTTATTCTTGTCATAGTCTTGATGTTTCCCATCCCATTCAGTACAGGCATCAAAACTGTGTCTCCTCGCAGAAGATCTTTGGAGGGATTCCTGCCGATGTTTTGACTCCTTTACACATTTTAGAAGCTCTTCACGAGTTCTCAATTCCATCATATGTACTCACGTTTAGCCAAGCACACAGCATTGTTTTGGATGTTCGACAAGTTCCGTCCTAAAATCATAAAATATTTTTTTTTGTATCTTTAGGTTTGGTGTTAAAAATGACAGTGTGAATGCTAAGCGAACCAGGACTAAATGTAGAATTTTATTTTTTGGTCTGTACCAAAAGAACCAGGAGAACCAAACTACAAGTGTGAACACACTAAAGTGGCACACCGTAACCTCGATTTTCGCTTTTTTTAGTGACAAAGGAAAAGTCAAAAATGTCTTTTTGTGGTAATTATGCAGTTAATTATGCTGCAAATGACGTTGATTGATCTTAACTGGTACTGAACCTGGAATATTCCTTTTATAGATATTCTTAATATAGAAATTAATTAAAGACTAAGCAAAACCATTAAATTGAAATAAAGACTAATAAGCTGTACAATGTTCTTCATGAACTGGCCCAGAAAGGGTTGGTCTCCAGTTTTCAGCACGCATTGTTGTGATTTGACTGTTATCTTCATTGCAGTTCCTCTCCTCAGACTTCCACGCAGGATCCGAAACTGGCCCATCACATCCGATCATTACTTACGCCGGCTCTGGCACGAGCACACCGGCAGACTGCAGAACTAGACTCCTTGAGTATCTTCAGGGTTGATCAATATTTAATGTGGCCTTTAACAAGATCAGATGTAGCAAAGATATTCTGCTCTCCCTCTTGCACGAACATTGCTGCTCTGGCCTTGGGGTGGAGTAGGGGAGGAGAGGTGCCAAGAGCCCTTTGGGTTTTATTAATATGAGTGCTTGACCTGTGTCTGCCCGACACACTATGCTGAGCTGGGAATACATTTTTCCTTTTTAAGTCTGGCTCTTGCTTGAATTCCAGGGAGCAACAGCAGGAGTATTTGTTCAAAAAGAAGAACATGTTTGACTTCACTGAATCTTAATGATAATTTCTGTACCTGTGACATTTTCATAACCATAATGAGTCTGACCGTAATGGAGTCCTCAAAGCGTCTGCAGCCTGAACCTTAATCATTTTCGCAGCACTCTTTTTATGCAAGCTATAAGGTAACTAAAATATCTGGTAACTGTACGCTCTAAAAAATGCTGGGTTGTTTCAACCCAGATTTGGGTCAAATATGGACAAACCCATCCATTGGATTACAGTTTTTTATAATTTTTTTACCCCAGTGGTTGGTTTTGTCCATATTTGACACAAATTTGGGTTGAAACAACCCAGCATTTTTAGAGTGTATATTTTGATATCAAATTTAATGCAGGGCGTAGCGTAATAAAAATGTTATGGATGGGCCTAGTGGGTTTCTTCAGACACAACAAGTGTGTATATGGAAAATACAGGCTCGAAAATAATACAAATAAAATGCCCACTTTACAATAATGTTTCATTAGTTAGCTATATTAGTTTACATGAACTAACGATAAACAATACTTTAATATTTTACGATAAACAGCTTTATTTAATCTTAGGTAATGTTATTTTTTACATTCTTATACATTATTACAATCAAAAATTGTGTCTGTTACCATTAGCTAATGCACTGTGAACTAACATAAACAAAGGTTAAGAGATGATGTAAAAATATATTGTGCATAGTTAGTTCATGTTAACTAATGTATTAACCAATGTTAACAAATTAGACCTTATTGTAAAGTGTTACCAATAAATTCAAATGAAATGCAGAATAACCTTGTACAAAGCCAAAATCCATAAAAAATTAAATCAGATTAGGTTACGACCTGTTAGGATAAGTCCCATGACCCTTGTCGCACAGCGTCACCCCTGGAAGAAAAGCGGAGACATCTGTTTCGCAAAGCCAGCGCTTCACATTCATATTCTATTCATAAAGGTAATGCAGGCCGCCTGGCTCTTGATGATCACCTGTGGCCTTCTGTATAGAGCAGCGAGGCAAAGGCGGGGGTACGAAGGGGGGTGCCACGGGAAGGTGGGGTGAGATCAAATTTGAACGTGCTGATGCCTCCTCCGTAAACGAATCACCCGCCTCGTCGATCAGACCTTTACACAAATAATACATCCATCAGCTTGTCGTTTCCCCTGCCCTCTTTACCGTTATCTCCTCCCGAGGCGGTCAATATCCTCGGGGCCCTGATCAGATCACAGCGGTTCCATATTTAATAAAGCCCTCCCAGCAGCCAGGCCTCTGCCTCATCCCAGACCCACATTCATTTCCATTATAATTACCTGAGCCTCTTCCCAACCGCCCCCACCCCCCCACCACAACCTGCCCGAGCCCTTGACCAGAATCCAATCTGTGCCATCGCCCACAGTAAATCTGCCTGATATAAATAATAATGTGCGTGCAAATGAAATGCGAAAGATTACATTTGGTCACATGAAGGAGGGTGGAAGACCTTAAGGGGTGAAGGCTCGGCGGTGTATCCTGGATCGAAGACATATCTGAAGGTTAATTTGTTTTGATGCCGCCGGCAAAATCTTTGGGGCCCATCTCATCGCGGAGTGACATCTGTGTCGCGGTTAAAGGGACGGGGGACTTGCAGGTGAACTTAATGGCAATGGTGCGGCAGATCAGCATCTGGACTAGATCAGAAAATGAAAACTATTCAGAATGAGCTTAATTTATCTATTAATATATTGGATTAAATGTCTGATAATGTTATATTCATTAAATGATAATAATTATGAATAGAAATGTCAAAAGAACAACATTTATAGTATATATAGGCAACATTTAACATTATCAGACATCTATACAAATGTGTTAATTGCTGCATTGTTCATAGTTGTTGTGCTTATATAGCTATAATGTCCCTTCTTTGACCCTGTATGTCAAAAAAAATTAATTTATATGACAATTTAAATGTAAAATAAATACACAAAATCAATTTGTAGTTTAAAAAAATCATGTCACAATGAAGGACCATTTAAAATGAACTGGTGAAAGCAAAATGGTGATTCAGTATTCAGAATAAATACACACATTCCCTTGTACGTTCACATAAATGTTAACAAAAAATCTTGATGTTGATTTAAAAAACTCCACGGACACATTATGCGTCTACAACGCCAGATTGCATTCAATTTCAGACTATAACAGCTGTCAATATAAAGCACTTTGGCCCGAGTGGAAGCTTTCTAAATAAACTGTTTATGTCTATCCAAATGTCTGATCCCTGGCAGGCATGTTTCCTTTCCTATAACAGTTCATCTTAAGAATGCTATTGTAAACATACGGCCTATGGTCTCTTCTCCAAAGTCAATTAACTTGTCTGTGTCAATCCTGTAACACACCTTCCTTGTTTAGACCCAGCAAAATATAAACACACACATACAGTATTTACCAAAACATTCTATAATTGCCAACTCCACGCCATCTCTTGTGAAATATTGATTGACTCTCGCAAGAGTTATTTAGTCTTTCGACGTACAAAGCTAAATCTCTGGTACATTCCCCAAATCCTTTGATTGTGAAAGAATGATTCTTTATCCTAATGATGATGTTGGATACTTTTACACCGAGATTTCGATAGATGAAAGAGCGCTAGATAGATACACAGCGTGTCTCATGATTAGCTTTTATGTGTTCTTTTGTGACCGGTTTATAATGTGGCAAATCTCTACAGAGAAACAGCATCATGACAAAGGATCTGGCTTTGTGTCAGCGATTCCTGAAGTCTTGCAATCAAATGCCAAACATGATTAATACCCTGAGTGGTAGAAGGAAAGGTGGGTAGACAGAGAGGAGAAACAGAACGAGAGCGAGAGGGGAGAGGGACTATCAGTGCTCAAGATAATTTACTTGAGGGACAACCGGAATCTATTCAGGAAGCGTTGCTGGATTAGTAGAAACTGCCTTTAATTAACAGTGACACTGTGCAACCTGTTCCATACGAGCGGAATACCAAATATTTAACTCTCTGATCTCATTATAGAAATAAACACATGGTGTGCACATTGACAACGGCTGTTGACTGTGCCAAAAACGTGTCCAATCATGGATCCTATCCTCCACAGAGTCTTACTCATGCAAGCATTCTCTTTCCTATTATAAATGCAACTACAAAGCATCACTAATGGCTTCTGAATTATTTACTCCGGATACATTTTTAGCTCTCCTATAAAGGCTAGGCAATGGCTGTTCTGTTTTTGCAGATTCTGTAAATTGATTTTCTTTTGCTTGTTTTCCTTGAATTGCGTTGATTGCTTAGTGTTAACTGACACCCACGTCTTTCTTTAGACTTTTTGCTCTGTTTCGGCACAATTTTGTAGGTTAATAACGTAATAATGTACATCATCTTAGTTCAAAAACCTGCGTCGTATTCGCTAATCATCTGCAATCCAGTTTAATCAGGTGCTAAATAGTATAAAATTAAAGTCGTCATCTTTTCAGCACACACATGCCAACACTTTATATGCAAATTACACACATTATAGGTTGCACTTCATTCACAACCTGAAATTAACCTTGCACTACCAGCGCAAAGCAGGTAGTAAACTGAATTTGGTTTCAAAAAGATGTTTATGTACATTTTTTAACAATCTCTAATTGATCAAATGATCATATATCAACACGCAGTATAGATGAGCACACGTTTTGTATCCAGGAGTCTCCAAGTATATCCCGTCACAATAAAGTATGGCATATAATGCCAGCAAGAAGTGGAGTTGTACTTCCCAAACTGCATTCAGCACAGATTTTGTGGGCATGTTTGTGTTGTTACCTGATGATTTGCATAATTCCTTTAGTGAATCGCGCACTAAAACAAATAATGCAGATAAACAATGCTATCATTCATTCATGGTGAAGACCTTACTGGATGATCTCTCATGCTATGCAATACATAACAGCCTTGATTGAATGTTTAAAAAAAAAAAAAAAATTATAATGACATAATGACAGATAATTTGACAGTAAGTAATGATGTGGTACATTGATTCCTGGCACTACTAACCTGAACACAACCTGTGTGTTCCCAAAGTTAACATCTGCCAATTAATTGGAAATTGTCTTGATTACACAATTATTTCAATCTGGGTAGCTTTTTTTGGTTGCTGTTTAGTGATGTGATAACCCATGAGGATGAATAATTGTGTATGAAACATCATCTTTCTTCCCATTAGGGGAAGGATTCATTTCTCTCTTGTCAGGAAATTACATTCAGATGATTGCGAAGGGTCGAGGTTAGGCTAGTTCGCCCCTGCTGGTACATGCTGTAACTACAACATCTGGCTGCAAAAAACATTTGTATCCATTCAAAAGTAGCCATACTCTGATGAAATGCAATTTTTGCAAGCAACATATAATTTGAAAATGACATTTATTGCCTCTAAAACAGTGCAAAGACATCAAATTACAAATCAAGTCCTTTGAGCAACTGCTATTGAAAAGAATGGGGAAATAATGCTAACGGATTGTGCTGATCTAATAATTGCTCATCTACAAAAGATTACTGTTATTTTACTCAAGAGATGCGGTGTAATTCTGAACGTCCTTTAGAAACATGCTGAGTTAATGCAAAGTGTCACGAACACACCATTGACTGACATGAGAACTAAATGCATATGTAAATGGACAAGTCTTCAGTCAGCGATTTTTCTCAGCATCACACAGTCTAGGTCTACTAGGAAAGTCCAAAAATAACTCTCTTCTGTATCAAGCACATCTAAATGTGTTTTAACTTACAAATGATGTTTGCCAGCGCATCAGCATACTATTTCACAGGCGCTAATGAGAGCTGAAGAGAGGCTAGAGGGGCTTTGTGGGGTCTAACATGCCAACTGTGGAATATGCAAACTAACCCCGAGTCAGGAGCGCATCAGATTGGCCACGCACAGCAAATTTGCATGCGAGGCTCGAGCAGCGCTGCTCTCGGGTTGCTGCGACGTCGCCCACCGTGCCACTGCAGTCCCCAAGAGTCAATGTAGCTTGATTACACTTCATACTCACCAAATTATAATGCAAATAACGTTCCAGCCATTAACCATGCAAACCGCTTGAAATGTGCACGTGTCCCTACGGTGTGTGATGTAAATTGCTATGTCACATTAAAAGTGACACCGGTAATTCTGCACATTGTGAAGTTATTGGGTGCCAGATCTTATGAGCCGTTGTGACAGCTATGCAGATGAGTGCATTTTGCCGTACAGAGTCAATTTGACACAGTCACAGGAGAGAGATTGCTTTTTTTAAGCATAATGAAACCACACAAATTAAGAAATTACCTTTGAGCAAACCCATCCCTCCTACCCATCTTACCGGAAACCCTACAATTTCCAGCGAGTCGGAGTAGCTTATTAGTCCGACTAAGAATTACTTTACATTTACGTTCGTTCGTTTCTCATTTAACCAGAACAGAATGATTTGAATATGGCCAGCTGAGAGGGTTTATTAGAGGTTTGGAGAGATGATACATTTACTTCAGTGGATTTTATGTATATATTTTTATTGTTTTAGACCCAGATATTCTAAAACTATAACAATCCATCAAATTAAAATATTAATGATTATACACAATACAATAAAATACAAAACGATATATTTTTCCAGTAATTATTTCCACCACAGGAACAATTTCGCCACTAATCAAGTTAGTGTACTGTTACCAAGGAGACAACATTCATGTCAGTGAAGAGCTTGAGGCTGACAAATCAAGGTCAATATCACTTTAAATATCAGTGTTTTTATTGTGCGTCATTTCCAATCAGGCTTTAATTTTGCAGCATGTATACATACGCTGTTGGACAAATTAAACCCGATAGAGCTGGAAATGAGTGTTTTAAAAGTTTTCCGCAAGAGTACCCTTCCTGGGTCTTGAAGAATGCAAACAGGCTATGAAAGTAAAACAAAAGCACATTAACAAGTTGCGTTTTGACTTTGAACAAATCAAATCGTTTTCAGTCCATATATGTCTCGCTCACCCAACATGTTAGAAATCTTTTTTTTTGCTGACATATGGCTCTCACAGCTGATTCAGTGACATACATAATGCCAGTCCTCTTTCTTTGGCGATAAAGGGTTAGTTCACCCAAAAATGAAAATTCTGTCAGTTATTACTCACCCTCATGTTGTTCCAACCCCATAAGACTTTTGCTCATCTTCGTAACACAAATTAAGATATTTTTGATGAAATCTGAGTCTTTCAGATTCCCCCACTCACTCAGGCCTACACAGAAGAAAATGAATAGTTGAAGAAAGTCGTTATTTCTTTTTTTCGCGCACAAAAAGTATTCTCATCGCTTGATAAACTTAAGGTTGAGCCACTGTAGTCACTTGGACTATTTTAATGATGTCTTTACTAACTTTTCTGGGCTGGCAGATGAAATTACCTAGAAGCCTATGAAGGAGTGAGCCAGCTCTCAGATTTCATCAAAAATATCTTAGTTTCGAAGATGAGAAAAAGTCTTACGGGGTTGGAACAACATGAGGGTGAGTAATTACTGACAGAATTTTCATTTTTGGGTGAACTAACCCTTTAAGAGGCGGATGACTGTGCAACTATAAAAAGTCAAGTCAAGTCAAGTTTATTTGTATAGCGCTTTTCACAATACAGATTGCATCAAAGCAGCTTCACAGTATTAAATTAAAATAATACAACAAAGTTTGTTTCAAGAGGAATTTATTGATTGATAAAATTAAATTAAATATCCCCAAAATATCCCCAACTGAGCAAGCCAAAGGCAACAGTGGCAAGGAACCGAAAAACTCCATCAAGTGACCTAATGGTGTCCTAAAACTCCATCAGGTGCCTTAATGGAGAAAAAAAAAACCTTGGGAGAACCCAGGCTCAGTCGGGGGCCAGTTCTCCTCTGGCATTGGATAGAGGCCGGATTGTAGTTTGAACTGTAGGATTATATGAATGCCTGGCTGAAGAGATGCGACTTTAATCTAGTTTTAAACTGGGAGAGCGAGTCTGAGCAACGAACAGTATCAGGAAGACTATTCCAGAGTTTTGGAGCCAAATGTGAAAATGCTCTCCCTCCTTTGGTGGTTCTGGATATCCTAGGTATGACCAAAAGCCTTGAATTTAGTGATCTCAAAGAGCGCGATGGATTATAGGGCGATAGAAGATCCGTTAAATAGACTGGAGCTAAGCCGTTTAGGGCTTTATAAGTCAGTAGCAATACCTTGTAATTAATACGGAACTTTATAGGTAACCAATGCAGTGATGATAAAATCGGTGTTATATGATCATATTTTCTTGATCTCGTAAGAACTCTAGCGGCGGCATTTTGGACTAACTGTAGCTTGTTTATTGAGGATGCAGGACAACCAGCTAATAAAGCATTACAGTAATCCAGTCTCGAGGTCATGAATGCATGAACTAACTTTTCTGCATCAGAAACTGATAGCATATTACGTAGCTTAGCAATGTTTCTAAGGTGGAAAAAGGCTGTTTTTGTAACATAAGAAATATGATTTTCAAAAGACAGGTTGCAATCGAGTATAACACCCAGGTCTTTTACTGTAGAGGATAAAGTAACAGGACATCCTATGATGTTAAAGTTGTATTGTGCGAGGTTTTGTGGGCGGTTTTTTGAACCGATAAGTATTACCTCTGTCTTGTCTGGATTTAATAAAAGAAAATTACGCGTCATCCAATCTTTTATATCTTTAACACACTCTGTCAATTTGGAAAATGTAGCGTTTTCATCCGGCCGTGATGAAATATATATTTGAGTGTCATCAGCATAACAATGGAAACTAATTCCATGTTTCCTTATAATATTTCCATGTGGCATCATATATATTGAAAATAACAGGGGGCCTAATACAGATCCCTGCGGCACTCCATAGTTTACTGGAGTTATGATCGATTTTTCTCCATTTAAATAGACAAAATGGTAGCGGTCAGATAGGTATGATTTGAACCAGCTTAGTGCTTGTCCTTGAACACCAGTATAATTTTGTAGTCGATCTAAGAGTATTGTGTGATCTATAGTATCGAACGCAGCACTAAGATCAAGTAAAACTAGTATTGAGATACAGCCTTGGTCAGAAGCTAAAAGTAAATCATTTGTGATTTTAACGAGCGCAGTTTCAGTGCTATGATGCGGTCTGAATCCAGACTGAAACTTTTCATAGATATCATTTTGTTGCAAGAAAGAGCCCAGTTGAGCGGACACCACTTTTTCTAATATTTTAGACATAAATGGAAGATTTGAAATGGGTCTATAATTTGCTAGATTATTATGATCTAATTGTGGTTTCTTAATGAGAGGTTTTATAACTGCCAGTTTAAATGTTCTTGGAACATGACCTAAAGATAAAGACGAGTTAATAATATTGAGGAGAGGCTCTTCCACTACAGATAACACTTCTTTCAGTAGTTTAGTTGGTATAGGATCTAATAAACATGTTGTTGTTTTAGATGAAGTGATAAGTTTATTTAACTCTTTTTGTTCTATAGTTGTAAAGCACTGTAATTGTTCTTTCGGGGTGATAATTGAAGCTGAATTGTAAGGCGCGATTGAAGATTGAACGTTTATAATTGTGGTTCTGATGCTTTCTATTTTCTCAGTGAAGTAGTTCATGAAATCATTACTACTGAACTGTAACGGGATATTTTGTTCGGGTGACGTCTGTTTATTTGTTAGTCTAGCCACGGTGTTAAATAGAAACCTTGGATTGTTTTGGTTGTTTTCTATTAGTTTGCGGAGGTGCTCAGCCCTGGCAGCTTTTAGGGCCTTTTTATAACGTGACATACTGTCTTTCCACGCGATTCTAAAGACCTCTAAATTAGTTTGTTTCCATTTACGCTCTAAAATACGGGTTTCTCTCTTTAAAACATGCGTAGTATTGTTATACCATGGTGCTTTATTTTTCTCTCTGACCTTTTTTAATTTAATAGGTGCAACCACATCCAATGTTCTAGAGAGAATGGTGCTCATAGTGCTAGTTAGTTCTTCTAGTTCATCTGTTTGTTTGGGTTCAGGCAGCAGCTGAGACAGATTAGATAAGCAATTTGAGAAATTATCTATGGTGGATGGGAGGATTGTTCTGCCTGGTTGATAACGCGACGCCGCATGACATATTACAGCAGTACGTAATATGCAAGTTACCATGTAGTGATCAGTGACTTCATCACTTTGTGGAATGATATCTATATCGGTTGGATCGGTTCCGTGTGATATAATTAAATCGAGTGTATGATTAAGACGATGAGTTGGTCCGGTGACGTTTTGCTTGACCCCAAATGAATTTAATAAATCTGTAAACGCAGCTCCTAACGCATCATTTGGATTATCTACGTGTATGTTAAAATCTCCAACAATTAATGCTTTATCGACATTGACTAATAGGTCTGAGAGAAAATCTGCAAACTCTTTTAGGAAATCAGCGTAAGGCCCTGGCAGTCTATATACGGTAGCCAAGGCTAGAGATAATAGGGATGTTTTTCTAACATCTAAGAGCGTAACATTTAGTACAAGTACTTCAAATGAAATAAACTTATAACCCGTTTTCTGAGTAACATTTAGAATATCTTTATAAATGGTTGCAACACCTCCGCCACGGCCAATCAGACGGGGCTCATGCTTATAACAGTATCCAGGAGGAGTAGACTCATTAATACCGAAATAATCATTTGGTTTAAGCCAGGTTTCAGTAAGGCAAAGTACATCGAAGCTATTATCTGTGACTATTTCATTTACAATAACTGCCTTAGGTGTGAGTGATCTAATGTTTAGAAGACCTAGCTTTAGAAATAGTTTTTGTTTACTAATAGCAACATTTTCTGTTTTAATAACAATTAGATTTTTCCTAGATCCTGCATTAGATTTATTATTTGGTCTCACTAAACGAGGAATAGACACGGTTTCTATGCAATGTTCTACACTAGTATTTATATCAGTTGAATTGGTGCAGCAGAGACTATGATTTGGACTTTTGGTTACTTTGGTTAAAAAGTGTCAGGAGCGATTTGATTTCCCTCCATCTGTCTGAGTGCTAGTACAACTAGGTGGGTAAGCACACTGTTCTCCCCTCCAACATCACACCTCGCCTGCAATCTGAGCTCATCGCGTACTCCTGCTTTAAACACACACCATTCAGAAGAGGGCTCCTGAGAGGGCTGATTGGCTCCTAATTAGAGAGTTTTGTTAATGATAGGTAGTGTCAGATGCTAATGAGGCCCTGATTGGAGTATTGGGGGAGTGGAGATGATTGGGATGTCTAGCAGTTAGAAGTCAAATACACATCAGCTAAGACAAGGGGCTGAACAGGTTTCTAATCCCGAAAACCTGTCAAGGCTCATTCAGAACGGGACGGTCTCCATCTCCCTGATCGCACTTGATGTTAATGCGTGATCACATCCGAACCCTCACGGCGCTCCTGACACCTTAAACGATTGCGGATATCCATTCTGTGAAAGCCGCAGGACTCTTTCGGTCATCGATCGCTTAGCCGAGAGCACCGAATGATGAGGCTGCCATTATGTTTTTCATCAACAACCCTCTCATAAAGTGTCATCTGCTAAAAATTCTGTTTCCCGTGTGGATATGAAGAGGCATAGTGGGTGGACAAACTCTATAGTGAAAACGATACGATTTTGTCAACTTTGGCCTGCACATTTACAGTGACACTGCAATAAGATCATTTTTCAAGCACTGTACACCTGCCAGCAATTAAAGGCCCTGCTGTTAATTACAGTTTGATCATGCATTGAAATTCAATCAGGAGAGGTCTAAATAATGGACCACAACCAGTATATAATGCTGGTCATTATCACAAAATAAACCCTGACAGCATGAATAGGTCTTGTATCTCCCTGAGAGAATAATGATACAGAATAATGATCAGCTAACAACTTACTGTAGCCTACATTATTCTCCTTATTAAACAGATGCAAAATAAATACATGGAAATGAAATATTAAGTGATTGAGTTGAAATAACTCCATGAGAATCGAAAAGAGCCATGTAGGAAATTATACCATTTAATTTTAATTATATTAATGTAACACTAGCAAAAGCATTGTTTGTCCCATTGTATATTGTATATAATATATATATATATAATATGATATTGTTTTTATACAGTTCAATAAACAATAATTTTATAGCGAGTACCTTACATTTCAGCAACAATATTGCGTTTTTTAACCTCTCAACGCACAGTCCCAAACGATGTTCCGTTCCTGTTTGGGAACAAATCAGTTGAGTAATGACTTATTGATCCACTCACGGACAACTGCTGCATCCCAATTTGCATACTATCCGTCCTAAATGGTAGGCCTATTTGAAATTAGAATGAGTGTGTCCCATATCGTAATATAATTAAATTAATATCCCAAAGGTACCTGGATGGTTCACCATTTCCAGTGGAAATTCAAAGTTCCGATCCATACACACTCCAATGGTTAGTTTTACCCACAACCCAGCGTTAGATGAGGAAGCTTGCCTGCTATTCTGCTACACACTCAAAAGTTTGTACTTTTTCTTCACAAAACAGTACATAGCCTACTTTTAGGGCATATAAGTAGGCCAATTTGGATGCAGGGTATTGCTTCATGTGTGGACTTCCCTATTCTCATAGAATTAGAACTGTTATTAACACTTTACCTTTACAGTTATTGTCTTTGGTGTGAACACACCTTTATACAGTG
Source organism: Leuciscus leuciscus (assembly GCF_965113295.1). Lineage (NCBI taxonomy): Eukaryota > Metazoa > Chordata > Actinopteri > Cypriniformes > Leuciscidae > Leuciscus > Leuciscus leuciscus. Next base: position 24,305,058 of record NC_138733.1, read on the forward strand.
AACAGTGATTTTGGACTATTGCTGCATTCACACCATGTCGTAATTACCTTGAATTTGAGATTACAACATGACGTTCTGCTCAGAGCTGTTCACATCCTCTGGCTCAGAATTATGCATTACTATGCAATGCCTAAATGAATCTGCGGTGGTCACGTGGTACAGGGGTCAACCAATCAGATTTGAGTGACAAGTTTACAGTTTATGTCAAGTTTTGGCTTACCACCATGGTTAGGTGCTTCTACATCAGTGTTATTCAACTATCATTTCCCTCTGATTTTAGGGACAAGTTATGGGTAGGATTAAGTTTAGGTGTAGGGTTAGGACTTTTTGGAGGACAGGAATATTGTTCCAACATGTCTTACTTGGCAAAATCCCAGTGACCATGGTACAGGTCAGAAAATTCCCAGTTTGCAAGTTGTAAATTACGAGTTCTAAGAAAACGTGAACACTTTTTACAAGTTGGAATCTCAGGAAAAAAAGAAAAAAAACACAGTTCTTTCTTGTGTAGATATAAAAGCCTTGTGTAAAGCAAAGTTAGTTACTAAAACACTTCTCTGGGAGGCTTTGGGAGTGAGCAGAGGGGAGCCTGTGATATTTTTCAGCCCGTACAAACACACCGGTAGACCTTAAAGGTAGGGCAGCTCTGTCTTAAATATACACCAGAGAACCCAGAACTCTCCAAATGAGTTCTCTGGAGATCGCTCCTGACACCTGCAGTCATTTTTCAAACGATTTAATTGGTGTACTTAAGTCAGCTGATACCTACGGCAGTGCTTTGTTGCTAGGCATCATGACACAAAGGTCTCCAGGTACAATTAACTCCATTGTGGCATCGCGATGTACACACACAGTGTTTTCGGAAAGGACCAACTTGTGTATACGTATATCGGGTGGGGGTTATATTAATTCACGAACGCCATCACTTGCATTTTATACGAGGGTAATGACCGGCTTCTTTTCCGTACTACGACTACAAGTAGCAAACACCTGCTGGCAAGTACATATACGACACAAAGAGATTCCCCCTTCCTTACTATGAGATACACGCACGCTTTCAGAGGACCTGTTTGACAGAATTGTGTATTTTTTTTTCTGCGATTGAACAGGTTAGGATGCAGTGCTGCAGCTCTCCTGTCTAAGTGGTCTCCTGATAAGAGGGAAGCTGAGATTTCTCTCAGTATTTCTCTCCTGGCAAACAGTGAACACAATGAGTCATGACACTATCCAAGGGCTCCAGTGAAGTATGTGGGTGGACAGCTACAGTGATAGTGACTGTATGAAGAGAGCTTGCTCATCCAGGACGAGAGAGAGAGAGGAGGCAGGGTGGAAGATGGATTTCCACACATTTATAATAGCTGTCACACCTTACATTCAGCAAGGCAATTTCACATTTGAGAATGGGACAGCGACTCAAATTAAAAATGACATTAATTTCTGCCAGCCTGCACACATTGCATTTTTCATCCCGGTTGAAACACCTCTTGATTAGGCTCTGGGAAGACACAAACGTTCCACACAACAATAGGACTGTCTGATTGGATTCTGTGTACAGTATATGTCTTGGGAAAGATATTTGAAAGGGTTTTGTTTCTGGAATCATGTCCTCCCCCTCTTCCCTCTTCCCTCCCCTCCCCTCCCCTCCCTTCCCTAACATATATTTGTTTCCTTAAATCTTTTTAAATCCTGTTCTCTAAAACATTTCTAATTAGGAATCCAAAGACAAAAACAGTCCAAATCGAGATGTAGCTATTCGAAACCATCTTGACAACCAAAACATTTAGCACTTTAATTTCAGTGGCAAAGCTTTCTAAGGCAAATCTTTTCTAAGACTATTTTCTAAGACTTTCTGTGACCTCTTGAGCTTTATTTAAACTAATTATACCACACACATGTTGTCCTTTGTTGGCCTATGGCGTTACATAAATGACAAAAAAAAGAATTTCGCATTATTCTCATTATTAATTTCATAACATCCTATAAATATAACTACGGCAATCAATTCATTTAATTAAAAAATCTTTATATTTTAACCTCATGGGTTATAAAGCAGATTTTACAATGGACATCAAGTGGAGAGCCAACATGGTACAAGAGTTTTTAAATAGTTTTTAATGTTAAAAAAAGTTCTTAAAATCAGAAATGTATTAATACCATGAAGTGCATGACTAACATAAAAAAGGACAGAATTTTAAACCCGCCAGTTTTGTATATTCATAAACAACAGCAGAATGTGACTTATAATCATTATAGTTGGACTGTTTTCTTTCTAAATGTCAACTGGATTTGGTTTCTTGTTCTTCACAGTTATTAATTCACAGCACATAACACAATGTGTTGTTTATCCTCTTGGCAAGTGAATGTGTATTTAACGTTTGGGTTGTATTATCTTGCATAGTTTTGTTTATGGTTATCAAGGATGAGGGCATGTAAAGCACCCTGTCTGTGTTGGCATCTGTCTAATCTAACGGCTTCTACCAAGTAAAAGATGAATTTGTGCCAAAAATACAATAGAGTTTGAATGGGCACAGACTTTGAAATCAACAACAAAAGACACTTGTCCCTTTTAAGCCTACTTATGTTGCTATTCTATATGCACAATTATTTAGCTGAATTGTATTATTTGCATTAAGTATTGTTTTTGTGACCCTTTCAGAACAGATTTGCAGGCTCCCCAGTGAACAAAATATTGCTCTAATGAAGTATTTCTACAATTGTCTATATATATACAGCATCCATTAGTCTTAAAAATGAGTAAATAAACTCATGCGTAGTTGAACATTTTTGGAATTGTCAAGTTCACAAAACTATTAAGTAAATAAACTTTTAAAAAGATTAAATTATGTGAACTTGACAATTCCAAATTTTTGTTTTACTCATTTTTAAGACTACGGGTTTCCTTACTTTAAGTCGCTTTTTACAGTGTGTGTGTGTGTGTGTGTGTGTGTGTGTGTGTGTGTGTGTGTGTGTGTGTGTGTGTGTGTGTGTGTATATACATATATCTTATGTGTGAGCCTATAACAAGTCATAACCCAATTTAAAGATGTAAACAAATGTGAGAATGAAAACAAACTTACACAAGAGCTTTTGGGCTCTGTATTCAACTTTGTGCATTTTAATTGTTGTGCATGTTCTGGCATACAATCTTTTGCAGGTATATTCATTTCCTTTGAAATCACAAATCAATTGCTTGAAAAAAGTTGAAAATAAAAACCATGAGTGAAATGGTTCAAAACTCTTTTATTTATTTTTATTTTTTTAATCTTTTCCAGACAAACACATTGATTTCTGGACCACAGTAGAGGATGGAAACCTTTCACAAACATTTTTTATTATTATTATCATTATTATTTGAAAATACAAATATAAAATTATACTTTCCACATCTGAGATGTGAGAGACCCCCATCCACTTTAGTTTATTTTACAACAGGGCTTGAGCAAGCCATACAAGAAGACCTGAAAGATGCTTTCAGACGTCAGTCCGTTCAGTCAGTTCTCACGGTAAAAAGTCCGTTAACATTAAAAAATGGGCAAGTGTTAGGAATGGGCAAGGCAATCAGCGAGGCCTAAACCTCAGGAGAAAATGGGAGACAGAGTTCCCAAAGGACGTGGCAAAAATAAAACCCTCCACCTAATGACACCGTATTGACCGTACCGTCCCCATTGAGCTACACGTGACACATTCTGCAGCTAAACTACTAGTGCTGCAGCTCTTACACGACACACAGCCAGTGAAACAAACAGTGTGAACTAGCGTCAGTTCGCCTACGATGATGATGATGATTCAACAATTTAACAAAGAGATATATACACTATACATATATATCTTGTATATGTATACAAGTATACTGTACATCAGACATTACAGTGTAGGACGTTTTGCTGCTTTATTAGTGGGATGATCGTTTTGGCCATTGCCTAGCACTTGCCGCAAAATTCAAGTTTAAATGGATACGGTAGTTCACTCCCAATATCACTCGACACCTTCCAGGTCATTTTCTTTTTCTTTTTTTTTTTAAACCAACAATTTTCCAATGATTTAACTAGTCTAGCAAGATGTGTAACATTCATCCGCTGTAAACTGCTGTCCATGGAAAACAAAATGGTGGCAACAGAGCCATGCTACCTTAAAGTCCAAGCTACGAGATCAAATTACGGGGAAAAAATAGGCTAAGCTAACGACGCAAATGGAAAAGATTGCCAGCCTTCATTTTAATCAGCCTTCAGTCACACTCTTATTTGACAGCAGAAGGGAAACGTGCTTCATCTGCTGTTAAACATTCGCCTTCAGCTGTTTAGTCGAGGATCATCTAAATCTATACGTGCATCAAGACCTAAATGGATGCTGGATACTCAACTTTTTAAGAGACATCCAACTAAGAACAACTAATGTTACAGTTTAAAAAGATGTCATCAGTAAGAAAATGCTGTGCATGATTCATCCCGACAGCACCTTTAAATTTAGCTCAAATGTATTGAATAACTTCAATTAGACACCTTTCATTAAAAGTTGTGCTATTTACTGATCATAACCCGCTAGTGTTACAAAAATCTCCTTTGCGAAGGTGCTACATTGGCTCATGTTTGATATCCCTGAGAAGAGATGTGATTCAGGAATACAGATTCAGTGTGACACTGGATTCACACTCAAGTCAAGCTAATTAGTATGACATCAGAACAATGACGCTGTCTGCTATCGAATGTAGATGTTGAATTAAAATGAAAAGCTGGCAATGCAATTAAAAAGCACAAAACAATCATATCATATGTTCCACATGACTCAAAACTAAAGTATGTATTCATCTAAGTAGACACAATTAAAAAAAAAGTTTTTTTTTTTTAAAAAAGTAGCGCCATATGAGACTGGGATATTTTTTTGAAGAGTATAAACATCAAAACCTATTAGTTTTATCTATAATGATTAGGGCTATATCATCATCATTACTTTGTTAGAACTTACTAAAAAAATATTTATGAATTTCTTCATAATTATAGCTTGCATCCCCCTTAAAAAAGAATGAAAGTGAAAACGGTTTTGCATATCTAGCGTTAGCATTTAAGGTAGTATGGCACACACCCCTTTTAAAACATTCAAGGGTGGGGATCCAATTAATGCCTTGATTACAATTCAGTCGTACAGCAATTTCTTTCTCCTAGATTTCATCAGTGAGAGCTTTGGTTAGTTGAAACCATGTGAGACCAGCAAAACAGTGGAACAAAAAAAAGGAGAACAAAAAAAGAAAAAAGAAAAAGAACGGAAAATTACTATGAAAAGAACGCTCAGCATTTTTTGTCTTTTGTCTTTAAATGATTATAAAGAGAAAGTTCTATCCTTACTGGTCCTACAATTGCTAATGAATACGTCTACATCTTAACATTAAGTACATAACACCTACGACTACTCACTAAAGAGAGAGTGTGAGATATAGAAAGGGGAAAAACGACAAAAGGAGAGTGAGAGGGGAGGGGAAATGTGAAAAATACCAACCAAGAAGTGTATAGACCACTACACTGGCATCAAGACAGCACTCTTTTACAAGGTAAAGTCATATTCCTGTATTTTTTTTTCTTGTTTTTTTAGTTTTTTTTTACACACTACTAAAATACAATGATCAACATAAGATTACTGAATGAGGTGACAGGGAATGAAGAGAAACAATTGATAAATACAGTACATAATAGCTGTATTATTGTCATTGTTATATTTAGTATAATCATTAACATCCACAAAAATATTGATAAAAATCCATCCCTATTTAAATTGAAAAGAAGTTCGGGATAATTTTCTTTCTTTTTTTTTTTTTTTTGTTGTACGTTTGTCTTTTTTGAAACCGCTCAAACAGTTAGCACAAAGTTCTCCTTGTCTTTTTAAAATCATATGACTTTATCACGTCTTTCTAGAGAAAGAATCCAGCATTCTGCCTCACCTGTTAGTTTAGTGAAATGAACAAACAGAAAAACTAAACTAAACAAAAAAGAAAAGCAAAACCCCCAAAAATAAATAAAGAAAAATAAAACATTTTCAACAAGATCGAAAAACAGCATACATCAGTCAATTCATATTTGTAAATATCATTCATATTTCTAAATGCCATTTGTGTCTCATCAAATCCAGTCCCCACATGTACAACAAATGTGTGTAGCAGCTACTGGTTTCAATCAGTTTCAGTGTTTCTGAGGAAATGAACTATTGCTACCAATAAACTCATCTGTCATCTCTGATATTCTAGAATAAAATCCCTGGAAAGAGATCATTTAAAAGTACAGTCTTCAAATCAACGCAAGCCAAGACTCATGATTTGTAAGTGTTATCCTGTGTGGAAGGAAAGAAAGAAACGGCTTCCACGGCGGTCCTTCACATGACCCATGTTAGAGACTGTCAGTTGACATGTGCAAATAGAAAATGATAAATTCTCTCTCACAGTGCAATGATTTACTTAATTTCAAAACAACACTTTAATATCTTTTTCAATATCTGTCTCAGGCTAAAATAAATTAATTTGTAATCTCCTTTAAAGTAACTCTCACAGGACTGAGGTAATGGTATAAAAGACTTGGTTTTCCTAATCGTAGAGCAATTTCAAAACGTTTTGAAATATTGCCTTTGTAATATTCGAATCGTTCGGCGTAAAAACCTCCGCGCGCGCGGGAAAAAGAAGCCCACACTAGAACACCAAATGAAACGTTAACATGAAATTGAAATGTCTCGACACGGTTTGAAATCATAACTCTGATGTGTGCTTTGGATTTTGTGGTGATTTGTGTATATTGTCTTTGTAAGCTGTGCACATCTTAACGTACTATCTAATCCGTATGCTGGTATGAAACCTGCACAGTTGTAAAGCCGACGGTATTTACAAAGCGAGCTAACAGTGTTGGATTGAGTTTCGTCCGTACTGGGGTAAATCACGGCCTTTGTGCTACAGATGGACCTCGGTTACTGCATTGAGCCTCGAAGATATTTTTGCACTGACATATTGCGTCTTGCGCACAATACAACCTCTATGACACCGTCACAAAAATATGGTTCTCTCTCAGAAACAGTTTGATGCAGTGAACAGAATAATATTTACAGTTTCAGAATTCTTTTCTTTTTAAATCTCATTTCACAAAGTATTAAAAGGAAAGCTTTTTCTTCTTTTTTTTTCTTTTTTTTCTCTCATCGACAACAAAAATGACATTTATAAAAAAGGACTGTGAAAATATTGTAGTCCTCTTATTGCCCAAAATAGGTAATCATGGTTAACAAGACATCACAATAAACATAGAACAGAGCTACTAAGATTTTTTTTTGAGTTACCCACTCATTGCGGTTTAGGCTTGAATTAAAAATGTCTGAGTCATCTCGATCCGTTTTCTTGCTCGAATGAAATGAAACCTGAAAACGCGATAGACGAGGACTGTGAAATGAAACTGCTATTGGAAAATTACTACCTCAAAAAAAAAAAAAAAGAAAAAAAAAAGACATTAGTTTATGTTTACATAGTCGCTCTCATCAGAGAACTTTCAAGAACAATGAAGAACATCTAGAAACTCAAATGAACGTGTACACAATTAAAGATGACTAAAAGGAAAGACAATAAAGGAAAAGTAAAATCCTAAGTCAAGGTTCAGGGCTACACTAGGATAAAATATTCAAAAGCCAGGTTTTCAGTATAGTACAGCAGATTTGTTTTGTTTTTTTTGTGGGTTTTTTTCTCTTCTTGCTGAGATGATTCTGACGTTTGGGTTTGTTCTTCGTGTGGCGCCATCTCAGCTTTAGATTCCCGTTCAGCGCTGTAGTGCTTGAAGTTTAATGGCCTTTACCTGTACACAGAACCAATTAGAAACTCCGGCCAGTCTTCCCCGGGCCTCCTGATAAACTCTGCTGAAGCAAACAGACAAGTGTATCAGATTTCACACATATACTTCAGGAAAAATGGTGTGTGTGTGTAAAATGTGCTGCATCTGAGCCTTACTGGTGACAATCATTTTATGTCTGTGAATTGAACTCCATGAACCTTGTCACGGACACATTTGACAGCGGCATGTATGTTTCTCCTCATAAAGGCAGATTTGTAGATAAATACAAAAAATGTGGGGTCAATAAGATTTACTTTTACTACTTTTATCCTGCAAGGACCCATTCAATTAACCAAAAGTGACATTCAAGATTTCTATTACATTCTATTATAATAAGAAATGTCATTTGAGCAGCAAATCAGCATATTAGAATGATTTCGGAATGATCATGTGACACTGAAGACTGGAGTAATAATGCTGAAAATACAGCTTTGCCAGCACAGGAATAATTAGGGATGCACCAATATGAAAATTTTGGCCGATACCGATAATTATTTATATTTGAAAGCCAATAACCGATATATTGGCCAATAAATCTAAATCCATTTTTTTAAATACTTTTAAAAAAGCCTGATTACAAAAACAAAAACTATAATGATGCAATTATAATTATATAATGAGCAATTATAATGATGTTTTCATTCAAATTTTATGTAGCCTATATGACAGACTTGCACTGCACATGTTGCGCTGAACTGAATTTTCCTTTTTTTAAAGTGATTCCAATCATATTTCAAGCAATTCATCATGGCATCAGCTGTAGGAAATAATCCATTATTTATCGGCTTTAATATATCGGCCAAATTTTCTGATCGTACCGATAACATTAAAAACGAACATATATCGGCCGATACCGATATGGTGGCCGATATATTGTGCATCCCTAGTGAAAATACATTATAATGAAAAAACTGTTAATTTAAAAAAAGTTAGAATATTTTCGCAATATTACTGTTTTTTTTTTGTTTTTGTGTGTGTGTGTTTTTTTTTATCAAATAAATGCAAATTTGGTGAGATTTAAAAAACAAACAAAAAAAATCTTACTGGCCCCAAACATTTGAACAGTATTGTAAACTGTGCCTGTGTATAAGTCTTTTCAATACCTGCTTTTATTTTTTTATTTAATATTAATGTTATTTATTTATTTAATGGGTGAGTTGGGTCGGACAGTGAAGCAAAAGCAGCCCACAAGTGTCAAGCATAGAATTAAAGTCCTTCGATACTATTTAAACTGCATCACTGATGCCTTTGATTTAGTATTATTCTAAAACATGAAAAATAGCTCAAGAATTAGCAGATGTGTCCAAACTTTCAACTGGCAATACACTAACATTTTGTACAATTCAAATACAATTTCACTTCAGTCAAACATTTTTTAGTTTTTTCTAATAAAACTGAGCTTTTTTGAAAAGCATGCATTGTCTTTGGAAGTGCAGTGTGTTTGATAAACTGATGCTTCTGATTGTACACAGTAAATCTAGTGTAAACATAAAGTGTGTATCGATTCAGTCCGGCTGAAAGTTTGCTGCTGACAGCTTTAAATTGAAGTAGAGATGTTATATCGTTCACTATGAGAATCACTCCGCCGTCAGCATCTTTTCATTATAAGCTTGGGTCGTGTAGGCTCAGATACAGAACACATCAGCACTTTTATGCAAACACATCTCATCTACATGGAGTTCAGACACATATGTTAGTGTTTCAAGCATGCAGAAACTCTTCGGATGTCCATCCAACCAGGAAATGACAAGTTAAGAACCTGCTTGTCCGCTGCTGTTGCTTTCTCTGACTGCTGATGTGTACTTCAATCAAACGTTTGGAGAATCCATACAGATGGAGCGATTCTACCTACTCATTAAATCAATCATCCGTTTTGCCTCGAGGACAAAATGAGAAGCTCTTTAGGAAGATTATGGGCAACAAACCGCAGTCCGCAGGCCTCTTATCCAGACGACAGGTCACAGGTAAATGCCACGGAGCTACAGAGTCTGGCGTAATCGCAATTGAAGCATCACCGTAGGAGACAAAAAAAGGCTGGGTGCAAATATGAACTAAGTATAGGGGAGGGATTTTGACCAAATAAATGTGCATCCACTTATCCAGACACATCGCATTTAAATAAGCGAGTCATCATCGATTTAGCTCTATCTGGCATCTCAGCATATACTCAAAATCACCTTTAAGTCCTTAAGACCTAGCCATACAAGAGAAGTGATTACGGAAACAGCGCCTTATCCGAAAAACCTGATGAACTACATCAGATGGCACCTAAGTCAACAGATTCTCAGCAAAGAGTGCTCGCTTCCAGGTGCACACTAATCAAAGCCGCAACACCTGTGCATAATATCCAAATACAGCACTTCATAGAGGATACGAGTCGACGCGCGGCGCAAAAGAACTCTGGCAGTGAAAGAAAGCAACTGCGCAGTTTTGAGTAGACCCGCTCGCAGACATCATGCATGAAAGATCAGTCGAATGACAGACAGACAGGCAGGCGGAGGATAAAGGAGGAACTAGTGACAAAGAGTAACGGGGAAAATGTGTAGCCTCCGCGCTTACGATGTTTGAGAAGCGGGAGACACTTTTAAAGGCTTTTAAAAGGCTTTAAAATGAGGATTTAATAACATAGATGTTCAATGAGAGATAAGACTTTTGAAATCCAGATTGTTGCATGTGAAGTTTAAATTCCCTTGTCTGGGACGTAAAAGCCCTTTAAATGCCTTAAGGTGTTGATGAAAAAAAAAGAAAAAGAAAATAAGAGCACTACACGGATTCAACGTAAACTCATCTGAGATCAAAAGGAGAGGGAATCAAAATGAATAGGCAGATGGAACAGGAAGATAGTATGGTGAATAGATGCATAATTATGATGCACAAGTAAAAAAAAAAAAAAAAAAAATATATTTATATTTCATAAATGGTACGGTATATCTACCTCAAATGAGATGGCAACCAACCACCTGTTAGGTTTCAATGGTATCCATTTGTAAAAGCTGTCGCAATCAAAGGACCCTAAAAGTGTACAGTTAGTAATGGTGTCAGTATGCATTCTGAGTGAAGTGATCACTCGTAAGTCATTTCAATCATTGCATGTGTTGCTAGCATGAATGAATGTTATCTATCAACCTTAAAGATCAGTCCACATCATTCCCTCAGTCTGATCTAGGTGAACAGCAGGAGAGTGCAGGAATAACTGTAACACATAGTAAATGTAATTGGTCATAACTTAATGCACAATACACACCGTGGCCATAAAGATATTTTAACACCTGAGTGGTGGGTGCATCAAACATCAAACCCTATTTGAAAGAACAAAATCCTGTCCACTACCGTAGCTTGCAATAGGAATCAGTAATATCACAACGTTTTAGTCATGTGACATCCATCAGATTTTAAAAGCTGCATGACTGAAATGTTGTAATAAATATTGATTGTTTTCGCAAGCTACAGTAGTGTGGAAGCAAGTTCAGCAAGAAAGTTGTTGTAAACATAAATGTAGTCGTAATCATACTAACAATAAATCAAATAATACAACCTTTTAAAAAATTCTCTCTTTTTAAAGTTAGGCCTGAAAACTTAAAACAGACTATAAAACTTACAGACTAACAGCAGACTAACAATTACAAACTATAATTATTCACATCATATACATTTTTCATGCGTTTCATTTATCGCATATCAAATGAAGCAGCAAATTGTTTAATGTCTGAATTAAGATATGAATGGTATTAAAGATATTTGAGGTTCATTTAGGCTAAAATGTTGAGGAAATATTAGCAAAAAGCTAAAAGTATTACATTTATTCCTGCTCTCCCCTTTTAAATATTTTTGTGCCAAACAATGAAGCAAAATGGAAAGAGATTTGTACATTTCAAAGAACAAGAGAGAATGGAAAGTAAGAGAACATATTTGATTTTTTTTTTTTTAAACAAAGATCAAGTAATTGAATATAATCATTTACATTCATGCCAACAATAACAACATTAATGAATTCATCTGAAATCACAATTCATGCAGCAAGATACAAACGCTGTCAGAAATCACATATAAGCCTCAATCTGAGCAGCAAAACTGTGAACTTCACCAGTGTCAGGCGCCGGTCCAAACACTGGGGAACAAGAAGACTGGCGAGATGTATACATTTATAGAAAAATCTTTTCTTTTCAGTTTGTGAGGATGCTACAGAGGCTAAGAGAAACAGCGGTTCATGTCAGGCAGCGAAAAAAAAGAAAAGAAAAGAAAAAAACCTCTTTCTGCCTCCAGAACACTGTCAATCACAAGCGAGATGTTCTGAGGGTTTGAGGCCAACCTAAATTTGACTCTATTTAGGTTAGAAAAACTCAATCTGAAAGTCAAGCGCAAGGTGACATTGTTATTCTGAAAATCCCGTTTGGATTTATGAGTGCCCGGTCTGTTTAGCAAACTGTACTTAAGGGCAGAAGAGAGAGAGAGAGAAAGAGAAAAAAAACTTATTTGCTTTTCCTCCCAAACAAGAGATTGGAGGGGCACTGAAAGCAGAATGAATCAGAGGTGTGTGCAGATAGGCAATAAACAGTGTCCTCACATACAAAAGCTCTTATTCATTTTTCCAGCAGATCTGGACGGCGGTTGAAAAACCGTCTGGAGCCGGTAATTCCCTCGGCAGCCTGTGATTTAGAGCGGCCTCCCTCATCAACCCCCCTGCGAGTCGGCTCCGGCTCCTTTTCTCTTACGCCCAAATCCTGCTCCATCTCTCCGCTCCGTTAAAGGTTAAAAACTAATGCACGGAAGGAATAATGAATGCCTATGGCTTCAAAGGGCAAGACAACATATTCTTATGACAGGGTTTCTCACAAGAGTTTATTATCGCCTTATTGATTTACATATGCACTTTGTGTGGGGGACCTTTCAAAGGCTGCCTCTGGTATGCCCATCATCTGCTGGAAAAATAAAAAAGCCATTGTGTGCGGGGAAACAAAATACCGGGTTGAAAATGAGAGAAGAACTAATTGTGAGATGTCTGTCCTCCGGGCTGGCACATGAACAAAAGCACACTGACACATCACACTGCTGCTGACAGCCGGTACAAGTTCACAGTTTGTTATCCTGAAGTTGACAGAAAGAGAGAGAGAGAGAGAGAGAGAGAGAGAGAGAGAGAGAGAGAGGGGAATGCTGGTGGGAATGCAGAAATGTTAGCAATGCTAAAACCAACGCTATCTAACTTTAGCTATTTGCCAGGGCACCTGCTTTGCACTAATGAGACCGTGATTTCACATTTTTCAGCTTTCAAATGAGAGATGTTTTTATAGCCTTGTTCCTGATAATTAGTATCAGTAAAACATGCACATCTATCACACCTTTGGACCAGCCGCAACCTATTACATCTGAGGTGATTTATTTAGCACATAACTTCATGTATTTGCTTCTTTTGATTTCACATACTTGCATATCACACATTCTTTTAGTCCTATTAGTTGTGTTAGAAATATTCATTCTTTCAGGACAAATTCAATTTTGAGACTTTATTAGCTAATTAATTTATCAGCTAGCTAACATTATGGAGGGAATTCATTAAAAAGATGCACCACATTTGTAGAAGGTATTTCAGTGCAAAATTCTTCATTCTTTTCTGGACGAACACGCCTCCTTTCTATGAACAGAATTTTATGTTGTGTTCATTTTATAATGATGGAGAACATAATTGTAACCAGGCATGCATACATGTTACCGAGCCAATTTAGGTGTCTGGATCAAGTTAAGTTTATCAAATTGTGGTAATCTGCTGCATTTGGGACTGTAAGATGGCGAACTGTGCCATGCAAATTGTGCTCAGCACATATTTTGTGGGGTATTTGGACTGTTACCCAATTAGGTGAACTGGAGGCTAAACCAAAGCTGACAGCTAGTGCAAATACGCTACTATGCTACAATTCAGCAATTCATTTTTAGAGAATTCCCTCTTGAAGTTTAAATGTATCCAACTAGTTTATATGTCAATGCAACTTTATTCTTCTACTGGTGAGCCAGTTGCTCGCTCTCCAGATGAACTTCCGATCTGGTCTTTTTTTCTTAAAGCACGGCAAAGAAAACGCACTCTAAAAACTAAGATAGCAGCTGCTAGAGTCTAAAAGCGCTAACTCGGGCAGGGTGGGGTTAGCATTAGGTGGCAGAGAACAGAGAAACTGTAACGGTGGTGAGCAGGGTACTTACAGCAATGCTGTGTCCGAAGCCGGAGCCGGGTTGGGGACTAGCAGCGCTAATGTAGTTGCCCACGCCGGAGTCCTGGCTGGTGGGGCCGTACAGGTCAGCCACTGGCCCGGGGCTGCTGGCTCCAGGAAAGGCTCCAGGCCGGGGCGGGTTGGTGCCTGCCGGAGAAGTGGCCGTGCCAACAGTGATGTGAGCAGGGTTGCTAGTCAGGACTGCTGGTGTGTAGTTTGACTAACAAGCTTAGCAAAAGCATGCACTATAAGCACAACATGTCATATTTTGAAAGGAAGTCTTATGTGTGTATGTCTATACAGCCTGGGGTGTTTTTGGGAATAGCGGCCTAATGTGTTCTCATCCAAAAGGTATGAATTGAAAAATAAAGAAACTAGTCACAAACTCTGCACATAGACACACACACATCGCACAAAGCAAACTAGTCAGCTCTACTTGAAGCTAGCGACTGCTGCAGCAATATATCTCATCATTCATGCAGATGAAAGAGCGCCCGGACGCATATCGCCCGCATTCACATGGCATGCGTGCTAGTCAAGTAGGTTTAGGCAAGCATAGAGAGCTGGACTGCTGTGTGATGGAGATCTATCTGATTTTTTTTTCCCCCTCTGAGGGCATCTGTGATGTTTAAAAGTGTGAGTCGCTTCCTTGCAGGTTCCTTTCATTATCATAACCTCACCCCTCTCATACACTCCCTTTCCCCCAATCTCATATCAAGTGCACTACGCCCATCCTCCTTCAAATTTGACTGCCGGTTCTCCAGTCCCTTTCTGAAAATTGCATGGGGGACTTTGCCACAACACCCCCTATCTAATCAACACCTGTCATTGAGAAAATGGTCTTTTTTTCTTTTTTTTAATATATACAGCAGTGATTATCTGGCGGTTAGCGTCAGGGGGCTATCGGCCTAGAAGCTGAGGAAATTGCTGAGGGTGTCTTGGGTAAAAAGGTTGAAGACTGAATCATGGAGTTTCCTCTCCACTGCAAGTGCAGCTCCACTTTTGCTAAAACTACATTTGGGTCTGAAAGCAGAAACCGTTAAAGATGATGCCTGGGAGCCGAAATTAAACACTCGCCAAGCGCAAAATTCTGGCTTTGGTGAGTAAATAATATGTTGCTGGGTAACTTTATTAGGAAATGCAACATTAAACAGTTTAAGCTGAATTGTAACAGAAGTTGTAATTGACAAGTTTATCAACTATGCTTAAAGTTCTTTAACAATGCTTACATCGTCACTAGAAGTAAGGTTCAAAAACACAAAACAAATCTACAGGAAATGATGTGTCGTCATTTTTTTTTTAATGTCAGATGCAGTTTCAACAAGAAACTTGCTGAATGACACAAACAAATATGAAAGAACAAACAGCTGTTTATTCAACTGTCAAAAGGATTAATAAAAAATGAAAAATAAAACAGTGTCATGGTTGATAAGAAATATTTAGGATGGGTAAGATTCTTCAACTGGCAGCAGTGTTATTATCATTAACCAAAACTACTGGATTTTTTTTTGTTAATTTAAATAAAATAAAGATAAAATATTAGGTAACTTTAACTAACTGAAATGAGTTTAAGATGAAGCACTGAAATTACTAATAAATAAAAACTAAACCTGAACAAATTAAGGCTAAAATAAATATAAATAAAAAGCTATAGTAAATAAATAAATAAAAATCCAAAAAATTTAACTAAAATTAAAATGAAAACTGCTTATAAAAAATAAAAATATAATAATTCAAAATGATATATACATACACAAATAGTATATGAATAATACTGAAATAAAACTGAGTGGCTGAAGTTAGAACCTCTAAACACAAATTCACGGAGCAGAAATACTGACAAATGTGTGAAAGGAGCAAGGAGGGGATGGAGGGGGTTTTGGGGGGGAAATTACAATTAGACTATAATTATATCAGACCACTTGAGCCATGGCTGCTGTCATTCGCAGATGACCCCTCCATTTCATAGCTGTTGAGAGGCGAATTAAGGAAAATAAAAACAAATGCATGAATTAAATTAAATGAACGCGCTCAGAAACTTTGAGGCCCCTTGCTGTGCCACGCTCATTTTTCTCCTACGCACAGCCCTCTATGACACTTCCATTAATAAGCGAATATTAAATCAAGTTCCTCCACAGGCGGAGGCCTTCAGATCAGCGCCCATTGAAGAGGGAGTCTATTACTGCAGCAGCCTCCAAAAAACTCAGGAGGGTAAAAGATATCCGTATGAATGGAATATTAGCCCGGAGGGATCGGGTAGGAGAGCAAATATGTTAGATAGGGGGCAATATGCCGCCGTGGGTAAACTGAACGAGGCAGACTCACACAATCTGTCTGCTTTTCACATAAATGAGGACACAGACAACAGGAGAGGTGAGCAGCTCTACAGTCAGAGCTCTCACTTCTAAATGTCAGCGTATCAAAATAGCGTCAGCTACTTCTAGGGATGATGGGAAAGCGTGTATTATCCGCTACTAGATTTGAGTGGAAGGGAAGATGGCTGTCACTGGTGTACCACCTGTCTGCAACTAGACCACTGTAATTGTAAAATATGATGCACAATTAAGCAAGGGAGAACAAAGTGACCAAATAACTATTTCCCATTTCTCGGAAAAAGAAATGGGTAAAAAGTGCACAAATAATTTTAGTAAATCAGTATTTTTGTCTTGATTTCAAATTAAAATAATAAAAGAATCTTTAAAATAAATTATATTTACTTCAGAAGCAAAACTTATTTAAAAAATAGGACTATTTTAATAATAATAAATTAGATTAAATATAAGATTACTTTCAGAGAGTATATCCTGAATTTATTTATTATTACTAATATTTTAAGCATAAACCTTTTCAAGTAAGATTTATGCTTGATGATGATAATAATACTAATAAACAATTGGCCTCAAATACTTTTTAAAAATTATTATTATTATTATTATTGGAAAACAAAACAAAAATACTGATAAAGGTGATTTAGGTGATCAATATGCCAGGAATTCAGCAAAGTATCGAAGCCTCTTAAAACAGCAGGGAGTCAGAAAAACGACATAGATCACATGTTCTCCTAAACGTTAACTCACATCCTGAAATTGTTCTCGGAAAGATCTGGATCACGAATCCAGATCACCAAATCACAAATAAACCCTTCTAATATAAGAGGGGTGAAACCAGCACACTGTAAGTGACAGCCCTGGTTAGCATCACGTCCTGGGCTATGACTGGCTTCTGTATTCCCAATACGCCTCCGCTAAAAAGACACAGTGATTCGCTGTCTTTAATAGCCATCAATGGGGATGTGCTCATTAACAGAACAAGAAATTGTTTTTGTAGCTCAATACTGCTGTGAAACTAATTCATACACATTAGCAACTATTATGGATTTATTTCAAAACCCCCCATTATGTGCAATGTGTCTATCTAAAAGCATGCGATCATTTAAAGACCAACTTTCATTTAAAGAAAGGGAAAGCGTTGTTATAGGTCATAAGACATCTTGGAAGTTAAGTATATTGCTCACAAGGTTGAAAGAAATGCAGAACATTAAAATCAACAACCGCCAATACAGTCAACATTCCTTGGCAATCCATAACTGGGATCTGAACCATAAACAGTCTGGTTGCTGGCGTGGATGTCTAATCCACACATGCCTCAATGTCTGCAAGACAGTTTACTAGTCATTACCATGGCTCTTGACAGCACTTATTTTCTTTTTTTTTTTGCTTAAGACGTGTCTTGTTTACTGCCAAGAGCTCAAGACCGCCTTCCTTTGAACTAGAGGCTACTGAATATAAAGTGGAGCACTACTGTTTTTAAGAGGACCGAACGTCAGTTCAGAGGTGCACTACCATAAAGCATTACAAAATATGCCAAGAGTTTGGGAATAGCAAAACTCTTCCCTTTAAATATGCTGTCAAAACAAGACAGGGTTTTTTGTTTGTTTGTTTTTTTACCATGCTACACACTCTTCTCATTTTCACTCATTAGTTTATGCAATTCTATATACAGTTGCTAAAAAAAGTATTTGAACACTTAAGCCACATTTAAAATGTCAGAACTTATTTGCATGAGAAAAAATATCAAATTATCCTGCATATTTTTTCATGCTATATCTAAAATGTCTATGGATATATTCCACTAACATTTGACAACCAGAATGGGCAATTTAAAACCTCACAAACTTATTTTTTATGCAATATTTTGCTTAGAAAGTGTGCCTGTGTTATCCTTTACAGTAAATGACACTTGGTTTGGTATTTTGTATGCATTGCAATGACATTCGTTCATTTTAAAGTGTGACTTTAAGGGATAGTTTACACATAAATTAACATCTGTCATCATTTACTCATCCTCGCGCAGCTCCAAACCTGCATGACATTTTCTTTGGCAGAACACAAAAAGAATATCCATACAATAAAAAAGGATCTAAAATGACACCAAAAAACACTGATTTTTCAATTCTTTTGTGTTCTACCGAAGAAAGAAAGTCACACTGGTTTGGAAAGACATGAATGATGGTGAATAAATGATGGCAGAATGAACTATCTTTTCAAGTGTCTAAATACATTTCGGAGCCACTGTACTGTATATGTGAACAAACAGAATGAATACAGAACAAAAAAGTATGCAAATAAAGGGATGCATTAACAATTTATCTCAATATGTGATACTGTGTCCAAGTGCGGCAACTAAGTGATAAAATCAACTTCCAACAAATGGCTTGTCATTTTATTCTCAAGTACATGAAGTCGGATGTTTAGATATCATTTATCACATGCCAGCAGGCTGACAGTTGAGCGGTATGGAGCCAATGGGTGTGTGATACATACATACGTGCCTGAGTATGTACTGCACAAGATATGAACGCATTAATTGGACAGGGACTGTGATCCGCTTTCCCGGATATATCTCCACAGTACATACGCATGTATACGTGCTCATGTATATACACTCCCTCAAATCCACAGGCAAAATGACAATGCTACGACACTTCAAGCAAACTGCAAGGATGCACAAATCCCTCGCTTTCCCTTCTCATCTGTCCACCCCTCTCTCGATTTAATGAATGGCAGGGTGATGAATAAACGGCATGAATCAAATCAATCATTGAATGAAGGAGAGGCGGGTACACACCTGGGCTCTTATACTGATCCGGGCTGGCCAGGTGCTGGAGAGGGGAGTTGCAGGCTGATGTGGCATGCTCGCTTTGCAGCAGCTGAGCCGCCTGGGGGCCCAGGGAGCCATAGTCCGCAAAGGAGAAGGGGGGCCCCCGTTGGTCGCTTGGCGAGGAATAGAAACCGTAATCGGGGAAGCCTGGGAGATACAGTACAGGGGAGGAGGAGGAAGGGAGGAGGATGAGGGGTGGGACTCCATCATTGGGGGAAATAGGACTTTGCATAGTAATGTTATGAAGCAATGTTTACTATCTGACTTTCATGGTTGTACAATGCAGCGCGCACTGGGAAGATAGATAGATAAATAGGTGTGTTTGTAAAGCCACATCTCGCTGTTTCCCCTGTGTGTGTGTGTGTGTGTGTGAATGTGTGAAGACTTACTGGCTGCCACTGTACAGTACACAACTATAATCCCTTGTGTTTGCTGCAGACGGAGGTACTGACACACAACACATCACATAAGCATACAGAAGTCATGGTTTTAAAAACGTTTGATTGGCGATTACATAAAAACTGACTGACCTTAATAGTTCTTCTGAGAAAGGAACGCTCTTTATTTGAAATGCTAATTTGCATTTCAGCATCCACAAAATAACAAGCAGGAAAATAACTAGAATACTACTGTCTACACACTCGTAACTAAACCACAAATCATGTCTTGCGTAATGTCGTCCTTTTTTAAAACATCAGATTTATAAACGTGAATAACTTTTCTTTAATATGTGAAGTATTTGCAAATCATTGTTAAAATCGAAGGGTATGTTATTTGTTTTATTTTATTGTGCTCGAGTGCATGTGTGTGTCAATTTATTATGCAAACTATTACGAGTGAAAAGACGCTTTTACATATTGCATTGGCATTGGAAAGTTTTTGGATAGTCACATAAAAATGTATGACTGTCATTGCATTAGATATCACAATATCAAATCAAAGTGCATTTATTTTAACCTAAAAACAACTAAAATATTTCCCAAAAGATATTTGTGAGGTTTTAATTATAACTTTTAATATAAAGAAATATCTGGAAACATTCTAGTGAATAAAACAAAATTCACTAGATTTTTGTTTGAAATTTTGTATCTAATGATGCAATGAGATTCAGACATTTACAAGTGTGACTTCAGTGTCAAAATACTTGTGTGTGTGTGTGTGTGTGTGTGTGTTTGTGTATACAGTACCTGTCAAAAGTTTTGAAACATTACTATTTTAATGTCTTTGAAAGAAGCCATGCTCACCAAGCCTGTATTTATTTGATCAAAAATACAGAAAAAAATGTAATATTGTGAAATATTATTACAATTTAAAATAATGGTTTTCTATTTTAATATACTTTAAAATATAATTAATTTCTGTGATGCAAAGCTGAATTTTCAGCATCATTATTTTAGTCTTCAGTGTCACATGATCCTTCAGAAATCAATCTAATATGCTGATTTATTATCAATGTTGGAAACAGTTTGCTGCATAATATTTTTTTTTTATAACCTGTGATACTTTTTTCAGGATTCTCTGATGAATAAAGTTAAAAAAAGAAAAGCATTTATTTAAAAAAGAAATCTTTTGTAACAATATAGTTTGGGGTCAGTAATTGTTTTCTTTCTTTCCTGAAAGAAATTAATAATTTTATTCAGCAAGGATGTGTTAAATAAAAAGTGATAAAGAATTATGGGTTACACTTTATTTTAAGGTGTCATTGTTACAGTGTAATTATATATTTAAGTACTGAGTAATATTAAGCAACTACATGTACTTACTATAGGGTTAGGGTAGGATTAGGGTTTGGTTGAGGGTTAGTTGCATGTAATTATGCATAATTAACTGTTATTACTATGGTAAGTACATGTAACATTTGTAACAAGGACACTGTAAAATAAAGTATTACCGAATTATGTTGCTATAAAGATTTCTATTTTGAATAAATGCTGTTCTTTTTAACTTTTTATTCATCAACGAATCCTGAAAAAAAAGAAAAAAATATTCCAAAAATGTTAAGCAGCACAACTGTATCCAACACTGATAATAACTGAGCATTAAATCAGCATATTAGAATGATTTCTGAAGGATCATGTGACACTGAAGACTGGAGTAACAGATAATATAAAAGTATATAGTATATTGCATCACAGATATTTATTATATATATATTATATTAAAATAGAAAACCATTATTTTAAATTGTAATGACATTTCACAATATTACTGTTTTTTTTCCTGTTGTTTTGATCAAATAAATGCAGGCTTGGTGAGCATAAGAGATTTCTTTCAAAAACATTAAAAATAGTAATGTTTCCAAACTTTACACATACACACACACACACACACACACACACGTTTCTTGTTTTGCTCTGCCTTAATTAGTTTCAGAGGATCCCAGATATACCCAGCAGAACAAATGAGGTCTATGCCAGCCTACATTTAAGAAGAGTATAGGGAGTGATAAAGAAATATAAATAAAAGAAATGAGAAAACAAAAGGACCGTTTATTCTCTGATAGGCTATAGCTGTGTTGCTCTGGCCTTCTCCAATCACTCATTAATTATCCACATCTAGTCTCCTGACTGCTCACTTCAGCCCAAACCTTGAGTCTGCTCTAATGCCTGCGTTTTTGGTCGCCAAACAAAGGGTTTTTAAATTTCATCAACATTAACAAAGAATGTTTGTCACACTGTGAATAAGCTTTTAACTCACTAAACCACTTATTATAATGTAATATTTTGGTCTTAACAACCAGGACTGTTTTCAAAAGTTGATTTTGTTAAATGTTGATACATTTTTAACTATTTCCCAGCTAGTGTTTTTATTTTTAAGTTACCATCCACAGCGATTTTTATCATTTTCACAAATCTTTCATGGCCCCCAGAATATTTTGCAATATATCAAAAGAAAGAACAGAGCCTCTGCTTTAAAAACTAAACAAAACAAAAAAGTTTTATTCTAGCTTCATTAATGATTTCATCATTAACACCTGAATGTGGGTAAGTTTAATAAAAAATAAAAAAACATTTTGGACAAAAAGCTGAGAAAATTGTGTTGTCAAAGACTACAACGGGCATAAGCAATGCTTCAATCACTTGTTTCTGCTTCTTCTTCACCTGTGTTTGATCTATTACGTACTCTTTCAGAAGATGCGTAGCACCCTCAGTCAATTTCAGTCAATAGCAGGGAAATAGTTAAATTGATACATACAATTTAAATATTTGGTTTATGCATTCATCAAATACTTTTTTTTTTGTTGAATAAAAAAAAAAAAAAATATATATATATATATATATATATATATATATATATATATATATATATATATATATATATATATGACTAAAACAATTACAAATTCATACATGTGTAGAACTACACCTAATTCGCAATTTTGGTTATTCCATAAACTCATATTACTAACAGATGCATGAAGACAAATAAAGTCATGCAATCTCCTTCCAACATATAGCTTATATGGAAAAAAGTCCATAAAGATATGGTTTTAAGGACTCTGGCATGGAAAAACTTGACTGGCTTGCAAAAACCCCAAACCTGAACCCCTATTGAAGACATTTGAGAGGAATCAAATCCCTGCAACCCGAGGAGCGGATGCTGTCAGGAAGGATTAACTCCCCATTAACGCCAATGGTTTTGAAATTAAATTTTCAACAAGCACATACAGGTGTGGAGTTTGCTGTCCACACATTTTTGGCTATGTAATGTACCTTTCTCAGGCGTCTTTCCAAGAAAATGCTAAATGAAATATGTGTTAAAAATTCCTGTTATTCTATTCTGTTTCAGGGACTGCCAAAAGAGAACAGTGAAATTCACAGGCACAACTACTGAAAAAATGCTTACGATCAGTAAACAGAAACGAGCATGAAAATCCCCATCCTGCCAGTACCTACACTCCCAAAAGCGAATAAATCACATATGCATCCAGACGTTCAAGCTCTCTCCCGCTAACTGCGCAAAAACGAAGGAAATGCCTGAGGTGTGCTCAGAATCTTCAAGTGTTTCGGATTCTCGGAGAGGAGGGGAAAGCCCACTCCAGCGCGCACATCTTTAATCATTTAAGGAAAGCAACCAAAAATGCACTTAGGCTGAATCCATTTTTGATGGGCCTCTCTAATAGATGGGCGTCCTTGAGGTTCAAAGGGAACCCTGGACGCGCCTCTTAATTAGACAAGCTGCCATTCCATCCTGTTTCCCCTCATCCTCCTAATTAGATCTTTAACAACAAACAAATGAAGACCTTTTACAGGCGTGTGCAGCATGACCCACCTCGTCCCCGCCAAAGGGTGGGGGGAGGGTTGGGGGTTCAGAGACGTCCTTTTTGTCTAACACTCCCCGGCCCCGGCGTGTGCAACAATGGCTGAGTCCTGCCGCAATCTGCATAAATATTCCGCCTAATTTCCGTGGAGCGGGAACGGCGGGACGCAAAATACGACATTACCGCACATACAACAAACACACCTGGTTTCTTTGTTAGCATTGACATAGCAAATTAGACCTGAAAAGCTGTTCGTTTTAATGCTGTGGCAGGAAAGGTCTTATCTAATAACGGCCTGCAGAAATTATATTTATTATCCAGGTAGATCACGTCCAATGACAGTGCTATCTGAAGCAGAAACACGGAATAAAACGCAGTTAAAAACTGCCCATTTACTGTCTATAGAGAAAGCCATCTGGCGGAATAGGGCTGCTTGATTACCTTCGCCGGATAATTCTCTCTCTGAGCGAATGCAAATGATTCACTTTGACCAAGTGGAAGTAAAAAAAAAAAAAAAAAGTGGAGCTAAATTAAACACTGCCTTTTTTAAACATCAAAAGTTGCCACAATAATGGCTCCTCTGTGATGTTCCATGGTATTGTACGCTGCCAATCAGACAGAGAATAGCACTCGGAATGTTTTATGCCCCTGTGAATAACTCCGGGATGAACGAGGACGCAGGGTGTGAGTTTTGTGTGCGTCTATGTGTGTTCTTCCATTAATAGGCACTGTGAACACTTTCCTTTAACTGCAGCCCCACAGTTAAACTACACAGAAAGCTTAATATCTTCCACAAAAAATATACCGAACTGTGTTGTGTACCACGGGCCTCTCCCCTTCACTCAAACAGAAATCTAATTACTCTATAATGGCAGGTTTGGGGGGAGTGTGTGCATCGTTGACAGGTGATAGATGTGTAAACTCACTTCCCCCGACTTGATGAATAGTGGTATAGAAATGTGAAGCGCTCGTTCACGGTGGGTGTACGACAGCACCTCGTCTATTCATCATTTCGCCTCTACGAGCCGCACGGAGGCCCGCAAACACACTCTGAGGTCGTGTCTGAACAGCTGGGAGTAGGTCATCCAGATGTGCCTTTGTCTGGGCAACATCTGTACTGAGCCCAGACCCCCCAGCAAGGGGAGGGACGGGGGGGCTGACATGGGAGCGAGCTCAGAATGGATGCACTCTGGAAGGTTGTCAACCGCACCATTACGAAGCCCATCTGGGTGCTTCAGAGCTGTTGCTGAGATGAAAGCACTGGTTGCTTTTTACTCCCCCCCCCCTACCACTGCAGCTTTGTGTTGTTATACATAATATCTGTCAGAGCAGCATCAAGAAACAGATACATAAATACATGAATACGTAAATAAGAGGCCCTTTTATCAGCTGTTTAATGAACAGAGAGTGGTAATTTGTCACTGCTAAAGGCACCAACAGAGCACTGGATAGTCTTTTTTCTAGTCGCATTAAAGTAATGGCCGCATCGAGTGACAGCCAGTGCAAGATTAAGACACGAGCAAGATAATGAGTGGT
Organism: Leuciscus leuciscus; assembly: GCF_965113295.1. NCBI lineage: Eukaryota > Metazoa > Chordata > Actinopteri > Cypriniformes > Leuciscidae > Leuciscus > Leuciscus leuciscus. The sequence continues at coordinate 24,330,053 of NC_138733.1, forward strand.
CAAAATGATGCACGAGTTAAAAATAATATTCAACAGCTGTTTTATTAATTATATGATCTGTTTAACACTAACAATGAGGGAGTCATAAGTATGGAATAAAAAGTTTGACAGCAATAAAAGGTAAGGTGGCTCCTTTCTGGTAAAACACGTGCTGCTCAGTTCGTATCAAACTGAGACTTTCTGTCCTGAATTACTCCTTATTTGTCAAAATGGACAGTAACTGTGAATGCTGGCCCTCAGGATGGTACTACTGTGCCCCAGGCAGTCATCTTTCCTTGTACACGAACATCTACTTGGCTAACATTGTTTTTTGGACAAATCATGCATAGGCCTGCTTGTATTTATCTGTAAGGATATGGTGAAAGTGAAGTGCTAAAGCTCTAGATAGGCATAAGATACATTTCTGTTTGAAATGTTATTCACAGAAAAGCTGAAATCTGTCAACATCTTACGTCATCATATACAGTAAAATCAAGTATCATAAAAAAAAAAATACACCTACACAAATCAAAATAAAATTACACCAATATCCCAAACAAAAAATATAAAACAAATTGCAAAACAAAAAAAATAAATAAAATAAAAAGCAAAACAAAGCAAAAATAGAAATAGCAAAACACGTCAAAAAAGCAACAAAATGCAAAACAAAAACAAAACAAAATCTAAAAGCAAAAAAAAAAAAAAAACTACAATAGAACAAATAAAAAGCAATAGTTCAGCTTCTACCTGTTTGTTTTTGTCTGCTAACCCATTGCTTTCTGCTTGATCTAGATCTTGAGAGTAAGTCAAATCAACATCTTATTTAACTATTTGACCCCTAACTTCAACTTCCACATCAGACCACCTTCACTGAGGACTCTTGGTCAAAACAAACGATTCAAGGACATTCTTGAGATGAGCTCTGTGTTTCACGGAGACACTGAAATTCTGTTCGTCCAGCAGAAAAGTCTTAGTAAAACTAAAATGTGTTTGCAATGCAATTTAACATTGTTGCTCCGCTACTGAAGAAAGTGAAAAAAAACTCAACGTGGATCAGGCTCAGCGCAGTCAGTACGGCTCACACCTGACCTGTCAGCAGTCTATTACCACAATTAGCCTGCTGATGTTAGCGAAATACTGCCATTTACAGAGTCTTTTCATGGGGGGACGATGGAAAAGCTGACATTTCGCAATGTGACTTTCAAACACTTCTTTAAAAAAAGCTCAAGGACTGTGGCCTGCCTTGGAAATAGCATTTCACACAATCATCTACTCCAGGCAGAAATGTCAGTCGCAGAGAGGGAATCCGTACACTCGAACAAAAACACAGACTGCCGTTCTATAAAAAGCACTGACCCTGCAATTCCATACTCAGAGACATTACGTTTTATCTCTCGGTCTCTCAATCTCTCTCCACTCGAATAAAGCCGGTAGCACTCTTCCTCTCAAACAAATCCTCTACTAGGTGTCAATAAACTTGTCAAATGTGCCTCCAAATTAGCTTTCGAAATTTCCGAACATCCACAATTAGCTACCTCATTTCCACCTATGTCATTTTTAAAGAATTACAAGTGCCCTTCGCCGCCTCCACAGACAATCACTCTCCATTCAGAGATGGTCTTTTTCTAGTCGTATATTTGAGTAATTATCATTACAACATGTCCCTCCTAGCTAGAGAAGGCATCGCATAATTCGTCAGCAGATAATGTTTCAACGTTAAGCCTTGAAAATAATGAAAAACCCCGTTTTGCGACTAGCGCTCACACCCCTGAGCGTAGGGCTGGACATAGGTAGAGCTGTGGGAAAGCGGACAGCTAACCGCAAGATGGTGAAAACATACATCTATCTTCATCAGGAGCGTGACAGACAAGTATGAAGTGCGTTTCATATTTGCAGCATGGGCGGCTGGCACCGTAGAGACGGGCTGGCCTAGATTGCACCTGTGGACACCACAGTGAGCGAGGCAGACACAGCTGTAGTCCAGGGCCTGTCTGTCAGGATACCACAGCTAATGGAGAGTGACACAGGTTTTCTGTGGCTCCCGCTTCTCTAACTCACACGCGAGTGCACACTTTCACCTCGCTGAAGAAAGAAGAACAGATGGAGGGAGGGGAAAAGGATGGAGAAACCTGAAAGAAGTTGGAGGGACAAGTCTCGCCCCAGGGAGCCTGGTGGCCCTTTGTCCCCGGCCCAGGTGAGCCGAGGTGCTGAGGTTGTCAGGTCTCCAGTTCTAGGATGTGCTTTTGCGAGATGTGCAGTGTCAGATAACTTCTGAGAGTCATCTCTCTGCGTGTGCCAAAGAGCTGAGAGGAAGTGGGGCGGCGCTGCCAGAATGTCATTCGATAAACACCCGGATCACTCTGACACGTGCTGCAGGAGGTCTCAATAAGTCAGATATTGTTTTACACGCCTCCTCTGACAAGTATCTTCAAGCCGAAGGAGAATAAATGAGAAAAAGTACTTGCAATCCACAACACTTAATGTAAAAAGCAGAAGATCCAAAGAGAAGAGACGGTAGACATAACGCATTCTTTCCAAACACAAGCTAACAGACATGTACTCAAATCTAGATCTACGGTTTCTATCAGGACCACTAGAGAAGCATGCAGTCAACTAACAGACACGTATAGGTCCAAGAAAATGAAGCAGAGAGAAATGGCAAAGATTGAGGAAAAAATAAAGAGAGAACAAAAAATAATACTCGAGGTGGGTGGAATAAAGAATGAAATATTGATGAGTGTTAAAGGATTAGTTCATCCAAAACGACAATTCTTCGTCATTTACTCACCCTCAAGCTGTTCCCAGACTGTTAATGGGGACTGGAGCGTTTAAGCTTTAAAAAGGGATGGAAAAGCACCATAAAAGTATCAAAAAAGTGGACTGTGAATGAATCATTCTGTGAAATGGATCAAGTGATTCATTGGAGGTTCAAAAACAAGATTTGTTCACAAAACTAGGGTTACTTTCATATATATATATACACATTTTTTTTTTATAATTTATTTTAAATTGAAACAAAGCTGAATTAAAATAAAATAGAAATATTAGATGAAAAAACTAACTAAAGGAAAATTAGAAATGTTGGCTTCGCAACATAGTTTATGGCATTAAAATGACAAAATTTTTTTTTTTAAACTACAACTAAAAAGTAATATGTATTTTTTTTTTTATTATAAAGATGATAAAAGAACATAACAAAATTGACTAAATATTTAACTAAAATGAAAATGAAAATATATATATATATATATATTTTTTTTTTTTACTATTAATAATAGTGCATTAAAAATACTGCACAAAACTCACATTTCTACTGATCTCAGTACCTCTAATGAATGCACCAAGGGCTGATGTCAAGATTTTCAGTAAGTCGAAACTGAAATTTCAGTCTATGTTTTACATATGCATCACTTTTAAATCGCCATACAATGAAATGGAAAAGAGTGAATTTTTCCTTTTTTATTCATCTGAAAAAAAGAGTCAAATTTTAAATAACATGAGGGTGAGTAAATAATGGAGTCTATTTTTCTGAACTATCCCTTTAAGCACTGCAGGTTGCACTATAAAAGGAGGATGGAATGAAAATAATACTGAAACTCAAGATAGAGAAATACATAAATAAGAGGACACAGGATGAAGGAGAAAGAACAAGAGAGAGGGGGAAGTACAGGAGCAGGGACAAACCTTCCACTGGAGTGTGACCAGAGGAGAGTGTGTAGAGAGGAAGTCAACTGGTGCAGTCTTTGACTTACACACACTGGCTTTCAAGCAGGACCAAACCAAACAAGAGAGAAACAACAGAAACATGATGATCGGCCCGGCGTCCTACTACACACCAACACAGTTGGTTTGTGGGTGTTTGAAAATGAAACGCTGAAATGCAAACGTTAGCATGCCACTTTCAAGTGCTAGATGAAATCTGGGGTGCGGATACATGCTATTTCAGCAGTATGTACTGGCTTTAACAAACATGCTGTAATATCTGAATGGTATGTACATTTAACTATCATAATCAGTTTAAAACGCTAAACTAATCTGGAAAGAAGCTTGTCATGAACATGTTCCAAGACTCTGAAATAATATCTGCTGACCAGTCCTTACTAACTGAAGCGTAATGCTCTATCGCTACCAAGTGATGAACTGTTTCATAGGCCATACTGACACAGAGAGGTCAGGACGGCTCGGTCTATAAATAATGAATACCATTCAAATCACACACACCGTTTAGCCTAGCTAAAGTATGTGTCTCATTTATTTTATTACCTTACTGCCAACCAATAATCATAAGATAGAAGCTGCTCTGGATGACTCTGATCAGGGGTTCTCAATCTTCTTCGTTCAAAAGTTTGAGGTCAAGATGTTTTTTGATAGAAATATAAACATTTTCAGCATTAAATTGAATTGTATTAAATTGATCAAAAGTGACAGAAATCTTTTGTAACATTATAAATGTCTTTACTATTTCAAATAAATGTTGTACTTTGAAATTTCTACACATCAAAGGATACCATTTTTTTTTAAATATCAGTTTCAACATTGATAATGAGAAATGTTGGTAATACTTTACAATAAGGTTTACAGATTTGGCAAACGCTCCAGTGCGTATTTGTGTTCACTCTTTGGAGAATGTCAAATGTTTCTATTTACAACGTGATTTTGCAGCGGTGAGCAATATAGCCAATCACAGACATTTTTTTGATCACTTGAAGGCAATGGCCAATCAGGGGTGTTTAATTTAGTCAGAATCCACAGAGTCGCGAAACCTCTCATTAACAAAGTGTAGACACGATGTAAGTAAAAGATTCATAGTGCAATGCAGACAGATTCATTGATTACAACGGAAGTTTGTGAGATCGCAATGAACTAATATGAGTGACAGTTTTTTAATGATTATAAAGGGAGCGGTCTTTGCATGCTTTCTAGGCTATATCATTCATTTAGAATTTGAATTAAAGTTTTGTTTTTCATGCTGCTAACATGGCAACTACCACATATAAATACAGGATTCAATCTCGAAATTGCAATGGATGACATAGTGATAACCATAGCATGGGACAAAAATAGATATGCATTAAGGAAAGTGAATGCTTAGTAATAAATTAACAGAAAAATATTCCAATTTTTGTATCAATATTTTTTTAATTCTATTCTAATCATTTGTAAAAGTAATGACTTGTAAATAATCTTAAATTTCTCACTGCACATTGCTATTCTTAAGAAATGGTGGAGCCATTTCTTACTCATTACATCTGCACTCTCACTAATTTTAGAAGCAGTGATTTGATTCTGGAACCGGGTCTGTCTAGGTTGAGAAGAGAACTATAATATTGCATCAAGCAGGTGGAGGAAGAGCAACAGCTCTCGGATGATTGACGGAGATTATGCAGCGATGAAGATGATCTGCCTGCAACATCACCATTTTGCCAGAGAACTACGCACAATAAAGTGCGACAGCTCGTCTGTCAGAGCGGAGCCTCTGACTTTCACCGTACCCTTGCCGGCAGGTTTGCGCAGGAGTTAACTGACTGACAGTCGGCACGCAAACACATCTCATCCTCCGCCTAGCAGCAAATGTATGCACAGCAGGGGTGTATAAATTGTGCTGCGCAATGGAGATCAGTTGGGTAATAGATGATGAGGTTCTCGGAAAAGGTCATCCTTAAATGTCAGTGCTCTGTCTCAATGGCTTTCTCACTTCTGTCACAACGCAACCATAGAGCGACTCCATCAGTCACAAAAGAGTGCAACTGTGCCATCAGCTGAAGACGCTCGCCACGGGGGGTGGAAGGGTGGTAAAACAACTACACTGGCCTAATAAACTTGGTCCAGTGAGCCACATCCTTACCTAATCACATTCCTTTCCAAAACACACAGTATAACCCAAGCTTTCAATGTTCAAATGAAAATTAAGCTCACTGGATCTGAATTTCACAATGCGAACCTCGTGTATGACTTCTTCGAAATATGATCAAGAACTGTTTAAAAGTCTGTAGATGCCATCAGCTGAGAGTTATTTCTCATGTAGCTCTCGTTTTAAACTCAGAGCTCGCTCCAAACAAGCCTGGTATAATTCGCACACATTAAACAGCAACGAGATGCAGAGAGCTATGTTTTTTCAGGCTAAGTTGGTTTCTTTAGCCGAGTGCTAATCAGAATCAAACTCGTCTGATTGGGTGGAGAGGCATGACTGATTGGCTCACGCTCTGTCGACTGCGCTCCTTCAAACCGTGCGCTGAGCCACTTTTACGCCTGTCTGCCAATTACACCGGGGTGGATAGCTGTCTGCCGGAGAGCAGGTGTCAATGGAGCAAACTCGAGTATGCGCACGAGTCAAAATATGCAGTAAACGCATGCGCATCAGCAAAAAGGTGTGTACACACTGTCAGTGCACTGTAAAATAATCTTTCAATAACTTTTATTTTGTCAGATAAACTCGATTTTAAAGGTTGAATTAATTCAACCTGATTTTTCAAATGCAGAAAATGCACAAAAAATGTTAAGTACATTTTTACTGCATTTAGTATAAGCAACTTAACTAGAATATTAAACTTACACTGTCATGTTTGGAGGTGAGGCTGCAACTAGCAGACTTCTGAGCATGCTCAGTTTGAACACTGATGATGCACTTGAATATATATACTGTATATATATATATATATATATACACACACACACACACACACAATACACTTCAGGACTTAATATATATATAATCAAATCCGTGGTCACAGTTTTGCAATTCAGTTTATAAACCGTACTCACAGATGATTAAATTGTTCCCTCGGTTTATCAAATTGTGCCCAAGGATTAATAAACTGTACCCACAAATTTCCAACTTGTGCGCTCAGATTTATAAACCGTACTTTCGGTTGTTCAATCTGTACCAACCGATTCATAATCCATGCCCATGCTTTCGCAATCCTTTCCTACAGTTTTGCAAACTTGTGGCCCATCCCTCATTTTAGAAATCTGCTTCAGCTATGGCTCACCTATCGATTAAATTGACTGCTTTTGCTGTAGGTTTACATAGTAATGTAGTAAAATAATAATAATAATAATAATAACAATTCATGATTTTTCCTGGGTCAAAAATGGTCTCTGGTGGTGGTGGACGAACACGGTCATTCACACACACACAGCAAGTACCCATGTGAACTAAGAGCCCAGTACTGACAATAAATCCAAAATACATGCAAAGAAACAGTTTATAATAATAACTTATCATAATTATTCATGAAATAAAAATAATCACAGTCAGGACAGGTTATAAAACAAAGTCCTTAGAACTGTTTTACATATTCAAATCTATACATTTAAATGTAAAAAGATGAATGATTTCAAAAGTGAACAACAAAGTAACATTACATAGAAAAAGTGGCAGGTCTATTATTTTGAATTTACACTTCAGGACTTAATGCACAGATCATTTGACTAAGAATCAGATTGTTTTGTTCCGTCCATTGCTACGGTTGTCTAGCGGATTCAGTCGCGTATTTAAATATGGTTGTCAATCCAGAAACTTTGCAACGTGTAGTTCTCCACCCCGTCCCCACTATAGCCAAGAATTGAAGCATGCAGTTAAGACAGCTGTATTCACTTTAATAATACACAATAACACGATATACAAAAAGATTCATTAACAGAAGAGTTAACGAATCGGGAGCTTGTTCCGTTCTTATGTCGGTAGACTACAGATTCCTCAAATGAGGGACGGAAAACAAATCTTTGCAAAACCATAAGAATGGATTGCGAAAGCATTGGCACGGATTTTGAATTTGTGGGTATGGATTGAAAAAACAAAAATACGGTTTACAAATGTTATTCATTTTCTAATTTATTTTATTTATTTATTTATTAAGGTTTATTAATCTGTCGGCGTAATTTGTTAAACTGAGGGAACAATTTAAAATTTCGTAAGTACGGTTTATAAACTGAGGGGAAAAAATTACAAAACTATGACCACGGATTTGCGGGATTTGTTGTTTTTTTTCCTACAGGTGACTTGCTAGGCTCTGTAGTTTTTGGTCAAAGCATGGGGACTTAACTTAATGTTAATGCTCAGCTTAAGGTAAAATGCTAGCTTATTGAATTTGGATCCACAAGTAAAAAACATTTTTATTTTTGAGTTTTGACTTCTTACATTATATTTGACCAATTCTAATTAAGTTGGTACAAAAAAATAAGTTGAGTATACTCAAAGTCAAGCTGGTTGCCTAAAGTTGCTCTGATTTTTTACAGTGCCGAATGTGTGTAAATAAACTTGGCACCTGCTATGGAATCACTTTCTGATGGCCAATTAGCCAAGGCCATCATTTCCCATTGTGCTAAAGGCCAAACGTCAGTGAGAAGGCCGAGGGCTGTTCCTCCCTGCTGTTTATTTATTTAAGTATCCTTGCATCTTACAGACAAAGTCAGATTGATAGATGAAGCTATCCAGCCTCCGGATCAATAGTCACAGAGGAACGAAGAAGCGACTGGGAACTGTTTAATGTGCACACACTGTGTTTTCTAGTCAAAGGCGAAAAAAATTTGTCCGAATGACGGAAGAAGGCATTAACGACCAAGAGCACCAATGATTAAATGTGAAAACCCGACAAGCCATGAGAAATGAAAAGGCTCCCACGTGTAAGTCTGTTTGTAATGGTGTTTTGTGTGTGGGGGGGGTGGAAGGGGGGTTAGCGAAACAAATACAGCAGCTACGGTAAAGTACAAATGGCAGCGAGAGCAGAAGCCGGCCCCTGTGCCCTGATCTGTTACCAGTTTCACCGACCATAATCCTGACATTAACTAAATTAAGAAAACGGGGGGAATAAATGGTCTCGGACCAATGGGTAGTGGGCCAACTTCTGCCAGCGCCATAAATCACATCTACAACAGGAAAGGAGGGGAAGAAAGCAGGAGCCTTGAGTCCTGTCCTTTCCTTCTAACTAAAGACTGTGTGTATTTGTGAGTGTATATGTGTGTGAGAGAGAGGACAGAGGCGGCTAGAGTTAAGAGCAGCATGAAGAGAGCAGCAGTCACACAGATCTACGGCCAGAGCGTTTACCTGGCCCTGTGCTCTGAGGGTATGCTGCGTAGCCGCCTCTTCCACGGGCCCCCCTACCTGAGCCACGCGCTGCCGCCACTGCTGCCGCCGCCGCTACGGGACCGTACGCTGTTGCCGGGAAGCCTGTGCGAGGGGTGGGGGTGGGGATAGGATGGGGTTGAGGAAAGAGGATAGGGGATAGTGGAGGAGAAGGCAGAGCGATTGAGAGTACAAAAAGAAGGAAACAGGACAGAAAATGAGGAGGATTGATGAAATTAAAGGCGAGGAACAGGGTGGAAAAGGGGAGTGGAGAAGGAATGAGAGGAATAGAGAGTAAACAAAGATGGAACATGGTGTAAAATGAGTAATAGTGAAAGAATAAGAGGAGAGTGGATAGTGGAGGAGAAGGCAGAGGGAATGAGAGTACAAAAAGAAGGAAAGACGACAGGAAATAAGGAGTAATAATGAAATGATAGGCGAGGAACAGGGTGGGAAAAGGGAGTCGTGAGGGAATGAGAGGAATAGAGAGTAAAAAGGAGGGAATAGGGTGTAAAATGAGGAATAGTGAAAGAATAAGAGAAGAGTGGAGAGGAAACAGGGTGGAAAAAGGGAAATGTAAAGGAATAAGAGGAGAGGGGATTAAAAATGAGGAATAGTAATAGAATAAGAGGAGAAGAAAGGAGAAAAATAGGGAACAGGGCAGAAAGTGAGGGAAGAGAGGAAAGAGAAACAAGAAAAAAGGATGTAAAAGGAGAGTTGAGAATAAAAATAGGGAAGAGGGTGGAAAATGGGCATTAGTGAAGGAATGGAGGAAAGGAAAGAAGGAGAGAAGGAAAGGAAAGTAAAAACAGGGAAGAGGGTGAACAAAGTGTAAGGAGAAGATAGAGTGGTAAACAGGAGTAGGTAAGGAACAAGAGGACAGCAGAAGAGGGAAGAGAAGAAACAGGGAGGAAAATGGGGAGCAGTGAAGGGAGGAGAGGGCAAAAAAAGGAGAGGGAAAATGAGAGGAGAGGATAAATTAGAAAAAAAAGCAGGATACAGCTACCTCACAACATTACTGACTCATAAAGTTGCTGCAGAGTCTGTGCAGGTTCTGCAGGCTGCTGTAATACACCGCTTACAGTGGCCGTCTTCCAAATGCGGAGGAGACTGCAGTGGCCCTAATGCACTCTGAGTATTTCTGCATGGGTGACCACGCTGCTCCTTTGCTTATCTGTTTGGAGCACACAGCAGGAGGGCCACGGCCGAGCATCAGACTTTAGGATATGCTACTGAGCTTGTGCGGTCAAGTTACTGTGATAAACTAATTAGATTTCGGTTTTAATACAAATTTAAAAGGACTAGAATGCTTTAATGGTGGAAATATAACACTGCAGTACACCGTTATTCAAGAACCTAACATTAGCCTGAAGAAAACAACTCACTTTAGACTGAAAAAACAACAATAGTGAAAATTAATCCTTTTATTTGTTAGAATGAATTCAGTGTGGGACTGTAAGCTAAATATGTCAGATTACATTAACATCCAGTTGATATGTTTTGACATCAGAGGCATATGAAATGTCTAGTCAGTAACACTTTTATCAAAATGTATTAAATGGTCTTAGAAATAATAAATAAATAAAAACATGCTTAAGGTAAAGTGTAAAGAAAAAAAATCATACAAAAATACTTTAATTTTAATAGAAATATGTGACTGATGAAAATGAAAAGTATTTTTAGGCAAAAGAAAAGAAAAAGTGAGAAAACATTTGAATTTTTTTTACATTGCCATATAGTTTACATTGGCCTAATTTCATAACATTTAGTCATTTTTTTGTCTTTTGCATCACAACACACACTAGACATTCATTCATCAAGCAAATGAGAATGTTCTACTCATGCAGCTTTATCTTCCGTAACACCTCGTACAAATCACAAATTCACAGTCTTTAAAGAGCTGAAAAGAGACACGAGACCAGGGGCGAGTCAGAAACCACAGCTCGACTTCCATAAAGGCAGAGAGGAATGAAATCCGGCAAGAGCCAAAAAGATGATCCAGCGCAACACTATAGGGTTAACTCCAACCATGACCGGCATCTGCAGCACAAAGGCGATATGGAAATGGCTCCACGCTCCCAACACTTTGTAGTCCACTTAAGTCACTTATCTCTGCGCTGCCGCTCATGTTTGGGCGGGAGAACGAGGGAGCGAGACAGAGACGGAGAGTCGTAAAGCCGAGCAGGCGAATCGTCCTCCGGTTTATGCCTTGAAACTCAATCAATCAGGAGGATAATTTGGTCTCCAGGCAGTGTGAACTGATGCTACAGCCACACCGGGCCCCTGGTGCTGCACGGGCACCGTGATTTGTGAGCAGGGCTGGATGAAAGAGTCTTCATATCCTTCCCGGTTTAGTGGCTCTTTATGGTGTTATTACGAGATTAGGCATCAGGGATTAATTGCTCGCTTCCAAGTGCCCTTTAATTCACTTTAAGTGTGTTACACAGGGGAAAGTAACAGGTACTGTATGGCATGGCAGCAAGGGAGAGGACGTGATGCATGTGTGAAAGTAAACCGACTAGGTGAATGCACTGCAAAGTCCAAGTTTCATGTCTACAAGACATTGGCTTGATGGTTGTATGCATGACTACCTTCCACTGACAACAATAGCTCTGTTCCAAAGCCTAGAGAGCTGCCTCTTTGCCTAAATAGCAAGCTGCCTTCTGAGGCAGCATTCTAATCATCATGGAAACTCATAAGTGACTGTTTTGGAACGGGGATCAATCCCGGGATCAATTCTGGGATGTGTTTGCGTTCACACAGAAGGCACTTTAGCAAATCTATAGCAATTTTTTGGGATCAATGCTCTGTGTGAAAGGGCTACAATATAGTCTGATGTTAGCATGTTGCTAAGCTAAGGTCACGAGTACCAGGTAAAATAACTTGTTTTAATTACCCTACACTATTTTTTATCAATATTGAAATAAGTTATTTCTTAGAATTTGAGAAAAGGAGGCAACATTTTAAAGAGGTAGTTCACCCAAAATTGAAAATGATATCTTATGATATCATACAGCTTTGGAATGACGACAATTTTTTGGTAAACTATTCCTTTAAGGCTCATATTGCCTTATGCAAGCAGCTCACTAGGTCTTTGAACTGAGCAAATGAGCACTGTGGCACTATTGTACATGGTGGTAACATGTCTTGTCTTCTGTATTTGTGTGTGCTTGGAAAAGAGAGCTAGAACGTGAGAGCATGAGTGTATGCCCACGTGTGCGTGTCAAAGAGACAGAGAACCACTCAGCTTGCTCAAATCTGCAGTGTTCAAACATCATAATTAAATATTATCATTTTAGTGAACAATGAAGGACATCCACTCAAACGCTTCGTCAAAGTCATTATTATAATATAAATATAATTATAGAGCAGCTCTCTAATTAAAACACACATCTTTGGCTGCAGCGGTCCGTTCATGATTGAAAGCCAATAGACAATAAGTGGGTGACACTGGCAGATGGTTGGGTTCACATAGAAGGATGGATGGTAATTAGCCCTGTCTCTTACGGGTTCCCTCCTATTCTTCAGCACAGACGCCCTCCAAACCCTCATATTAGTGGCCTTAATAACCTTTCATGTGCTGCTAATGCCTAATCAAATAGGAGTCTTTAGGACAAGATTAGCTGTAAAACTGAACAATGGGGCCGAGTGCTTAACATCCAGATAAATTAAAGTAAAGCCTATATAGTAGCTAGTGTTAAATATTTCAGCCAACAATTAAATTTCTAGCGCCTGTCGATTGATGATTCTTATTCAAATGATACAGTTGCTTCCAGTTAAGAGCATCACCGTCGACTTTGACAATGTGTTTTCACAGCATTTCTGAAATAAATATGCGGAAACCCTGAATATGCTGCATGTATGAGACAACCAGACCTTAAAAAAGCAAACAGATTAAGACAGATGTGTATGTGTGAAAACATATCACTTATACTCAGCGTTGGGGGTAACATGGTAGAATTGATGCACATTAATTTACTTTTGTTGTCCACAGCCAACAACACTGCTTCAGAACAGAACTACTGCATTACTTTAGTTTATATATAAAACGTTTTATATACAGGAGGGACTAAAGAAATCTCTACAAAGGCAGCAACTCATTCAGGAAACAAACATGTTAACATGTCGCTAAACTAACACAACACTCTAACAATACATTTTAATCTAATTATTTCTGATCAATACTTTTCAGGTAATAATGATTGAGTTACTAAAAGTGAATTACTTAAGTGGATAGTTTGCCCTAAACTAATTTCCTCACCCTCATATTGTTTGGACCCCACTGACTTTGAAAACACCTTCTTTTTATGTTCCACACAAGAAAGCAAGTCATACTGGTTTAGAATGACATGAGTAAATGATGAGAGAAGTGATTCATTTTTTAGGTGAACTACCCTTAATTCTGCATCATCATCTGAGAGGCTGCATTTCACGTACTGTAAATATTAGTTTTAGTCCCACTTATCAGTCTCTTCAGAAAAGAACCGGCTCTTGACATGAGTAAAACATCTCTCAGACAATGGTAAACATGCACCCTGCTGTGTCCCGTCAATACCGGCGTTAATTGCGGAGCTGCTGAACTCTATTTTTTTTCTTTTTTCTGAGCGGGTACCTCTCCACCCCATAATCATTTGTTTGATGTCAATATTATATGCGGATGCCTGTGTGCTAGAGATCTAGAAAGTTCTGGAAACAAATTACCTACTCAGAAAGCGCAAATTAAGAAAGTTAATTCACACATCTCGTCAGTGCTTTGTTCCTGAAGAGGGTCGGCGGGGCGAGAGAGGGGGACGTGGGGTGGAGGGGTGAGTGTTATCCCCTAGGAACAACTTGGCAGAATCAAATCAATTTCATGGCCTCTCTATTACTGGGGACATAACGCCAATATTTAGCTTTCCACTTTTACCCATTTTTCCAGCCTGTTTGCTCTGTCAGTGGCCGTGCTCGGCTGGGCCGGATTGGCCTGGAGTAGGGACAAGGACACATCTGTTCCACCCTGGAGCCCTGAAGGAGATGCCGTCCTCACTCGTCCCCCCCCTCTCTCTCTCTCTCTCTCTCTCTCTCTCTCTCTCTCTCTCTCTTCCACGCTATTTCCTCCTGCTGCCCCCTCACTTCTTTTTCTCTGCCTCCTGAAGTCTTCTCTCATACATTTTATGAATCTGCAATTTTTATTTTACGATCGCTAATGCCTGTTTGTTCTTGCCAGCAGTCCTCTGGAGACATTCCAGTTTGGACCGCGCACCGTTTGTTTTCTTTGCTGAATCTGTGAGTCATAGACATTAAATAATTAGACATGGTCGATCATGATTTTAAGTCATAATGGCCATTAAATGAGATTAGCGGGGCTGCTAACATTAAAACAGAAATGGCAATACATCTGATGAATTTGATATTGAATGCATCAGAACATCATTTAAACCACTAATGAAACTGAATCAAAGAACAGGAACAGTGCCCTTGCTTTTGAACCACACTCAAAAAGCACTATTAGTTGACATAGGCATTATAAAAGACATTCAAGAAAGAAATGAATTGCGCAAAAAAATGCGAGTGCTAAAAAGGAGGATAAAAGAAAAGAGCAATCTCGCCAACCATCTTTTCAAACGAGAGGTGAGTCATACTTCTCTAGTAGAAGCCCTTGACTTGAATTACTTTCAAAAGGGCCTTTCTGCAGAGCTTTCAAAGACTGCCAGGAGCTTGGGCAATGAGGCTTCCAAATGCACAAGCCTGAGTGGCGTTCGCCAGCAGAGAACTCCTCCGTATTACGCCCTCCTGCTCACATTTACCACTAATGAGGGTGCTGACGGCAAAGGAGACACGAGATATGTCGCCGCTCCGGAGTGTACGGCTTCGGGAATTACAGGTGTGAGAATCGTGGGTCAACGCTGACTGTAGGGGTTCAGTTGCTTGTGGCGGAAAGGTGTGAATTCAGCAGTGATTATTTAGATGAGGTGAGCGTTTACCACATTCAATTATGGTTACAGAACAATTACACTCGTGTCATCCAGGACCATAAACAAATGATGATTTGAACACCATTTATGTTATCGACATGAATGATACTGTACCTTAAATCGCGTACTATGTTTACGCTATGTGTGTACATATTGTTTTTTTGTTTGTTTTTTTCACACAGTGAAGAATAAAATAAGGTAAAAAATATATACCATTGACTAATAATGAAAGAGGGGCAGATCTACATCAAGGGACAAAAATATAATACTAAGCAGAATATTCACCCAGAATATTCTAGCAACCACACAGCAAACATCCAGAACAGCCTAAAAAACTATAGGGGAACCAATGAGGTCAGTTCTAGCACATCAGACAAGAACATTCAAGCTTCCGTGTTTAACAAATCAGATATGCACTTTTGTAACAAAACACTGAAAAGTAATTTATTTACTGTTTATTTTATTTTTTTCAGACCATCTGAGAGATCATAACACATTGCTATGAGTTCGTCTTGTTTTGGACTTGACTGACAGACTGGCATTCTGGCACTGCAAAGCTTCATGCTTTCTAAAATTAAATCAATTTTTTTCTTTTTGTTGCAATTATTCTGCTTATTGTACATATAATATAAGTTTATACCAGTAGTCCCATATTCATAATTGTGACCACACAGTCGGTTTACAATGTCTACCATTGTAACAAATGTTTAATTCTACCAATATATAGTGTCTCTTATTAGAATTATATACTATATGTACAGTATAATTACTGTAGTAATAGTTTGGAATTACTTCATAGTGACAGATGTCCCTTTTTATATTTTGCGCCCCTGAACACTCTCTGCATTTCCCTGTATGCACTGGATTGATTTTAATAACTTTAATGTTCTTGAAGTGTGAACCATGCACTAAGTAAAATACAAGAATTGGATCGAGACTCGCGGTATTGGCAGATACTCAATATTCAATGACTCGAATCAGATCAGGGACACAAATAACTTGATCGGGAGTCGGGACATCCCTATAAAAAAACTGTATACTCAGAACACCCTGGCAACTATCTAAAATACCCTAGCAACCTCCCAAAACACCATCTGACAACCACACAGAAAACTCTTAAAACTCTTAAAACTTAAAAAAGTGTTTTTGCGCTGCGCGTCTGTGTTATACGTCATCACGCATTACACACATGACCAGCGTCAGCCAATAGTGAGCCTACGTGATGACGTGTAACACAGACGCGCTGCGCAAAAACACTACGAGGCCCAGAGAGAAGGAAATGAATAGTGGAATAAAGTCGTTATTTTTGTTTGTTTTTGCGCACAAAAAGTATTCTCGTCGCTTGATATACTTAAGATTGAGCCACTGTAGTCACTTGGACTATATTAACGATCTCTTTAATAACTTTTCTGGGCCAGCAAGTTTGGGCCACCTAGCAGCCTATGGAGAAGTGACCCAGCACTCAGATTTCATCAAAAATATCTTAATTTGTGTTCCGAAGATGAACGAAGGTCTTACGCGGTTGAAACAACATGAGGGTGAGTAATTACTGACAGAATTTTCAATTTTGGGTGAACTAACCCTTTAATTCATACAGTAAAGACTATATGCTATTATATTTTACATTTGATTATTCAATTTCTGTAGAAGGCCTAAGCTATTAACTGAATACTGATTTAGACTTGCATGAAAAACATAAATCACTGTTTATTTCATTTGTATCTTTGTCCTATTGTTTGTAATGAGCTTTTTAACTAAATAACTTTTGGTCATATCGCCCACACATAATCGTGTAAAATATTCATGATTATAATATTGACCTAAATAACCATGATTGTATTTTTTGTCATAATCGAGCCGTCCTAATAGAAAGCACAAAAACACACAGAAGAGCCTAGCAACCACCTAGAAACCACATAGAACACCTAAATCCACAGTGAGTACAATAAAATATAATACAAAACAATACAATTCAATAAAATACTACATAGTATAGAGGAAAGTAAGTTTACAAGAATTATGATTACCTTTATATCCACTCTGAAAAGTGTGAGAATGTACTATGGTCCACTCATGATCAGAGGTTAAATAAACAAGCAATGTTTTCATTGATCTGAGAAGCACATTAAGGGGAAAAAACACCGGAATATATGAACGGCCACAGGGAGCATCACATACAAGCTGTGAAGCTGTGTCTGACTAATAGTGCATCTTATAGAGCAATTTCTGAAGGCAGAAGGCATGACCAGATTTCTCTAGTACATCCATCATCTCAGGCCTGTATAAAATAGGCCAGGAGGGCTTTCTGAATATCATCACAAAACAGCCACATGGCTGGGTACTATACATTACAAAAGATGTGACATTAGCAGAGGATGTATAGCAAAAGCTAAGTGTATATAAACCTTACAAGCTAGGCTAGTTATTATACATTTGCATACAACAGTCATTTCACCTGGTTTACATATGCTTAAACTCTGAGTGGGAAAATGGGGGATGGAGGGGTTGGAGGAAGACGTATGTAACTGTACCCAGGGGAAGAAGCTGTGCAAGGGGAGGCAGTTCAGAGAAGACACCACTTTACACGAGGCAATAAAACCTACAACCACTCAAAAAGAGAGACATTTTTTCAAAGCGGTAATGAGCAGCAAAGAAAAATACATATCATTTCTGGTGCACAGAACAAATAAAGTAAAAGAACAGCCTGACACCGCTGCATACATATTACTGATAAAGCTTTAGCTAAGAAAATGCAAGTCAATGCCTAAGAATACAACGGGGAATGCAAAGGGCTAAGTCACCGCTTCTGAATGTCATATTGATATATGTCCAGTGATGTAACCAGCTCATTAGTTAAATAAAGAAATGTGTAATGCCATGTGCTCGGCAAACAGGATCTTAATTCAGGATCTAAAGTTCAACTCCAATCGAGAAAGGAAGATCAAAAGGGTGAACAATGCAAGAGCTGTGAACTTTGTCACTCTGCTGAAGATCACGGCATCAGGGATTTGAAAGATCCGGATCTGGTCGGCCTGCTAATGTCAGAACCTGCCTAGACATCAGTGAGACCTCATACGGCTAGAGCAAACCAGTCCACCTCCCCCGCGGCTTCCTGGCCCCCTGGATTTAGGTCCAATCACTGCCATCAGCATGAGCACATATAATGAGACTGAGGCACAGGGACAGGTCTCCTCCACTGGCCGCCTCCTTGATGAGGGCAATTACTGGCCAGACAAATACTATATCTCTGGAAGAGGGGCATAGGGATTATTCCAGGGGGGGAAGGCAAAGTCACCCACTCATCAGGCCAGATTCTTTAAGAAGCTTATCTGAGGGCACTGGACTTCTCATTGATGACCATGTGAGAGGGAGCTGATCTGTGGTTAGTACGACAGACAGAAATGGCAGGGGGCTAATGCTAATCTAATTGTATTGTAGTGCATCTATCCATACATTTTCTAGGCTGTGCTGCAAATAATTCACATTTCTTTAGGGTTATAGTGCTTGTAAGGCAGCATAGGTGCAGTGCTAAAGTTTAGCAAAAATGATCTGGCCAAAGGAATGGGAGACAGTGAGAAGTGGCCCCAGCTGACATGTCAGAAAGTGGCTATTAGCTGAAGCCGGCAGGCCAGGAAAAGCATCATCGCTGACAATTATTTTATTTTAAGTACTGACTTAAGTCAGTGGGTTACTATCAAACTTTAATCGTATTTTTTTTAAGATATAAAGTTTAAAAAAATTTTTGAGAAAGCAAAGTTTGAACCTAAACCAGGTAATATGCGCCAAGTATATTGCAAATAATTTGCGCAAACTCAGTGCAAAAATTCTACAAGACAAAAAAATAAAAAAAAATAAAAAAATAAAACACAATAATGTAACATAAAATCCAAAAATAATTTTATATATATATATATAATCATAATATAATGTAACAATAATAAAAAAAAATACAACAATATGATCAAATAAAAATGTTGTATTGTGGTATTAATATTATTACCGGTATCTCTGTACAGCACATTGGGCAACTATGGTTGTTTTAAATTGTGCTTTAAAAATACTAAATAAAAAAACACTATAATAATGTAACAGAATAAACAAAAATAAATAAATACAATAAAAACATAACACCATAAAATAAATGGACAAAACTAAAACAAAATAATAAAAAAAATATATACAAAATAAAGAAATATCAAAGTAAAACAAACAACAAAATAAAAGTAAAATAAAAAATAAAGAAAATGTTAAAAAAATTAAATCAACAACATAAAATAAATAAAAACACTATTATTACTATAAAATAATATTGTGGCTAAATCAATCAAGGAAGGTTGACCTTAAGTTCTGTCTTAACGAACCATGTCAAACAATGAGCTATAGGACAGTACTGAAATCATCTCACCGGTTCAAATTGCCTCTCCACTTAACTGTACGTTAAACGTAAAATGCGCTTTGATTGACTGTGATTGACTGTGATTGTGCAGTGTCATGTGACATTTTGCAGAGCTTTCCTAAAGGCAAAAGAAGGCGCTCCATTCAGAGTTCCATGTCTGAGTTGTGGATCTGATACAAGCTGATAATTAAACCCGTACTGGTTAAACCGCCTCTGCAGTGCAGAGTGGGATATGACAGGGATTCAGCCTGACTGTGGGGAACAGCGGATGAGTCATCAGTGTGATTACAGCAGGCAGGGCGCATGAGACAGGCTGTCTAATCTATCGTTATGAGGCCACCTCCAAAATGACCTCTGCCACCATGCACGCAGTTTACTCCGTAAACACACACAACATCTGCCCGCCGCAGCCCACGTCAGTCAAGAATTACCCCTAAATGAAGCGGCGGGATGCGTTTATAAGAGCCGTGTGTGTGGCGAGTGTGTGTCCGGCTCAGCGGTCCCCGTTTTGAGCATGTAACATGGTGAATGTGTTTGCCTCGTGCCTACTGAGTTAATAAGCAGCCTTTTCAATTAGAGCTAATTTGGGTGAAGAGCTGAATGGGGTAGCACAGCTGCAGGAGACTTCAATGTTGCCTATTTATCCACTTTCTCTCTTTCTCTTTCTCCCCTCCTTTTATGATCCTCTCCTTACAATGGGTCAGAGAGAAGAAATTGTGCCACTCTCCTAAAGTCTGTTGGCGCTGCCAAGCTCAGCGGGGCAGGGCTCATATCATACTTTCCCCTCAGCAAGTGCTGCTCGCAAGTTCTCCGTCTCCCTCGCCTCCACACAAAGAGTGTCTGTGGTCAGCCAAAGCAGCACCTTTATTTATTTGTTTGCACTCCAATATCCTGCAAGCCTGATCGTGTTATCTGTATGACGGGGCCGGCGGAGAATAGAGAAGGGCCCCGTCCCTGACAGCCTCCGTGTTTGCATAACTGATTGGGCCCTAATCAAAAGTGAAGCATCAATTCCAGCCCTCTCTCTTCTTCCTCCTGAGAACAGAGGGATAAATGGAGGAATGAGAGCTAAAGGATGGTATTTTAACACGTTGTTTGTTCCGACTGGGCCGAGAGGGGCGGCGACCTTGATGTTGGAACATCCTTCAGTTCTCATCAGTGCCAGCCGCGTCAAACGGCAGAAATCGCGGCGGAACAGAGATGAGGAGAGATGATTCACCGCTCGGAAAACCAAAAGCGGTTGACGGTTAGCGCGGGGCGAGATCAAACAGAAATAAACAAAACACAAAACGTCAACAAAATCGTACTCAACAATTATCTTTGATAAGACCACCTCTGCTTGCACTCCTCTGGATCAATGCAACTTTAATCTACAGATTTACGGCAAAATGAGAAGATCTTCTCTCACAGCTTGGGGAAAGTCCGATGGATCCACGGGCTTGCAGGATAGACACTGAGCTTTGGATGTGCTTCTCGTGGATTTATAGCCCTCTGAAACACCCTTTTCAGTCTCATAAAATGAGAAGAACAATGTGTGTGCGTGTGTCCTGGTGAATGGGGAGATAACAGTGAAGGTGGCCTGATGCTGTCAGCTGTTTCTTATCTTATCTACCAGAGGATGTTAGTATGAAAATGACAATAGCAGCAACACTTGCTCAGGAGCTCTGCCATAGCACCATTGGTTGTTTATGCCTGTATGTCTTTGGGGCAAAGAAAACACTAAATCCATCCGTGATCAAAATTGTTCCCGGAGGAGGACTAGAAAGGTACATACGCTGTATATCGATCATGCACACACACTGTAGCATTACAGGGCTTTATTTTTACCTGAGTGCAATTGATAAGCAATTTATGGTTCTTGTTTTCATTAAAATCAACACAGCAACACGGTAACTTGCATACATGCACAGACTGAGAAAATGTGCGCCATCCCCTGTGACCTGTTACAAATCCAGTCACCTGCACGGATTACAAGAAGTGCCTTGAAAAAAATTACCTTTTCTCTTTTCAACAGTCAATTTCTAACCTTCACTGCAACCAAGCTTATAGCAAATCCCAGGTGCTACAAGCGGTCTGAAAAAAAAAAGCTTTTTCACCCTATATGTTCAACACCAAGGTCATTGACAACATCTGAAATGGAAGAGTGAAGGGACCCTTTTGGATTGGCACTGGGCAGATCATTTTACAAGAAAAGCTGGGGGATTAAATGAGCGGAGGAAAAAAAGCACCTTTTTGCACTAGAACTGCAGTTTAAGTCAAGCGGTTTGCAGCCTATTTTCCAGTGAGTCATATGCCAGCAAGACCTTCAGCTCTATATCCAGGGTCAATATCACTAAAAATATGCATTTGATGCACTCGATTGCTTTTCAGCTAGTGTTATGAGGCTTTTGGCATGGGCGGACCGGCATGTGTTTATTCGTTCAGTTATTTTTAGTGTCAGGTGGGAGTTTAGCGTTTAGATATAGGCCTACACATATATTTGTAAGGGTGACTTAGTTACATTTGCTAGACTCAGAACTGTTGCTAACATGGCACTAGGCTAAGACTTCTTGCCGAAAAGAGTGAGCCCACAATGATGTTTTAATCCCCCTAACCAGGCTTAGTCACAGAAGCTCTTCCTCAAGCGCCTGCCAATTTACACTTCCTCATTATCCATTACTCTAGCCCATCACCCCCCCCACCCCCATTTATTTATCTTAGTCGCCACTGGAATATTCTGTCTGCACTCACTGGCGTTTAGTTTGGGACGCCTGTACAGATTGTTTGAGGTTAATTTGTGTGCTGGCATCAAAGGAGAAGACAACTTAAGTTTCTCAATGCAACAAACAGCCACCTTTACGCTTAACAAACAAGTCAACAGAAGAATTTCATCGCCAGTAAGGCCTTTTGAGCGACTGACAAACATGATACATTTATATACATAAAAAAGGTTGCAACCCCTCTTGAAGATACTATGATTGCACGTAGATGAGAGAGGCTACATATACAGTTACATATATACAACTGAGGATCAATTGTGTAAACAAAATGTCACTTTGAAATTCGTCAAGAGCCGTGGTCTTGTGTTTATGAAGAACATTAATTTGAAATTACTCTAATTCTATAATTATTCATGATTATTACATTAATGCAAAGCATCAAATTGCAGACACGTCAACATGGACTAGTGCTTTCCCTGCTGAAATTGACAATATATCTGCTTGGACCAGTCTAAAATTGTTTGCTGTTTTTGGAAAACCAGTGTGACAAACTAATGGGTCCAGCCACTAAATCATGTCTGCCTAAAAGTAATAAATATAATAAAATTAAATTCTGGCTTTCAAATGGATATTTCCTGGGGTTCTAAACAGACTCAAAGCTACAGGCTGTGAGACCAAATAGACCAGCTTAAACCAGCTAACCAGACTTGCTTAGACATTTTTTTTTTTTATCAGTAGAGATGCAAAAATAAACACGTGTATCAGAAATATATAAGGTGAAATTAAAGGAGATTCACTGGGCATTAGCAGTATTAGCTACAAGGTGTCAAATTAAGTACACTCAGTAGTACCAGATAAACCATTGAGCAGAACATGATAAGATATACTACGCACGTTTCAGACCAACAGGTTACCAAAGGCCAGTTCTGAGAAGTGGGCTATGAAATAATAGAGCTGCTTTGCCACATTACATTTATTCCTGACAAAAAAGACCTGTCTTTGTCAGGATGGCCTAAAACCCTGCTGAGTCAAGATTTTGGCGATTTGCTGAATTGTATTGTGTAGTATAGTTGAACGTTTGAATTATCTGTGAAAGGAGCGAAAATGAGAAGGCCATGGGCTCGTTTGTAGCTCCCACGGATTTTAAAAGCATCACGTATGGCAGTGTTATCTGCAAAGCGACAAGCATGTAGATGTGGGGCTTCAGCGGGGGGGCGAATGAGGCAATATGTGTCTTTGTACATCAAGATGTATACTGTTTGAGTATGTGAATGTGTATTTAAGTGTAAAGTGCCACGGTAAAGTTTTTCAGCATTGGGGTGTAGCGAGAGGCAGGGATGGGTGCGCATTGATGTTTGTGAGTTTGCCGGTCAGCAGGGAGGCCATTACCAGACAGCAGCAGGAGAGAGAAGCACCATACAGAGCTTAACAAGATGGAACTTACCAGGGAATTGGTAGCTGTAGCTTGGGGCGAAACCAGTGTATCCGCGGCCATACGTTGCTACAATGTTTGGATAACCTGTAGGGAGAGAAGAAAATCCAAGGATGTGATAAACCGCTCAGACCGCCCAGAGCTTCCCTATCACACCAATAAATCAGTATGCCATTTAAAATACACATACACACAAGAAGCAAGTGAAAACAGCTCCTCTTTCACCACATAACCGCAGCCCTCCCCGCAAGGCCACAATGTAACAGATTAGCTGGCTTGCAAACTTCAGTTTGCAGTGATGAACAGCATAAACATCACAAGACACAATCTCGCTTCATTCCCTGGGGCTCATCCCTCTTTTTCCCTTGCTGAGGGAACGGACATGTCTGCGGCTGTCATCTCTCTCTCCCTCCCTCCTTTTTTTCTCACCTTTTTTCTTGTCATTGATCGATAACCCTTCTTTTATAGCCCGGGCTAATCGATCATGAAGGACACGACAGCGCAAGACAATGGCAGGCTGATAGTTGTGGCAGGACATCACGGATTAAAGTCCCTACGTGCCGTGCAGCCTCAGCCTCCTGCGCGCTAATACTGACAGGATGGCACGAATATGATTGAGCGATTGCAGAAGTCATTCGAAAGTGGAGCGAAACACTGCAAAAGCATGCTAAGGCCGCAATTTGTTTTTTTTTTAGTTCGTCTTTGCTGAGGCAGAACTTTTTAATGATGACGCTCGGGCGAGTGAGTTGGCTTCCCCTTGACTATTTTATTATCTGAAATACATCTTGTTTGAGAGTGAGGCGAAAACACGCCATCAGCAGCGTTTACAACACTGGAACGCATCCTGCTCGTGCTGTTAAGAAAAAGTGGGATGCGACCCAATGCACATGCTAAAGTTGTCTCGCTGCCAGCATTTAGCGGCGGCCCGCCGTGTGTCCCTCTATACCAGGCTAGAGCCCAAAGACCCATTGTTCTTATTCTGTCACAATGGCTTATTACAGTGTGAGCCTAGACACTAATTATCTGGCCGGCTTTCAAACAGAAGGAAAAAACGGTTTCCAACGCAATCGAACATATCAGCCATATTGTTGCAGCGAATTGAAGGAGCAGGCTGCTATAATCGCGTGAAAACAATATATATAGACACTATTGTGCCGTCACCTTCTTTAGAAAGTTTGTTATTTGCCATCAGCCCCATTTCTTCCCTCCCAAACACACCTGAAAGATCTTGCTAATAGTTATTGGCTGCGCACAGAGCGAGCTTGCACCAAATGATCGCTAGTGGCTTATCCTTGGCTCTCAGCCACAAATGTGAGTTGGTGAAGAGAATAAATATACTCCACCGCAAGTTAGGCTAGACATAACACAAATCAATTCAGTTTGACATTGCAGAGGCAGACTGGTGGGAAGTAGTCTATGTGAAGCTATTGATCCTGTCAAAGTTTCTTTGGTGAGGGTCAGCGCTATAGTAGAGGCTTAAAAGAAATAACTTGCTTTTATGAAGTTTTCTGTCGTTATTGACCGCTTCTGAAAGGAGGCTTTTTGTGCCGTTTGCGGTAAATGCTATGTAAACCACAGAGTCAGTTTTAAAATCAAAGACTATTCTTGAGGAAAGTTCATCTCTGAGGGAATCAGAGCAAGGAGGAGGAATGGATAAAAGTATTAAATACACTACTGCCAAAAATATAGAGAAAAAATGTTGCAGAACCCATCGTCCTTAAAGGGACAGTTCACCCAAAAAACACCATTTACTCAAATTCATGCCATTCCAAACCTGTCTGAAGATATTCTGAACAATGACAATATTTAAAAGAGGATATTTTGAAGAATGTTTCAACTATTTTTGTCTCTACAAAGAAAGTCAGTGTGGTCCAAAACAACACTGAAACCCACTGACAAGAACAGTATCTTCTTTTGTGTTCTGCAGAACAAAGTCATAATGGTTTGAATGACAATTATGAGGAGTAAATGATGACAGAATTGGCATTTTTGGGTGAAACGTTGAAACTCAATGACAAGTTTTCAGGATATGCCAGTCTCCATCTTTTCTGCTCCATAAAAAAATATTATATATTATAGCAATATTGCCTCTGAATATGCTTGTATGTTCTGCAGCAAGTTTGCCATCTTTAACTTTGCTCCTTCCAAGTGCTGTATCATATGTTTACAAAGCCTTAATATCTGAGCTCCTCCGTCTCTCTCGAGACTACAGTGGCTCTGTGTACTCTACTCTTACAGAGGAGCAAATGCCAGATGCCCAGACTAAATATACATGACATGGGCTTTTCCTGTGACATTTAAAGAGATTACTTTAAATGTAGAGGGATGGGGTTCTGTTGACAGTAGGGGATTAACATACTGGTAGGGCCAACACCTATGGGAACACAACGCAGAGGAGAGAAATCAGCAGTGCTTCCAGGCCGTATGCAGAAAAGAGACTCAGGTGCAAATAATACATAGAAAAAGAAAAAGCTCACAGGAAATAAAGTAAGTTATTAATATTTTGTTGATTCTCCCTCGCTTTTGATTATAGTAGCCATTCTCCTTGACTCACTGAACTTTGTGCATATGTCATGCTTAACTTCTTTCCAATCATCCTCAAGTTTTTCCCAAAGTTGAGCTTCATTTGAGGACCTGCATGACTTATCACAATTCAATTTTATAATTTCCCAAAGGGTTTCAATGGATTTAAGGTCAGGTGACTGAGGAGGTCACTTGATGACTTGAAAATGCTGAGCATGAACACTTTTATTGCGTGCACCTTTGTTGCATTTGTGGTGTGTTTGGGATCATCATCATGATGGAAAAAACACACATTTGATCTCCAAATACATCCTCCATACGTGACTACATTGTGTTCAACAGGATTCCCAAGTATTGGTCCATTTTCAAGGTGCCAGCAACTGTGTAGATCCTTCCAACACCTGCTGAAGACATGCATCCCCAATACCATTATGTTTCCCATGCCGTGCTTAATGGTGCTATGCATGCATTTGGCATCAAAACACTCCAGTCTTCTCCTACGAACATACCTGACCCTATTCAATGCTAGTTTGTTACATTTTGACTTGACGCCACTTATCTTCCCATACTCTATACTCCTTATGTTCTTTGGCAAATGCAAGGAGTTTTTTGCAGTTGCTAAAACTAATAAGGGTTTCTTTACTGGTACACAACCTCTCAATCAAGTCTCTTGTAGCAATTGGCTTACAGTTCAAAATGAAATTGGGGGTTCCTCAAAATGTCTATTTTGCTTACCAAGGCTGCATTTATTTGCACAAATATACAGTGAAATAGTATAACATATAATTATTCTATTTTAATATATTTTGAAATGTAATCTAAGCAAATAAGTGTGAAAATAGCTGTAAAGCAAATAGCCACATCTGCTACTTCAATCAAGAATAATGGTCTGCTGTGAAGTGTGAACAGCCTATGCACACAAAAGCTCATAATAATGCTTTATTTGTGAGAATACCGGGAAAACAAATTTTGAACAAAAAAATGTTATGCCACTTTTGCCTCAGCTAATCAAAAAACAATATTTCAAGGTACCAATTTTTCCCAGACACATTCATCCACCACCTTGTCAAAACTATTTAGCAAAATTTTCAGACCTAAATGGCTCTCCACTGCGTTTAATGGCCGAGCTGAGCCTCAGTGTCGAGCTGTGGGCTCAAGAAAGGGGCACACCATGAGACCAGCACCAGAAGCACCAGACCGCCATACCTTTGACGTTCAATAAGTGGCAAGACTGCATGTCGCAGTCACGGCCCCTCGCAGGAGACTGAGCCAGAATAAAGGAGGAGAAAGACAGGTACCTGAGCCCGGGGAGAAGACTCATTAAGCCACGCCGTCACCACGGTAGACACCTTCCGTCTCCTGGCAACGCTGTAAATAAAGACTGTCACTTAATCTGGCCTAGTGCCGTTGGCCTCGCCCTCTTATTTGCGTTATTAATATGCATGCTAATGTGCCCATTTTATGGCTCAACAGTTTCGATTCACTGTAAAATCAATTATCCATCTGGTAAAGCTGCACTTTGCGCTGGCTGAGATGTGTATTAATTTTAGCAAACATACATGAGGCCCAGCACAATAAAGATAAATAGCCGGATTAGGTGTGGTAAACACCGTTGCTCAGAGCGGGGCTCTAATGAGATTTCGGCACATAAGGAATTGAGGTTCCTTAAATAATGAGCCTTGTTGATTTTTGTATGCAAATTACCAAAAGGAATGTTTCGCTGTCCTGCTTTCCAATTTCATTTAGATAAGACGGTGTTGCGATCGAGTGAGCGCGACCCCCTTTAACCGGCTCTCTGCTCCCACTGTCTCAGTCTTCCTCCCTTTCGGTTTGTTCAACACTGATCTGCTTTAAACCCTAATAAGCTCATGACACCCACTTGCGGCGTAATTTCATCAACCTCAACTCAAGTCAACTTGAGCTGACATCACGCTGTTGGCACTGTGAAGCCGAATGATATCATGGACTACTAAAATGCCTGGGGGCACCAGATGTTGGTGCAAGGTCTCAATGAGCTCTTGCATACTCCGAATAACTGATGAATTCACCCTCCTTTTAGGTCAGATTGTTGAAATCATAGGTTCATAACTCAACATTACTTACATTTTCCTCTTCATTTAGCACTATAATGCGGAGCCCTGCTCTGGTGAGGGTCGGTTAGGGATTTGGTGGAGCTGGAAGCGGATCTGGCTGAATATCAATAGCATATTTCATGCGGGCCCGGCGAGGATGCTTCATCAAGTCAAATTACGGGCAGGACGACCTCTCCTGCAGCTTCACCCATTAGCTGCCATTCGCATTCTGCACCAGGCATCAAACGATTTATTTGCTTCAGTTACTTTCAGCAGACGATCAATCTCACAGTAATTATCTCTTGTCACTGGAGCTGGTTTGGGGGGGGGGGGATTGAAGTTTGAGATGGGGGGGGGGGGGGCTGATAGGTGGGTATTCTTGTCTGATTCTACATTTCCTGTCCTCTTGACACACATCAAATCTACAGAAAAACATCAAGACAAGCTCTTGCTAGTGTCGGGATGACGGCTCTGGTGTTTGACGGGTTCCAGTGCTCGTCTCTCTAATAGCACGCACGTGTCGTATCCGTGAAGACTCTGAAGCGGGGCTCCCAGCAGAAATAGAGAGGAGTTTCAACTGCCATGGCAGTCGTAGAGCCGCTAGCAGAGCGTGACGACGTTAACGCGAGCACCGTGCCAACATCGGAGCTCTGGTCCCAGTGCTCTCTTCGAGGAGCTCTTTCAATGGGCTGTTGCCTCTCCCTGTCTGCCTGTTCCAACATTATGAGTTGCCATTTTGTTCTCTGAGTTTACAGTGATGCACTTGTTCCACGCCATCAAGCTCAGCATCTATGCTTAAAGCCTGAACAGACATATTTACAAGTATCATTCTGAAGTGACCATTTGTCTCTGAGGTCAGCATGAGACAACATTTGCTCTAAAATCACACCCAGTGGATAACTAGATCTCGATTCACATGAAAACTGAATTTCCTAACAGCAGAACTCATTAATAAATGTGTTTTCACCAATAACACATATACATACACACATATATATATATATATATGAAGAGTTCAGATGCAAAAACCTCTAAATGCCATCTGAAATTTTCATCTAGAATGATCATTTTTATCAAGCTCGTATATTTAAGTTCAATAATTTCACTTAAATGGCAATTAATAGGTCATTTTCATTGCCATTTAAGTGAAATTACTGAACTTAAATATACGAGCTTCATAAAAATGATCATTCTAGGAGGAAATTTCAGATGGCATTTAGAGGTTTTTGCATCTGAACTCTTCATATATATATATATATATATATATATATATATATATATATTTATGTATATATGTGTATATATATATATATATATATATATATATATATATATATATATATATATATATATATATATATATATATATATATAATATTGTATAATAATGTAGAAAAAATTCAGGCATGCACTAAAGTCCTTTAAAAACAGTTATTTAAATATTTAAAAACTAATAGTAATTTCATATATAATATTCATATACATTTATATGTAAATGAATATTATATGTTAGCACTGCTCTAACGATTTTATCATTAAAATAGTCAACTTAAAAGCTACATGAATTTCACTCTAGAATGGTAATAACGGCCCTGTTCTTGGAGCATATTAACTTACAGTTTCGCTATTAGTAGAGACGCTGCTGCCGAACACTTCTGAGAGACACACAAACTCAGGTAATTCACATATGCTTAATCTCTCTCTCTCTAACTGCATTAATAACTGCAATTATTCTCAATTATTCCTTACACACACACACAAACACACACACATATATATATATATACTGTATATATATGTATATATATATATATATATATATATATATATATATATATATATATATATATATATATATTCTTTTTTTGTGTTATGTAGTTTGAGTTGGTCATTTTATCCTACGTTTATAAAAAAGCATTGTGAATCTGTTGATGAATAAATAAAAGTGTTCTGCATTTTCTTTACACAAAGAAGAGTACACATGGTTAGAGAAACAAGAACCAATTAAAAGGTATTTTAAAAGTCAACATGAAATACAATTTTACTCCCTATTTACTTTTGTAATAGACGTCCCTGGTCGTTTTCTGCATGATTCATTAGTGAGCATTATTATTAAAAGAATAAAAAGTTTGTCTTTTTATGAAAATGTAGTAACTTCTTATCCTCTTGTATCCTCTTATTTTTCAACCCTTCCTCTTTAATCACCAGTCATATAAAGACAGTACATATGCTGCTCCATATGTACAGCAATTCCCACTTTCAATCCAATCAAATTCCGATGGATAAAATAAAATAAAAATGATTTTCGGCTGCTTATCTACTTTCTCCTAGGAACACATCAAATTAAAGAAGTAAAATGGGCTAAATGCAGTTTCATGCTGATTTCAAATCAACATCCCAGTTAATAATCAGATTACAGCAGTGATTGACAGTGTTAATGTATGAATAATTGTAAGCAGGAAATTGAGATGACACTTACTCAGCATGCCCATTCCCAGCATAAAGGCGTCCATGGTGTAGGGCAGACCTCTAGCTCTCCCCCGCGTCCCTGGAGGAAACATCACTTCCTTCGGCTGGGCCTTCTTACATTCTACCTGTGGATGGAGCACAAAAGATGTTGTCTCAGTGGTCTAGCTACTAATAAGACCATTTATTGTATCAAGAAACTGTCCAACTCTTACAAATGTCCAGCCCACAGGACATCAGAACAATGTTGTTCATATTTGGCTTGTGTCACCTTGCAGACATAAACTATGAGAGCTCTCATAAGGATAATACATCACTTGTTAGAAAAATGAACGGGAATAAAACAAACACTCTGTGAAATCACAGTTTATGCATCTCAGTTGGTAATGTACTGCCTTAATGTCGCTGTGGTTTTTTTGAGAGAGCGTTTTTTGATGTTTGTGTGTTTGCGAAAGCATGCCGTGTTCTGTCTTCGGGCAAAAAAAAAAAAAAGAAAAAAAAAAAAGATGAGTTTTCTATAAAAAAAATAAATAAAAAAAAGTTTTTTTTTATTTTTTATTTCCTCATCATTCCCCTAGCGTCTTGCCACTCTAATCTGGTCCTCATCATTGAACAGTTTCTACCCGGGGCACTTCCCCTGATCACCCCCCCGCACCCCCAACCAGCTCCCAGACGCCTTCTACTGATAATTTTCCTGCTGTGCTGACTGACATTTCGCACTCCTCCACAATGCACGGTTAAGAGTCTGCTCATGACAGAACACACAGAGTGGGCGTCAAGAGTGACAGACCAACAGCAAACACCAGCATCAAAATTAAGTACAGCTCCGGAATGAAGGATCCGTGGGTTTGTGGTAGTGACACGGTAAGAAATACCAACCATAACATTGTGCACGGCATCGTGCACCCGATGTGTCAACAAAACCTCAACCACATGAGAGATGCAACCGTGCTTTCTTTAAGCCCAAGGAAAGCACAGATGACCGGCAGGGTATGTAGTGTTTGACAGACTGATTACTGGTGCATGTATACACACACCACCGTGCACACAGCGCCTAGGGTAAGTATAGTGATAAATGCACACGAAAGGCTTATTGAAATTGACTATGAGCACTATGAGGGGCTCTGGTAGGGCAGAGTAGACAATATTCCCTGACCGTGTCAACCTCTATTTGTCCATTTATATTACAGCTGCTTGCCTGCTCTTCTCTGGAGCTTCAGTTCAACTGACTAAAAGCAAACGTTCATGTTTTAAGTATGAGATTTAAACTGCGTGTCTATGAATGTCAGGGAAGAGGATGACACAGGGGTTTTCAAACTGCCGACCCCAAAGGGACTGCATATACTTTTGTAAATTGAAAGAAATTGAAAGAAAATAAAAACATTAGCCCATTGAAAATTTTGAAGTTGAAGTTGAAGAACTAAAACTACTAAAAATAAAACTGAAATAAGTACAAAAAATTACAAAAGCACAAAAAAAAAATGACTGAAAATAAAATTACAATTGAAAATAAAAAGCTAATAAAAGTTCATTTAGATATTAATATTTACTATAATCTTATGTAAATAATACTGAAATTATACGGTTTCTCTCAGAGTAGAAATGGATCTGTAAGCATGTAAATATATAGCAGCCTTTATACTTTTTAGGAGGTCCCCTTGAAATCAAATTTGGGGCTCCTTGACATCAAAAAGTACATTGTATGACAGTACATGTTAACTGCGAGGGAAAATAACCTTGAATTTCATCACCGAAAGATAAAGGAAATCCAGATATCTGTTTAAGATAATGCTTCCTTTCTTTCAAATGACCTTACATGTCAACAAAAGCGCTAAAAGGAAGCTGTATTTTCACGCTTTGAGCGGGCTAACAAACTTCAGACACTGCAACGCAATGTCTCTTTTCCAAAAAAATGAACACATAAAAACCAACAAGCACTGGTAATCAGTATTCAAGTCCTCAGGACTTCTCCAAATACAACATGCCTTCATTAAGCACTGGCACTAAAGAGAGAGCGAGTGTGTGTGATGCGTGTAATTATGTCAGTGTGTGGTTTCAGTGATGAGGCCTGCAATCTCTGTGTGTTGCTAATAGGCGAGGAAAGCCTGGCTTCCGATCTGACTGTCATCAATGGGCATTTAAGAGCCATGACTACGGCTCCACATTATTACTTAACTAATTACCCTCGTCAGTCGAGGTAGGCCAATGATGAGCTCCCTTCCCTCGTTAATGAAACTACGAAGGCCCGTGGCTAATGACCTGAGAGCACGGGGCAGCTACGTTATCACTCCTGCAGGAGGAGGAAAAGGCCAGAGGAGGAAAGAACTGTTGATAGATGGACGTCTGCACTTTAGGACCAAATCGGAGCATTGACTTTGAAACAAAGCCCAAATGTGGAACTCGCTATATAACGCAGTCTTATTTGTGTGTGATATCTAGACTTAATGAACTTCTAAGTGTAACTAAATTAAAAAAATGTGACAGGAAATCAACAAGGTCAAAGTTGTGGCGTAGTCGTGCTAATGTTGGGAAAATGTGTTTGAAATAAAACATTAAGATACATTTCATATTAATTTATTAAAAATATATTTAAAAGGCCATAAAATATTAAAAAAACTTAATCACTCTCATTAGTGAAAAAGAATTATGATTTAACACTTAACAGATCATCTGTAAAAGTTTAATAAAAGTTTAACTTTCAAAGTTTAACTTTTAATTTTCAAAAGTTTTCATTTATATACATATTTAAATGTACATGAACTTCTGATTTGTTAAGCATTTTAAAACAACTTTAGCATTAAAACATATTAGGCTTCACACTGTATGTCTTACAGTGGAAGGATGACACTGAAATGTGCTTAATAAAATACAGTTTTATGTCAATTTGTGTTCTTAGTATTTTGTATTATATAGTACTCTTTTCATAACAGCAATAAGACACTTGTTGACATGTTATATTGTGAATATTGCAAGTTGCAGGCAAAGATTCATAATAAAGCTTGTATTTCTTAATCATATTATGTTTCGAATTATTTATATAATGACTTATTAATGAAGGCCAAGTGTTACTGAACATTTTATTTGTCCATTTAGTCTTGCAACCTGTCTAATGACCGGACTGCCACTCGGAGCCCAACAGAGACTTCAAGGTGTTTGTGTGTGTGTGTGTGTGTGTGTGTGTGTGTCTGTGAACGCAATCAAAACCCCATAACATCTCTCATCTACCGTTCACCCCAGAGAGCAGGTTAAGTGGAAGTCCAGGGTGGAAAGGATGACAGCAGAGATGAGAACAGGGTGCGTCCACTCGCCTCGCTAATTGTCGGGAAATCATGAGCGGGAACACTGTACCGGTGGGCTGGAGCAAATGTGGCCATTAGTGTCCATGTCCCTGGCAGAGCCAGTGTGAGCGGACGAGAGGTGTGAGACAGGATCGATCAGCTCCAGAGAACACACACACGGCTTATTAGCTGGCTGGTTAGGGATAGATTAGATCCAATCTGCTAATCTGCAGCCCTGACCTTGTGACAAGAAATGTCACTCACATTAAAACTTCAGCCACCTGTTTTGACTTTGAAAAGGGGGTTGTTTCACAAAGGTTCATGTCTCAGAGACCACAGGCTGCATATAAGGCCATCTTTCATGACTGTAGATCAAAAGCATTGCACGCACATTTTGGCTTTTTGCACAAATACATCTTTCAAAACAAAAATATACTTGCATAACTGATTGCACTCATAAAGAGGAAAGTGAAAAAAAAGTTTTTGTGAAAAATGTATGAAGAAGCATTTTTATTAAAGTTATCATTTATAACATAATATACAAAAAAATGTACTAAGTTGTTTTAAAAAGTTTAAATTAAACAGTTTTTAAAATAAAAAATAATAATTATATATAACAATAAATAAACAAGAAAAAAACTTTGCATGATTGACTGAATTCTTGTGGGGGGGGGGGATGTTTTGTAAAAAAAAAAAAAAAAGAAAAAAAAAGAAAAAAAAATGCATTGGTTTAATATAAAAGAAAAAAAAAAGAGAAAAAAAAAAAGAAAACCATTCATGATGTTCAAGATTAACTCTTGAAAACTCACTTCCTCTGATATTTAACTGAATCAGAAATATCATAATCATATTCCAATAATAGACTAGCATGTGTGGGAAACAAAGAGAATCAATAATCTGAAAAATCACTTTGAAAAATCCATTGTGAAAAGAAAACCTCAAGAGTATCTGCAAAACACTAGACTGTTAAATTTTATTCCTTAAAGCAGATTTGCTTCTCTTTCAGCTAGAGTGAGAGAAAAAAGCATTCTCCTCTGACAAGGAGGATAAAGAAGGATGAATCAGAAAGCTGATTCATTCACTCTTACTGCAAAACACCGGGCCGCCCGCCTCACTCCCGAGAGTTCGGGATCACATAATGCCTGATATGAAAGGCACTTAGCCAACTCGACAAATAAATATGCATTTTAAACAGGCAGGAACCCAAGAAACAGGGCCACCTTTATGAGCCCTGGCGCGCTGAGATTGTCACAATGATGGAGTTAGAATTCCATGGGCTTACTGTATATCCGAGGTGGGCTGCCTGAGGAATCAGTCTTATTTCCGCCCTCCAACCGCTTTAGATTGTTCATAAAGCCACAGAGAGGCAAATCGACTGGACCTCCCCTCACTCAGACGTCCATTTTTTCATCTCTGATAGTGAGCTTGAAAAACACTTTTCACCATCAAACATCTAACTTCATATCCCAACAACAAACAAAGCAGGTCAAGTGAAGAGGATTTCAATGCCACAAGAACAGTTTACCCGAGTTATAATGTGAGCTTGCAGTCCATATTGAATGTGATGCAAGAAAAAACACCCTAAACTGTAAAATAATGGCACGGAACATCTTTCTCTTGAGTTGTCCTTGCGGCCTACAAGCCAAAAACCACATCCAATGTGACAAGTGCATACCGATTCACAAACAGACGACTCTTATGAGCTGGTTCTTTTTAGTGAATCAAACAAAGCGAACAGTCTAGTCTGACTCCCAAACGAATTACTCTTCTTTTGATGAATAGTTAAGACAAATGATGGGTTTAAATTAGTATGATGAGTCTTTCACTGAACTGAATCCATCAGTCTGATTCACTTACTGAACCATTATTTTCAGTTGAACATGTGTCAAAATGAATTTTGTATCAGTATCATCACATGATAATCTATGCATGTCAATAAAGATTCACATTTGCATTTTTTTGCAATAAAAACTTTTTTATATATATAGATTTTAAAGAGTATTATGTTCCATAAGATTGTGCATATGTTCTTGTTTTTATGTTTGCTGGCCCTGTAAGGATGGGAATGTGTGAATTTTGCAGCATACGGCATGCACAGGGGAAGCAAACTCATATTTAAATTTAATGTGGAAGCAACTGTTTTCAAGTATGTAGATTTATACGCATCCAAAAACTCAAGCTGTCTTTTACAGGCCCACACTACACTATGTGTGTGTGTCTGTGGTCTCCCATCAAATATAGCATATTTAAATGTTATCACA
Source organism: Leuciscus leuciscus (assembly GCF_965113295.1). Taxonomy (NCBI): domain Eukaryota; kingdom Metazoa; phylum Chordata; class Actinopteri; order Cypriniformes; family Leuciscidae; genus Leuciscus; species Leuciscus leuciscus. The sequence continues at coordinate 24,366,177 of NC_138733.1, forward strand.
GCTCTGCCAGTGAACTCCCGTTACATCACTGCACAAGAGGTCATGTCATACGCTGCATCTTGTTTGTACAGTTCCCAGAGATAAAACAGACATGAGAGGAAAGGGAGAGAGAAAAAAAGAAAACAACCCCCTGCTCTTTTGCCCAGAGGCACCAGAATTCTCGGCTTAACACCGAGGCATAATTCATCGCGATTTGAATTAAATTACATCGGAGACTTGGGGCTCCCGTACATTATTGATACACTTACAGCTATTCCATCTGACACAGAAATCTATATTCACCAACAAAAAAGAAAGGCTGTCAGAGGCTATTTATGCCTCCCAAACAGAATGTCTGTTTCAACAGTTTGTTACAGTGGGAACCTCTGGTAAGCACATACAGATAAAATGAAGGAAAAAAAAAGAAAAGAAAAAAAACTCAGCAGACTGAAACAACTTCACATTTAATCATGGCTTTGCTCTGGTGTAATTTAAACAGTAAAACACCCTTACACGGGACTCGTTCTTCATCTTTATCACACATGTTTACCTTCTCATTTATATCAATGTGTTCGCACCTCCTACTTCGCCCTACCTAGATATCATTCCCAAACAGTAAGGTACTATATTTGACAAGATTAATTAAGTAGTGGTGCTTTCCATAAAATAGTGTATATTTATTTCAAATTACTGCTTAAAAGTTTGGGTTTAGTAAGATTTTATGTTTTTGAAAGAAGACTTTTATTCTCACTAAGGCTGTGTTTATTTGATAAAAAAAAAAAAAAACAGTAAAAAATTTTAATATTGTGAAATGTTATTACAATTTAAAATGACTGTTTTCTAATTTAATACATTTAAAATGTAATCTATTCCTGTGATGGCAAAGCCAAATTTTCAGCATCATTACTCCAGTCCTCAGTGATCACTCTAATATGCTGATGTGGTGCTCAATAAACATTTGTTATTATTATCAATGTTGAAAAAAGTTGCTTAATTTGGGGGATATTTTAATACATTTTTAGGATTCTTTGATGAATATAAATTTTTTTTTTAAACAGATCTCAACTTTTTGTACTTTAGTGAATACATGTCTAATGGCAATCAATCAACCAACCAACCAACCAACACAATTTAGAAGATAGGGGAAAAAAATTTAACTTCTGGATTTTTGATTTTGTGTTTACAAAAATGCCTATGACAACACTTATGTATTGTCAATTATTTATTGACATTTATTACATATTATAAATTATAAAGTCACTGTTTACACATTTTAAATAGGACCTATTATGTCCCTTTTTACAAGATGTAAAATAAGTCTCTGATGTCCCCAGAGTGTAAATGTGAAGTTTCAGAAAAATTTTTTGGAGGGCTGAGCAAAAACACGCCGTTTTTGTGTGTGCCTTTAATGCAAATGAGCTGCGGCTCCCACCTCATTTCAAGAAGAGGGCGGAGCTTCAAGAGCTCATGTAACAACAAAAATAGGACAATCTCACGCACTGAAAATGTCAGAAACTGTCAGTAGCATTCAGCCTTATATGTTCGAACCGGAGTCGGACAATGATGCCCACAGAGCCAGATAATATATGCTGTATGGAGATAGAACAGGCGTAGTTTACTTTAATTACGGTTATAACTTGTGTTGTCATCTTGCTTTAATCCACTACAAGCCTGCTGTAGCTGACCCAGTCCGAATGATGGCCAAAACTTTACTGATGAGTTTTATGTAGTTTACTGTACATCACACAAAAGATGAAGCGTCCGTTTTCACTCTGGAAAATCACCATAAGAGCTGAATAAACACAGAATAAGAAGTGCGCATTAAAGTCTTATCCATACACTCTCTCTCCCTTTCATTATAATCAACATACACCGTGAATTGCACAAAAACACTTGTTACAACCAACAGTAAAAAAATATATACAGACCTTATGCTTTTTTCGGGGGGTGCTTAATAAACTGGTAAACTTTACATCTGTAAATCAACTCTCCCTTTCATTACTGCCCTGACCAGTATCACTCCAGAGACTATTAGCTGGATCACGAACAGTTGGTACTGATCCATCCTTGAGTAACAGCTTTGTAGCAAAACCTGCTTTGTTTTGACCCTCGTTCACAAAGCAGTGTGGTGCAAAATGATTTGTGCAGACAAAAAAGAATTTAGGTATATTGGGGGGCGCATTCCCTCCAAAAACAAAAGTAATCCACTGGGTCTTCAGTGGCTCTGATGTCGGGAGTACATGAAGACTATTACAAACACCTCAATCTCTTACAAGACATTCTTGTCGCTACATCCAGCATGGAGAAAATGGCAGACAGTGTACAAATCGCTCAGGCCGGAAACTAGTCAATCAGCAGTCGTGTGGACGTCAATGTGACGTCAAATTGCTCAGAAAATCAAAACGGCTTGTTCAATGAGACTGTTGAGGTTTTATGGGGATAAAAAAAAAAGGCTTTTTATCATCATAGGGTGGTTGTGTACACACACTGCCCACACTCATTTCTGTACCCTTAAATGAGGAAACAAAAAGACACAATTAATGTGGAATGACCCTGCTTTCTTATTCTTACATATTCTTATTATACTGTATATTTTATGCGCGCACACACACACTCACACTCTTTTTCCTTTGGTTTTTTTCCGCCCTTCTATTTAAGTTGTGAATGTGCTGAATCTCCTCCTTTCTTTGTTGTGACATTTCCAGATCTCGGAGAGCTCTCCGGAAACAGCCTGCTCCATTACAACCGGCTGAATTACTGTAATCTTTTCAAATATCACAATCCCCTTCCATTAGCCCAACCTACTCTTAAGATACTGTGACAGGAGTGTGTAAATACATCTACAGTCACCGCACACAAAGCGAAAATAAACATCTATTAGATAAAAAGGCTAAACAGATCTGGGTGATTAGAGAGGGGGACAAATAAACAGACATACTTTGAAATGTGCTTAGCTGCTATTTACAAAAAGAAAAAAGTAGCAAGTCCTATAAAGGGTTTTCACACATGCTTTAGTTAGTTTACTTAATTTATTTACTGTTAAACTCATTTATAAACATTTCCCTATTATGCTTGTGTTTTGCTAAAATATTTTGTACAAAGAATTCTGCAATGACTCTCTTCTGTGGAACATAAAACAATATTTTGTGGCCCAACTGTGGGCGGTGCTTAGACTAATTTCACAAATTAGTACTATAACACTGGTCAAAGTAGACGGTTCTAATTTGAACCTGAAAAGTAAGACTGATCACCTCTTGGCTAACTGCTAATTGCCCTGACGCAAATTTGTTAAGAACTGAACTCCATACAATGAAAGTCAATGAGGTACAAACAACATTGGTTTCCAATATATGTGACCCATGCTGGCAAAATGAGTCGGAATGCGCACGGGCTAATTATGAGCTACAGGCAAACCAAGTGAAAAATTTCAATTTTGGGGGAAAAAAGGTTGAATATATATTTTTCCTATAGATATTTGGTTTTAACTTGGTTTGTGCTAAATTTGGTGTCATCACCAGGCGTTTTAAGGTATGGTTGCTAGGTGAATTTGTTTTGGAACCTTCAGAAAACTTTAACTTTTTTTTCTCTAAATTTACTTTGCTGACTCTATCGACTTCAAATATGTGTAGCTCAGTAATTTTTTTGTCTTATTCCAACAAATCATTCATAATTTTAAAGGATTTTTAATAGAGAATGTGAAAATAACTAACTCATTTTTGAAAAAATGCCCATTGCGACTCAATTTGCCTGCACGAGTCACAAACACACACACACACATAACTGTATATATATATAGTAGTATAAGAAAGCTGCACAATGTATCGTTTTAGCATCGATATTGTGATGTGCGCATCTGTGATAGTCACATTGCAGGATGTGCAATGTCAAGTATAGGGATTGTACTTGATCCGTACGGGCCAGCTGCCCCGTGGTTCGGAACGCATGTGATTCGCAGATTAATTGCAAAGTTTAACCATCATAGAGTGAGTTTACCATTTGCATTTTTAAGTCATGTCAGTTTAAACATCAAGTGCAAGAAGACTGGAACTCGCGCTGTGTTTTGTGTGCGCAGACAGATCCACGCAGACAACACGTGAAGTTCGTGAACACCAAGTTCCCTTCCCATCTATTTGTGCTTGAACGGAGGTGTGCACGGGCAATTAAGTCAAAATGCCCTCTACGAGTTTCCTAGTAAACGCAGTCAGTTATGAGTTGTAAACAGGGAAAGAAAACCGGATCGGCCTATGTGTATTTGTCTTAAAGTGACAGCAGCCCAATATACCCGCAGCTGTTTGTGTCACCACAGATAATCAAACAACAAAAAAGAAAATCACTTTTGTAGCTTAAGCAAAGATAAACAGTATTAATTATATGAATCAAACTGAATTTATACAGTGAAGACTATGCAGTGTTATTTTGCATTTGATTATTCATTGTCTGTCCCTGAATAGTTAATTTACCTGAAAAACACAAAGCACTGCTCATTTCATCTGTGTCTTTATTGTATTCATCTATGCTTGCAATTTGTTTATTATTTTCTATGCAGATGCACTACACTACAAAATCACCCCAATCATCCAAGAATGATTAAATCTTTACAAATAGAGCTATTCAAATCATCAGGTGAAATTGTTTTCATATCGCAATATATATATAGCAGAAAAACTAAATATCGCAATGTCATTGTTTTCCAATATCGTGCAGCCCTAGAAGAAAGTAAGGTTTAGAATGAATCAATGGTGAGTAAATGGCAGAATAAAAATAAAAAAGATCTTATAACTCTAATATTTTTTGTGCTTTGAGACACATACTGTATTTTTAAATCCAAAATCAAATATTTAACCAGACCCAGCTGCGGTGTGCGCCTGCTAAATGAAGCAGGCATGAAAGCACACTAACTCTGCACTGTCACCGCTGTTTGCACCACATCTTGAAGATAGATTCCGAGAGCCGCAAGCCTGCAGGCCCAAAAAAAAAAAAAAAAAAAAAGGGCGGGGAAAATAGGAGTCATTTTCTCCCTTCTAGAACTGACACTTTTTCCCTCTTCTCTCCTCACAGCGGTAGATTATCTTCCAATGATAGCGCAGGCCGGGGCCTCAGCGCGGCAAGGCAGACACTAAATTGGCCTGCCGACACACTCGGCACTTATCATACATGCTAATGGCCCGGCTCGCTGTGGGCAGGAGGCAATCCTGGCTGGGCGGCCGGGGCACACTGAGACAGAAGGGCGGGAGCGGAAACCGAAATGAGAGCGGAAACCGAAATGAGAGCGACAACCTCCACACTGCCTGCAGGAGGCAAGGGCACCGCCAGGGAGGACATGAGCACAGAATTCACATCATTCTGCTGCAGGCACGCATGGGTATGGTGCGGCATTGCTCTTTACGCGTTAGGGGCGAGGAGG
>NC_138733.1:24376559-24456166 GCF_965113295.1 Leuciscus leuciscus
AAGCAACTTGATGATGGCAATTGAAATCAGTAAGAAGAGCAAAAGGAAGGATGCGTTTCTGCCCAACATGCCTTGACCTTTTTCTTGTTTTGTTTTTTAAGCCTTTCGTTCCCAGCGTATCATCTGAGAAATGATCTGAACTGAGAGACCATGACAAAGCTGTCATTTTAAGTAAATGTTTTCCCTTCGCCACATTTATCTTTTTCTTAAACCTTTGTGACTGATATTAGCTATGCAAGTAATTCTCCAATGGCCCAATTTAAGCCAGCCAGTCGATCAACAGCGAGGTTCCTGCTATGAGACCCTGGGGGAAACGTGTTAAAAAAAGAAAAGAAATTCAGGCTTTCTCTAGATGCTTGTTGAATAATGAGAACATTTGATGCAAAATCATATAAAAATCGATGAAGAGACAGGGGAGAGGCTGGTCACACTGTGTTGTCATGTTTAGAATAAAATACTGGGATACATTATGTCATCAGCAGGGTTTGAGAAGCTACTTTGAAACTAATTAAACTAAGTTTAAACAGTAGACAAGCTATTTTGCAATACAATCTCAAACAGGGGCACACCAATAAACTTGAGCATCAACATGTACAATTAACACCCTATTTAAAAACAAAAACGTAACCAGTGTATCCTGGTTCCCCAAAACAAATGAGTCTTAAAGGGATAGTTCACTTTGAAATAAAATGTTGGTATGTTTTAGCTTACCTCAAGGGCATCCAAGATGTAGGTGTCTTTTTTTCTGCAGTAGTTTCAATTTTGATATTTTTAGGTCAAACCGTTCTTGTCTGTCAGTCATATAATGCAGGTCGATGGTCACCACCTCAAAGAGCATGCACAGAGTCCAAATTAAAACAATTCCCCATCGTCCAAATTAAACAATTCCCCATCGAAACCGTAGCCAATGCGACATCTAGTGTATATATCTATACCCGCCCGCGCTCTCAGATCATTTGGACGCAGCTGCGTTCAAGAGGTAAAAACGATATAAATACTGTTCGTTTTCTCACACAAACCGCTCGTTTCGTGTCTTAGGCCATCAATGTGTACTTACGATGGGGAATTGTTTAATTTGGACTCTGTGCATGCTCTTTGAGACAGTGACCATCGACCTGCATTATATGACTGACAGACAAGAACGGTTTGACCTAAAAATATCAAAATTGAAACTACTGCGGAAAAAAAGACACCTACATCTTGGATGCCCTTGAGGTAAGCTAAAACATACCAAAATTTTATTTCAAAGTGAACTATCCCTTTAAGAGTCTATTCTTTAAATTAATCGTTTTTGAACACTACCCTTCTTTCAAGAAAAGCAAAAGGGAAACACAACTGAAATGTACCTAAATAAATCATAATCAAATGGTTTTCGAATCAGAATCAAATTGATTCGAGAATCAATATTGAATAAATGAAATATCAAAAATGCAGGGACTTCTGTGTACGAACCTGAATCAGTGAACCAGTTAATTTCATATGAATCATCTGAATAAAAAAAGCTACTATCATGCTAAAGAATCAATGTAGTTAAATTTAGCTGGTTAACTCCCCAACACTGGTCATCAATGCCACAAATCAGTCCTCAGCTCGATCTCATGGAAAACTCCAAGAGGCTCATGGTTCTCTGTGATTTGTAAGTTTAAGTAATTGAACTTTACTGACAGCGCTGACCTTCATTAAAAATCCTGCTAACTGGCTGTCTTGTAGAATGACACTGGGGTTTGTCCTCATTTGGTGATTCGTCGCGAGCACTGCAAGCTGGATCTGTGGCTCGCCTGCAGATGCCTCAAGGTCAGGAACCGTGTCCCTCTGCTGTCTTTCATTCACAAAAGCTTGGCAAGACACGGGGAAATCTAATACGAACCGTAGCAGCAAACAGAAAATCATGGGACAGGGCATCAGGTGCCAACATGGAAGAAGCACCCAGGCTTTGATTTTTAAATCTTCTTTCAATCTTTTGCACCACACACTTTTAACAAGCCCCCAGAGTGACTGCCAGATCCTTTCCCAGTCTTCCCTGGCTGAGGGAATTGTGACGGTGGGAAAGAGACAGGCCTTTACTCCCAGCCTGGCAGACAGGGATCCAAGACACAATTTCATGGTTTGTGGCTGGTGCACCCCAGTGACTTCTCATCCCCTTGAAAGCAGGCTGGTCGGGGATAGGGATGACACCCCCCCACCCATGTGCGCACGCACCCAGCAGCCCTGTCACCCTTACTGTACGCTGCCCATTATAAGCACCCATTCTGCTTCCAGGATCAAATATTAATCCTGGCCCCCGAATTGAAAAATTGCAAAGAGGTGAAACCAACTCACCATTTTATTATTGATTTCGTGAAAATGAATCTCGCAGACCTTTTCCACCACATCCTCGTTCTCGAAAGTAACAAAGCCGAATCCTGTGAAGAAGGAGAGGATGGGAGAAGGGGAAGAGAGAAAACAGGGGAAGAAAGGAAGGAGGGGAAAAAAAACAGCTCATGATTGAAGTGAACCAACACAGAAGCAGTTAAATGAACAGGAAAAAAGCAACAAATATCTGTTGATTGCTATTATCGTATGGAGCAGGCATAAATGAGCCATTGAATCGTGCAGCAATCTTCGTTTTATCTGGTCCTAATGCCATGCAAATTATGTATCTAGTACAGAGCAGGATCTCTTTTGCTGTTAAAATGATGAAGTCCTGGGCACTATTAAAATAGCTCTGAGTCTGCTCCTCAGAGATGGAGGAAGCTCAAAGCTGTTTTAATGGGATTTGTAGAGCCAGCCGGCATGTGAATTCCATTACCAAATATTTGATGTTTCTTTGCGAGTTTTTCAATACGTGACACACTATTTTTCCTCATTCCTAAGTGAGTGCATCTACTGAGGATCCATTTTCACCTCACAAAGCACAACAGAGCCACACAATCCATAAGGAATGGGGAACATCCTGTGATTAGCACCACCAACAACAACAACAACACAAAAATGCTCAAACCCATTGAGATAGAGTCTCAAACTCGACCTGATCAACATTTAATACAGAAATTAAGAGATGCTCAAAATGTGTATGAAAGTCATTCTATGTATGAATCACATTCTTTATGTAATTTTGAATAGCTTGGGATATGAAAATTGCAACCAGATGGCAGAGACTTTCTTTCTTCATTAAAAAATAAATAAATAATTGTTAGGGAGAAAATAATATCTATAGAAAATAATATTGTAAATGTCATAATAATTATGACAAATATTTTGATGTTGTGGGGGCTACGCCTCTTCACACAAACACACTCTCACACTTAAGTGTGCTGTGCACTACAAGCCTTCAAGTAACAGCAACAAGAAGAGCCAAGATAGAGCACTTGCCCTGCTGCTTTTAGACAAGGCGTTTGGCTTTTAAGAAAGTGAGAGATAAGTCCCGGGGTCAACAGGTCAAAGGGGTTGACAGCAAACCCAAAACAGGAAGCCGTGGAGCCCCTCTCAACACCGGCCGTGATAAGAGCAGATGAAGAGGCGGGAGGGATGATAAGAGGGCATGGGATAAACAAGCCAGTGGCCTCTGGTCCAGCGCTGCGTGACCTCTCGGTTATTATACGTACAGTTTGTTTTGTTTGGGGAAGAAAACACCAGCTGAATTATCTGCTCCCTGACTCCATGACAGTAGAATCCACTCCTCGCCCTGCTGGGGTAAGCACAGAGGTGGATTGCGTGCCGTTTAAAATCGACAGAACGCCGTAGCTGTGCTGACTGATGGAATATTAGCTACGCTACAGCCGCATGAGGGCTTTGTATTGGGGCATGAGGTAATTAAGGGCAATTATTGTATGTACAGGCTGTAGGGGTGATCTACGGTCATTGCCGCATTGTCATATTCTTCAAAGTTGGATGGCGGCCAGTACCCCCTCATCGACCCTTCAGCCCGGGCTTAGGCGGCCTCGAGGGTTGACATCATTGACAGGAAGTGAGTTATTGAAGCAGCCGCCCCATGGGAGGATGCTGGAACAAGATTCACAGCCAATTACCCAGTGACCTCTTCTCTCGCAATGGCTTCCTGTACAAGCCTATTAGAGCTTCCTGTGACTGATCAGACCTGATGATTCGATGCAGGCTGGACCAGGTCCTCCCATTGCTCCGTTGCCCTGTCTAGTTTGCTCCACCTTTCCTAGCAAGGATCTAGGGGGGTGAATAAATGTAGGTGGTTGCAGTGTAAAAAAGTTCCTTTTTTTCTTCACTTAATTTGACTTAATTCATGTCATTAAATACTGGCAAGCAGGCCCACAACAAGGCCCAAAAAGATGTCACTGTTTGAGTGGCATTCATAAACTAATTTGAATTGTTGTTAAACACGATACAGAACTGCATAAGATAGAAAAATAGATACGGTAGATAAACTAACGAGATAGAGAGAGATAGATAGATAGATAGATAGATAGATAGATAGATAGATAGATAGATAGATAGATGTGACATTTGCAGTGCTTTCTTTGGTGGCCAGACGCTGCATGCAAAGCACAGACTAACTCTTTAAAGAGCACCAATGCACATGGAAGAAACATCCCTGGTGATTTCAGCCCAGAGACATTTACATGTGTCTGCAGGCCCCAGGCTGATGGGGCTGCCTTTGAAATCATGAGAGGCAGTTAGTTTTCCATCTCGGGCCTCTGCGCCCTTATCAGCCGCACAGCGACCAGTTCTGACAACCAACAAATCAGCTGTCAGGAGCAATTTCTCAGCAGCCGGGAGGGAGCTGGCACGCATTGGGTGGTTCGGGGAGGCCGTCGGCTGCGGAGGGGAGGGGGCGGGGGTTACAGTACCTGCACCCCAGCAGGAAGCATCTGAAACTGACATTCCCTTGCCAATTGACAGATCTACTATCAATCCCATAATTCACAGTGCCCAAAAGTGTACAAATACATAGAGGTGAGACTAGGAATATATTTAAAGGAACTTACAGAAAAAATCTAGTTATAATAGCAGGTTAATGTTAAACGACAGGACTGGTTCCGTCTGAATCAGCAGGTTTCTTTTTTATATAATTTGGTATAATGTCTGCAGAACGTCTGCAGTTGTAACACTATACGTTCACCATTTATTTCTACTGGACCCACAAAGGTTATGGAACTTAGCAAAAACAATTTCCTATTTTAAAGAAAATTCCCATTTCTTAATTATTTTTACTGAAATGAAATGGGGTTCATTGGAATTTGAATATATTAAAATTCATATTATATATTTAAAATTATATCACAAATTACAACAGATGAAAGAGTTAGAACCATCTCTGATCTTCTCAATATGTGACCCGTGCTGGCAAAATAAGTCACAATGAGCAAATTTTCAAAAATGAGTTATTAGACAAAAAATGACTGAGCTACACCTGTTCGAAAGTCAATTTTAAGAAAAGTCGAATTAAAAGTTTTCTGAAGGTTTCAAAACAAAATCACCAAGCATCCATACCTTAAAATCCATGGTAATAACACCAAATTTGGCACAAATCAAGTCAAAACCCATACCTATAGAAAAATAAATATTCAACTGTTATTTCCATGATACCACAATTGTTTGATTTACATTAACGAGACAGACAGCCAATATATTAAGACCTACTGTAATCCATGGATCTAATATAATGTTACATATCAGATGTTTTTCCCCAACAATTAACCAAACATTCACTTAAGACAGATACTGTTTGCGTGAATACTCCCCAAGACAGATATTTTGAAATACTGTAATTCTGTGTATGTGTGTATATCGGGATTGCGCGCTGTCTGAGGCGTCTTTGTGCGCACGCTTCAGCTCTGTCAGTCAGCGCGAGTAAGATCATTTAGGCCATGTCCACACTAATACGTTTCCGTTTGAAAACTTATATTTTTCTCTCCGTTTTGGCCTTCCGTGCACACTGAGACGGCGTTTTTATTAATGAAAACGAAGCTTTTTTGAAAACGCACTCCAAAGTGGATACATTTGAAAACGCCGTTGTATGTTTCCGGATTAATGTAGACGTAGCCTTAGTTTACATCAGCATGAGGTTGAGTCAGACTCATGCCATCAAGAATTCGCTATGAATATTCACAAAGTTGGAATTCTGCGCTTTACAACGATACCAATATTAAAACAAAGGAAAGATTTAGGAAGGTACACCTCTCAAACAAACATACAAATAAAGACAATATTAGATATTGAATTACTATTTGGAGCATTGGGATCACTAGACGAGGGCTTAATTGCTTCATTTTTGTGAAACTTTGTGACTTTTCAGAGTTTTCAGATCAGCAAAGAACCAAAACTAATCTCTAAATGCATCAAGTATAGCAGAAAAGATCAGGTAACGATCCCTCAGGCTGTCTTTGTCAGAGTTCAGGGCGCTATCGGCAGGGTGAGCTCTCGACCGGGCATTGGAAATGGCAGCAAATCAAAAACCTTCAGTGCTCCTAATGACAAGACCAGCGCCGCTAACAGGATCTCTTAATGAAAGAGTGCCAATATCGTGGGCCCTTCTCCACATCCCCTGCAAAGTCAAGCGAAGGAGAGGACGGGAACAATGCAAAACAACAGCTGCCTCGGCTCTGGCGGAGGAGACGTCGCATTTTTCCGCCTCAAACACCCCGAGGCATTATCTCGCTCAGTTAGTGACTTAACCACTCTGAACAGGCCATTTCCTTACATTGGAAACCACTTCTGCCTTACAGCCCACCTACACCAACGCAACGCTCCTACAACACGACACGCACATCTGTTTTGAAGCGGTACGCTTGAGGAGAAAAAAAACCCGATTTTTTTTTTTTCCGCTTAACTTGTCTTGAGATCCCTCAATGACAACACATGGATTTCCAATCTCGGGGAGGATAATAAGTGTTAGTGGCTATTACGGAGGCGTCTGGCTGCCATCTCACACTTATTAGCCAGAGCGAAGCAGGCTGGGTCTCAACAGACACCCAGACATTCACAGCCTCTTACAAAACAAAGAGCCACGCCACGCTGAATGCCAGTCCCCCTCGGAGCCCAGCACAAATAAAATTAAAATGCTAAATCAATGAGCCTTCCTCTGACCTTTGCTTAAAAAGCTGAGGGTGCCTGGAGCAGTTCGATGTATTTAAAGGGAAGAGGTACACAACCGAATCAGATATTATTACGGCCACCTCGTATCCTTTCCAGAGACCAGAGATGGTAAATAGATTGTGTGTTGCATATTAAACGGCGGGGGGAAATGGCATGCCTATGGAACATCTCATGAATGCATGGACACGCTCACAAGCGCGCGCACGCAAAATGGCGCGGATGGAGGATCACATGAATCTGTGATTCATACAATGGTATGCGAGATCAGATGCTGAATAATATATGACCACAAGATGAGCTCAGGAGGGGGAATGCTAAAACAAGCAAGGAATGCTTGACAAAAAGTCCTGTGTTCAACAAAAGTTTGGAACCTCAAATCCTTCATTTGCACTGTATTGAACTGTTCCACTTACACGGATGCAAATTCCATTCCGGATCCATTCCGTTCTGTATAATTTCCAGATTTTTCCCCCCAAAAAATGTTTACCAATAAAATGTCCAGTTATTTTGAGTTTTTGCTATTTGCGAGTGAAATCTCCAGGCGAAAAAAAATATTTTAGAGCTGAGAAACATTTATATTTACTACAGAAATATCCATGAATTTAAAGTTTTATAAATGTCAATAACTTTACCAGGCCTGAAAAATGACACTTTTCAAATTTTCTGACATTTCAAGGTCTTTCATGATCATGGAAACCCTGTATTGGTTTAGTTTTAGTCTTAGGTAACCCACAGTCGACACCAAACCAGAAATGTGTTCCTTTAAAAACATGTAATACTACATCTCATTCAATTTAATATAATTAGAATGGCCACAATATAAATGTTACTGGTCATTATTATACAGATTAATTTAAAATCAATCATTACTGAGGCTGAAAAACAGGCTCAAATGGATTCTTTTCAGTGCCATCTACACACACTGACAATGTTACCAATAAAAATAAAAATAAATAAAAAGTCAAAATAAAAGGCCCAAAATAAAATCAGTTTCAGCTACATGTAGGTCCCTCACAGGAAAGAGAGGAAACTTGACACAAAATGACACAGCTGGACATCATGCTTTCTGCACCTCACCCTGTAATAAATGCTAAGCTGCTTTTTAAACACTGTTTGCTGATTCTGAGGCATAAAGACCAGGCCAGTGACATCAGCACCTCGGTCTGTAGCCGGTGGGTGGCTGCCCACAGTGGGGAAGTGACAGGGCAACAATCCGCTACATAAGTTATCTTATGTCTGCGTGTGTGAGTCGGCAAACATATGTCTCTTTGTTCGTGTCTGGGAGAGAGTGCACGAAAAAAGCTTTTTATGGGGGTGCCTGTGCTATCAAACACTTTGCCCTGGAAGCGAAAAAGGAAAAACAATTGTGATGCATCCAGACAACAAGTTACAGCAATAAAATCAAAGCCAGTGTCAATTAATTTCTCTCCACTCTGATAAATGGGGCCCTTTTCTCATCTATTAATAATGAGAGCAGAAAGCACCACAAGAACATCTGTCAATGAGTTTCATTTTTTCTCCCGGCAGACAGTTGGCTGTCTCCGGCGCTCACATGTGCTGGGAGGAGCTCAATTCTTTCGGCCTGAAGACACCCATGGGGAGTGGAGAGAATGATCCTTAGGAGTCAATAAATAGATTGGCATGCATCGATGGGAGTTTGCGGCCTTATTTACACATCCGCTTAATCAAAAAGAAGACGGGCAGGGAGAAAAGTAGCCTCTCGGTAAGCTCTCTGGAACTTGGAACTCTTGTAAACTAAATGAGACTAGACAGCGTAATCGATTGTGGCTCCAGCACCCCACTACATTATAATGACTTGGGAGAGAGGTATTGCTCTTGGAGAAACCGAAGGGAGGACCTAAAAAAGAATTTGGGGTGGGAGGGGAGAGAAGTGTATAAAACAAAAACTTCTTGAAGCCAAGCACCATCACTAACACTTTATTAATCTTTTACTCCAGCAGTGGTAAATAGATCTCAAGGGTGTGGAGATAAACTAAGCTGCAATGCTAAAAAACTAGCGGGGCAAATTAATGCACCTGTCATTGGCATGTTAAGGAACAAGTTCTATTAGCACGAGTAAATAAACACGGCAGCGTTTAATTTGTACTCTATAACAGTGATTCAGGGCTAGGTGTACGTCGGGGGGGGGGGACTTGAGCAGGTTCAAAGTGCAAAGATTTAGATTTTGCTTTGTTAGATTTGTTTCGGCGCTTTGGCGCGAATTTTCGGAGAAAAACATTTGACAAAAAATGTGTATGTTAGGTTTTAAATGATAAAACAATAGATATGCTGTTCAAAATAAAGGAACACATTACTGGTTTGGTGTCAGTGAAGTACTTGAGCCTTCCTGATGGGGCTGTTGAGTACATATAGACAAAACGGTTGGAAAACACAGATGTACAAGAAGTGTTTGCAATCACATCTAGGAAAAGTGTGTGAAAGATCTGGGGAGTGATCTTATGATGGGGTGCCCTATCTTTGGGGGGAGAAAAAAAACCCATTAAGGTCACTGCCGTACCCTCGCAAGTGGCACTGAAGATTAATGTCAACATTAGGCCCTCCAAAAGCCACCTAACTAAAATACCAGCCACTTCAGAAGCAGCCATTCCTCCCTAATGGCTAATGATCTGAGTCCTTCCTCCCTCATTACAGAAGACGGATGAACGGAGAGGTGCGATATGTGCACAGTCAGCAGGGTACATCTGCACGAATTGTGGAGCACAGCTCAGATAGAGGGAGAGATACAGACTTTCTCATCATGCCAAACCTTTTATTCAATTATTTCTATTAAATCAATGGAGTAAAATCATATCACAAGTTGAAAGTAAACGATAACCTACCAAATCATCCCAAGTTAGAACTAAACTTTTCATGTGTGAGTACCTTTATGACCCCTGTATCTTCTAAAGAAGCACTGATAATCAGCAGTCCTTCATCTGAGCAAATGTATCATAACCAAAATATTTTGTAGGTAAAGACTGAAAACTTGTCTGACAGACAGACAGGTAGATAGACAGACAGATAGGTAGATAGATAGACAGACAGACAGGTAGATAGATAGACAGACAGACAGACAGACAGGTAGATAGGTAGATAGATAGTCAGACAGACAGACAGGTAGATAGATAGACAGACAGACAGACAGGTAGATAGATAGATAGACAGACAGACAGACAGACAGACAGGTAGGTAGGTAGATAGACAGACAGACAGACAGACAGACAGGTAGATAGATAGACAGACAGACAGGTAGATAGGTAGATAGATAGACAGACAGACAAACAGGTAGATAGGTAGATAGATAGACAGACAGACAGACAGACAGGTAGATAGATAGACAGACAGACAGGTAGATAGGTAGATAGATAGACAGACAGACAGACAGACAGACAGACAGACAGGTAGGTAGATAGACAGACAAACAGGTAGATAGGTAGATAGATAGACAAACAGGTAGATAGACAGACAGACAGACAGACAGGTAGATAGACAGACAGACAGACAGACAGGTAGATAGATAGACAGACAGACAGGTAGATAGACAGACAGACAGACAAACAGGTAGATAGACAGACAGACAGACAGGTAGATAGGTAGATAGATAGACAGACAGACAGGTAGATAGGTAGATAGATAGACAGACAGACAGACAGGTATATAGGTAGATAGATAGACAGACAGACAGATAGATAGGTAGATAGATAGATAGACAGACAGACAGGTAGATAGATAGACAGACAGACAGGTAGATAGATAGACAGACAGACAGACAGACAGACAGGTAGATAGATAGACAGACAGACAGACAGGTAGATAGGTAGATAGATAGACAGACAGACAGATAGATAGAGAGACGAGGGTTAAACAGCTGATTCAGCTTTATCAACTTAATAAAAGCTGCTCTGCTCTCTATGTAATTGAAGATGAAAACATCATAATAAATGTCTACAGATAAGATCAAAAGGTAAATAAAAGGATAGGTAAAAAAAAAAAAAAAAGTACATACCTCGTACAGTCGCTTCTTTACAATTACAAGCAAAGGAAGGATTAGAGGATGTAAGATTTTAACAATGTTATAATTTATTGTGAATATTACTTGAAAAATCTCTCTGAACTCCAAAGACCTCCTACATATCGCGCACCATCTGGTCTTTCACTCGACTCTGCATGATTATCTGAGTCATTACAATTCAACATATTGCTATCTTTGATACATTTTTCTGTGACTAATATAAATGAAGCCAACTGTAATTTCAGTGCTAGTTGCATTGATTGTCAACACGCCAAATGGCATAACAAAACAGGGGGAGTAAAAAAACAACGAAACAAACAAATATCTCTAAAAACAAAACCAAAAATTCTATTCCCTCACAAATAATTGAGCCATCTTTTCGCAATCATCCCCTAACATTTATCCCATTCTCATCTTTAACTATGCGAATTAGGCTTTCATTGTGTTTGTGGCGGTTCGACTGGCTCTGACAGGGCCGGTAATGAAGAGCCATATGGGACGCCGCTTTGAGCTCGATGCTTTCTGACAGTTCTTTCTTTCATAATCCATAAACTCCACGCAGTCTGCTGCCTTTTTCACAGGCGCTGGAGCAACAAGTCCAATTTCACCCCTCTCCCCTGCAAACAGGCTAATGTGATTACACTTGCATCAAAACAATTTGAGCCTTAATTACAGCAGACACATCAAGGCGAGGGCCATGATAGGAATTTCTCAAAGGAAGCAATTGGCATGACGAATTAAGGAGAGAGAGATTTATAAAAAAAAATAAACATAAAAAAAAACATATTTGATAGTACGGTGTTCACTAGTGCAAATGCCAGTGGCGGGAGCCGGAGCCGGGCCCCGGTGTTCACCCTTCAGAGTGAAATAAAATTGATCCATCTCACCGGAAAACGATTGCATCAGGGTGCCTAATTATACTCTCTACAACAGGTGGTCTTTATGTCGGTATTGAACGCTATTGAGGTTTCTCTCTGGGTTATCGTGTGAGCCACAGAGATTCGGTAACATCGTTAATCCGATGGTTTAAATCAGGATTGATACGAAACAAAAGAATACACGTGTCTGTTCTCAGGTGTGAGAGGTCAAAGGTTAGGACGTGGATGTGTAGGAGTCTGTCTTTCTCAATAGAGTGAGCGAGAAAGAGCTCTTCCTCTATCTGCCGTTGAATAATGCATTCGGCACATTTCACCTTATCTATCTCCTCGCTCACACGGGCCTCCGGATCTCAATCATTTTGACTAATTAGCCGTTCCAAACTCTCTCCCAAACAAGCACCAACTCCGTAACAATTAAACCGATGGATCTCATTACCGCACTCCTCTATTGGGTATTTAGAATCATGGCGCTAAAAGTCATTGTCCTTGAGCCGGGCACCTGAGTGAACGCTGCATCAGGATATTACATGGAGAGAAGAGATACAGGAGTGAAGGTGAAAGAGAGAACGGAGTGAAGCTGATGAGCAATAAAGGTTGTTGACTGCTCTAAAGAGATATGCTGTTGATGGTTAAATTGTCCCTGAAACAAAATGGCACCTTGACACAAACAAAAAAAATAAATAACCCTACTAATGTTGGTTGTTTATCTCGATAGATTTGGTATATAATATTATATATGCACACTAGGAATGTGTCGTAATTAGTTGTCTGCTAGACGGCCAGCAGACACTTAGTCAACCCTTGTGACCCATCTCTACTTTACTATCACGGTTATATTAGAATAGCAATTCGCACATGGTTCCAGGTTGTATTATGATGGTACAGGACATCATATTCACAATATTTCTCCTTATTTGCATATGTGTGTCAATGTGAACATCTGTGAGGATGTGAGTTCAGTGAGGCTCTGCTGACTTCTGCTTCCCCTGCTTTGTGTGTGTATGTGTGTTCAGGAGTCTATTTTGTCCACGCCAGTGTATGTAGGTCACCTAGCAGCACTGGGCCATCAATTTCACTGTCCTACTTAAAAAGACACACACTGGAGAAACTGGGAATTTTTCACTTTTAGACAACATACCAACTGCTTTTCAACCTGCATATGCGCTGGCTGATTTAGGAAAGACTCTCCACAACAGCAAACAAAATTTGAATTCGGAACATAATAAAAAAATGGAAATGAAACAATAATAGTCTGCTCACACACACACACACACACAAAACATGAATAGTTGAGATAAGAGAGGCCACGCATTCACAAATCCAATTTAGAGCATTGGCACAACGAAAAGCGCAAGAAAAAAAAAGGCAGCCTTTGATGTTATCGACAGGGAACCCCTTAAAAATGAGTTTTTCCTGGTTCTGGTTAGTTGAAAGTTCTATTTCAATAGATCACAAAGCTTGTGAGCTTACATCTGGCAGAACTGATACAGTCCAGTTCTTAGGAAAAGGAACATTAAAGAACTGTCGAAAATACGCTCTGAAAGACTTCTCCGCTGTCAACAAACTGAGCCGCGAGGAGGACTCCGCTCCAGCAGTGTAAAATTTAAATCTTTTCTCTGGGGTCATGCCTTCATGCTTTATCCTTCAGTTTCACAAAACAAGTAATAATAACATTTCTTTCCACAGAGTGTAAAATGCAGCTGGTGTAAAATAAATGATAATTGAAGGTCAAATTAGTTTGCATCTATTAGCCATCAAATCATTTGGGAATGCTAGCGTTATAACTCGCGCCAGTGACTTTGGACTTTTTAAAATATTTGAGAAGAAAATCATTTTGAGAAATCATACATGACATTAACTGCATTATAATAAGTGGAAATATTCACACTTGGTTGAAATAGTATGACAGATTAAAGGCGAGCGTGTTTTTCAGAGGTGGACAGCGAGCGAGAGAGAGAGAGAGAGAGAGAGAGAGAGAGAGAGAGAGAGAGAGCTCTCTAACAGCACCTTTAGGAAATAAATAACACTGATAGTATGTAATTAGGCCACTCGCTACGACACTGGCCAGACTGTTTATGTTTACACACATATGGTACGATCAGAAAGATGGACTATAAAGCCATTCCTCATCAACAACACTTCTGTGCTGCAAGAGCCGACAGCCTCCCTAAGTCATAATGCCACCTCCGCCGTCTCACAGGGCTTCAGCAGCTCATGTTTTTTGGGGGTATATTCATATCGGAGCTGCTACAGTTTATCAGGGTGTTGTAAACTCACCAACAGCCTGGAGGAATAACAGACGTTTGACACGGTTACGGTCCAAATCTGAAGCGTCAACGATGGGAGGAGCATAATTTATTAACCGTAAAGTTGGACTCTCCCAAGAATCTCTTAAAATAGAGGGAAGAATCACTACGGAGAGACCAATTTCTTTGTTAGTTGCTTCAAATGTTAGCATTTAATTGCCTAAAAATGTCACAAGCACAATGAAGCACTTAATCGGTTCACAGAGAAAAAACTTTAAAGCATAGACCAACAAAAAACAATTATTAATGATTTACTCAATTTCATGTTGATATACTTTTTTATACTTTTAATTTTCAATAAAACTTTTAAAATACTACAAAAAGTCCATATGACATTCTATGTCATACTTCTGAAGTTATACAGCAACTTTGTGAAGAACAGAACAAAAAGTGTTTTTAGTGATAAATGTTGTTAATAATAATAAGAAGAAGAAGAATATGACTTTTGAAAATCAAGTAAATTTTATTTCAAGTTATTCTCTTATAACAAATATTTGTCTAAACCCATGAAAATGCAGATCCTGTTGTTCCCAATATTGAAAAATCACTTTTTAAAACTCTTGGATGTCAAAGGGATGTAAAAAATAGCATGTTCATTTCTAACTTTTATTAATATTTACTGTTTAAAGGGTTAAAAATATTTAAAGCAAATAAAAAAATATTTTGTTTAAACCCATGAAAATGTACATCTTGTTGTAAATCAGGAAAACTCTTATAACGTGTTAAAAATATTAAACGCAACAATTTTTTTTTCTTCGCTTTTTTCAGGATTGTTTAATGAATAGAAATTTCAAAAGAACAGCATTTATTTCGAAAAGAAATCTTTCACAACATTAGAAATGTATTTGCTGTCACTTTTGATCATCCTTGCTCAAATAAAGAAATTAGAAAATAATTACTGCCCTCATTAAATGCATGCATATGGGTTTTGAACGACACGAGGGTGAGCTATTTTGGGTAAACTATTCCTTTAAAAGCAAAGGATTCCACAACAAACCAGGAAGTGATGTGGAGCTGAAGGAGGTCAGGTAGGGTGGGCTGCATTTGCACGTTGCACATGTGGACCGTTCTGCCGACAGCCTCCTGAGCACATTTGAAATTTCATTAAGTGCAACATAATTGCTTGTATAATCAAATGTGAAAATGTATATTATAGAGCCATTCCAGCACATGGGCTCTATTTTAATCACCATGCCTGGGACGGCGCCAAGGTGAATTAGCAGAAATTAAAAGCTCTGCTGTGTGGCGTGTCTCCAGCTTCTCGCGGGCCGTCTTTGTGTCTCATTCAGACGCTTGGCGCATCTGCTGTCTTTTTGAGGATTTCTTCCCTTAGATACCACCAAATTCATGTCCATCAAAAATTTAACAGTGCTTATGTAGGAGCAGCCGCCAAGGGGCAATTCCAGACGTCAATCATTAAATGCATAGAGCAGAGATGCTTTTCAGGACTGTTCTGAGAGAGATTACAGCACAACAGAGATGGAATGACGATGAACATGGGACAAATACAGTAGCCTACCTGATAGGGATGTTACAGTATTGGATGCCTTGTTAGGTATTGCCCTTCCATGTCAGTGCTCAAGAGATATCGAGTTGCCAGGACGCAGTCAATAAATCTTACATCCGATGATCGTGTGCATGTGTTTTTATGGTCTTTTTATGCCCAGTAGTGTATTGCGTGTTGTTAAAAAACAACAAAAAACAACAAACCCCCCCCCCCCCAAAAAACACCTTTATGAATCCAGCTGTCATGCAGTTACATTATAAGCAGGGGTGTAACGGTACATGTATTCCTCCCGAACATGCAGTCGCACGACGAATACATTAAACGTACAGTATGGAATTTTTCGCCACTAGGGGTCGCTAACCTATTTACAATAACAAAGGCGTAGTTTGATGACGCAACATTTGCTGAGAATTATGGATCTTGTCGTCAACGTCAAGCCGACCGATCTAATCTATGGATCTAATAATGTTTATGGATGACTGAATACATCGATGCTTTTATCATGACTGTGATATGAAGCAGTTCGGGATTGCTAAGAGACAGCTATCAGCTCCACACGCGACGCGAGTCCCGCATAAGGAATATGGACATTTCATTCTACCGAACTACATTACACGCGAGAGCAGAATTACTACTCACAGTCACAGGTCAGTTTATTAGACAAATTAAACTTGTGAGGTAACGCAGCGTTGTTTCACTTGGTCTAACATTACATTATCACACTAAACTGCATTTGAATGTGTTGAAATGTATGTGTTAGTTTGTCTGTATGAGACTAGCAGTAAGCTAGATCAACATTAGAATAACATACAGATCATATTCTAACATTTCATCATGTTGAGCTATATAACATTGATTAGTTGTATGTAAATGTGCTCACCTGTTTAATAAAGTACATGTAGAAGCGGTCGAAGTCTCGGACGTGGAGCTCTCGTTTATATACTGTCTATGGGAGCTCTAGGCATCTCGAAAACACCGCGCTGATATTGATTCTCGGTTTAGTTCTCCTTTTGTATCCAAAGTCTGCTTGCCATGGTCCATAATGTTTGAACGAAACAACAACAGTGTCCAAATAGACATTGCGAACTACCGTCAGTCGCTTTGGTTACTATCAGAGGGCTCTGGTTCATAGCTCTGGTTGCCATGGCAGTACGAGCAGAAACCAGGGACAACGCGGATATGACGCCATTGACGGCGACAAAACGGAAATAAAGAAACGGGACGTTTCTCGAATTAAATTACAAATTTCTCCTGGTTTGAAAGTTGTTGGAAACAGTCGGGATAATGTAAGTACACAACTAAAAAATATATATAACATAGATATAGTGATTTTTGCAATTTTTAAAGCAAAAAATTACATATTGTGGCTTTAAGTCACAGGCAATCCACACTCCAATCCAGAAGGGGGCGCGTGCGCCAATGCAATGCTGTTTGCTACCAGTAAAAAGCGCAGAAGAAGAAGAAGAGAAGATCAATTGATATGTTTACATTTCTCAAACATTGTTTCAACTGTGGAAAGATATCAATAAAACAGCTTGGGAATAATATCTCACGTATCATTACATTTACCTGTTAGTTACATTTAAGCATGTTAGTTCACTAGAGAAATTAACTCTAAAGAGAAGCACTATATTAGCCTAATCATTATATTTACTTGATAGTAATGTCTTGATTATTTAATGTATGTTTAAATAAATGTGTCATGAAAACAAGTTATGACAGCCCCAGTGTAAATGTTAATATTTCAAAAATGATTGGAGTAGAAAATGTACTTTATTATTCGATTTAGAAGTTAATGCAAAACATGCCTTATGTGCAATTTACAGTATATATATATATATATATTTGTAGTGTTGATTATTATATCTAAAAATAAAAAGCAACTAAATTTAATAATTTGGGCTTCTAATTGTAACCTTTAATATTATAGAAATATGTAATTAAGGGCTCCCCATTTTTTTTATCCTTTAGACAAATTTTATTATAATATAATGTATTTAAACACATATACACATTTGTGTGTAAAACATTTTTTTTTTTTTTTTTGAAAAAAGCCATTTTGAGTTTTCTCCCTCCTGCTGTATCGAACCCGTACCAAACCGTGACTTCAATACCGATACACGTACCGAACCGTCATGTATGTGTACCGTTACACCCCTAATTTTAAGTGCATCATTTCAAGCTATTAATGCAAATAGTATTATTATTATTATTATTATATTATCTTTTTATCAGTAAACATTTTTTTTAAATGTGTAAAAACAACTCGCATGTGTAGGGCAGGGTTCATGACCAGTTGACCACCAATCTCATCATGCATACCCTTGTCAACGCCCCTGCTCTCTGGTGTTACTGTAGTTGAGAGTAACCCTTTGCTTCATTTGGGATTCCGATGCTTTGAGGTCAGCACAGAGAAGTTCAGAAGATCTAAAACGAATGGAGTTAATCCTCCACCCCAGGGCATTAAAAAAAAAAAAAAAAAAACTTAGAGGCTGAGAGAGTGTATTTGTCCTGGAGACACAATCTCAGTGAAGAAACGCCAAGGGATAAGCTCAAGTCAATCAAATTTCTGCAATGTCATGCCTCATTACTTGTTGATATTGATTTGTTGGCTTCAACATAAGCATCATTACCATTAGCTCGCTTCAAAAAGAGAATAAATGGGCCAAACTGAGTTAAAACCACATTAAATGTGCATCGCAATTGATTTTCTGGCATTGAGCAATAGGCAAATATGGAAAGAGTAACAAGTAAACACCAAAATACAGATAAAAATAAACTATATTTGATAAATAATGGCTGTTACTGTATGTCCATCCCTAAACGTTCAGTATTCTGAGCTGGTCTGAACTAAAGGAACCTAAATGCTTTGTGTGTTTTTTATTCCTCCAGACCATTTTTCGGCCTGAGGCATTTTATCCCTCTTTAATTGCCCTTTGAGATAGGCCTGATCAATCCGATGGCCTGGATTCCAGCAGCGTGCAACTATTAGCTGGGCTTTGAAGATGCGCTCTGAAGGGGGCCTCACATTCATCATTTAATTCATCTAAAGGTTATTCAGATAGACTGGACAGTGGATGGCATCCAAGAACTGACTTTTATTTTGCTGTTGTTGTTGTTGCTGGAGATGATTTTCGTGGTGCCAATGCTCAGGGTTTAATAAAGAGCCAATGAGATGGACCTAAGATACCTGAGGAGTTAGCCGTAGCATTAATGCTAGCGTCTCCGAACAGAAGCAGATGTTATCGCAGGACTGAGGTACTTTCCAGAGGTCAGAACCCAGATCCTGGGAAGAAAAAACTCTGGCATTTCTCTCTCCCTCGTGCAAACACACACACAAATCACCATGCAGATAAACAACCTAAAAACATAAAATATTGAGCTGCTAGTTCAATCTTTGTCACAATCTCCATCAGATACCTGTCATGCATTCTGAAGAGCACTCAGTGAAATTGGCCCACAATCACTCTTCATCCAACAGAGCTAAATGCTTTACTGAAAAGAGGGAAATATGCTTTCATATTAGACAAAGTGAATGTTCACAGTCAATATCCATAATAAACTGCCAATGACCTAAATATATAACAACAGGTTTTAGCCTTATGACCACAGTAACCACAAATAAAATTGAGGATGTCTCTTCAGTTAGATCAATTTATCTATGGCTTCTATAAAACAAACTCTGGTATGTCATGAAAAATATCAGCTGAAGCATGAACACTTTGCACACAATATTTCAGTGCAAAAACCTGCATCTAATCACTGTCAAGCTCAGTGCTATTAATATTGCAGATTGCAGAAGTGTAGCCTACACAAAGCAGCACTCAAAACTGACTTGCAAGATGCTAATTGCACAGTGCAAAAAGTGTTCAGCGCTAATTTTGTGGCTGTGTTTGTGCCTTTACTTCATTTACATTATTTTAGGGAACTGAGCTCTAAAACGTATGAATATGCACATGCCATTATCAGCATACACAATTCATTCTTGCTGAATTCTTCACAAACTGAATCTATATAACTGCCAAATTAAATAAACTAACAGAGAATATAATTAATAAAATAATTATATATATATATATATATATATATATATATATAAATATCATGTATATATCATATTATCATGTCCTTGTATCTGTGGTCATAAGGCTAAAATCTCTTAGTTATATATTTAGGTCATTGGCAGTTTATTCATTTTGTCTAATATGAAAGCATATATATATACACATATAGCTGTTGACAACCACCGCCAACTAAGACCAGAAAGTATAAAACAAACACTGTAAAGTGCTCTATAATCATACTTAGTTCATTTAGAAAACAACTTCGCATGGCAGATTTACCAACACGTTTAAGACAGCAAGAGGATTGATGGAGAACCCTGACCAATAGAGAGAAAGAGAGCAAAAGAAATAGATCCAAAGCCCAGAACCATATAGAACGAGAGAGAACAACAAGAACAAAGCCTCGGAGAGGTGGGGGCATGCTTCAGATTTTGATGGCATGCAAGTGGACACGCATTAGCAGCATCTCTGGGTATTTGTAAGGGCATAAGAGCCTCTCCACACAGCCCCTGGGAAGCTCTCACAGAGAGCAGCTCTGCCCTCTCCACTTCCACCCCACGTTCCCTTCACAGTATATCCTGAAGGGGGTCTGGAGAGAGCAGGGAGCAAATTACTCCTTCATTAAGAGATAGCCCTCCCTGTTATCATGTCCTTGTAATCCTTCGCCATGAAGCTGCTTTTAACAAGGTTTAATGTAGCTGAAAGCTGATGCTAAATAATCTATCGCAGATAGCATGGCGCTGGCTGAAATAGAGGATCCAGTGGACATAATCCTGAGGGTCGTGCTCTAATGCAGTGTGGCTGAAGGAGAAATTGGCCGTCTGGCGGTACACAGCCGGGGCGGGCGGGCTAATGATGCATCAGCGTCCATCATAACATGTCTACGCTTTCATACTTTTGCCCTTCCTCTCCATCTCTCTCTCTCTTTCCATCTCTGTCTCCATTTCTGAGGCTACACTCAGCAAAAGGCATGAGGTCACTGGAGGAATTAATGAGCATATGCTTGCTCGAAATGCACTTGCTATGAGTCAATGAATGTATAAACGAGTACACAAAGAAATATTACTCTAATATGTCATGAATTAAATAAAAAATAAATAAAAAAGTATCATACATTTCTTAGACCTTAGGTGAAAAAAGATGAATGATGAATACATAAATAAATGAATGTGCAGTACATATATGAATGTGCTTCAATCATCTGTGGTACATAAATAAATGTATGAACTAGTAAACAAATGAATGCATATTTCACTCATTTGTTGTACATTAGGTAAATGAATACTTGAGCAAATGAATGAATGAACCAGCAAACAAACAAATGAATGAATAAACAGTTGCCTTTGCCACTCATTTGTTGCACATTAGTTGAAACAAACGAACGAACAAGTACATGAATAAATGTATATTTCACTAATTTGTTATGGTCTATGAATAAAGCTGTGCATATGTGCATGTGTTATTTGAATAAATCAATTAAAGACTGAAAACACGTGCACAAACAAATGTGCTTCATCCTTTTGCAATCAGTGAATGAATGAGCAAATGAACTGCAACTAAAGGTCTCATAGCTTCAATCCAGCGTCTAGACTGATCTAATTCACAAAGCTGAAGTATTTCTCATCCTCTCTGCGCTATCAGATGCTGGACAATAAGGCAGATCTCATTGGCATGTGGCCTGCCAATCCTCTCTTTGTTTTTCTGGCCCCACAGCCCAGACTGATAAAGAAATAAGGCGTTCCTGAATATTCCTCTGTCTGTCCGTCTCTCTCTCTCTCTCTCTCTCTCTCTCTCTCTCTCTCTCTCTCTCTCTCTCTCTCTCTCGCATGCGTGAAGGGATCGCTCACAGGAAAATGTCACTGGCTGTCATTTTTATAATTTGATTTATACCTTGTCAGAAATCTACTTACGCCTCACAAGCTGGCGGAGTCAAGAAGCCGTCCAAGAGCCGCTGGAGGTTAAACAGATCATTGTACATATTCTCCATACAATTTCCTTTAATACCCCTTTAGAAGTACAAGCAGGAAGGAATTGGAATTTTAATATTGGTCTTCCTCCCGCCAAACATATTCGTAAAAGTACATACAGTGGAGTCGGGTGTTTGGTATAAAAGGTGTAAAAAAAAAAAAAAAAAAAAACTGTCAAATGATGTTAGGATGATCTCAATATTTTTTTCTAAACAATTTTACATGTTCCCTCTCATTTTATGTTGCCAAGATTTTTTATTTATTTATGGAGAAGCACCAACTCACCATGATCTCTTCCTGTGAAGATCCCCCTCTCTCTCTCTCCCCCTCTCCCTCCCCCTCTCCCTCTCCCTCTCCCTCTCCCTCTCTCTCTCTCTCTCTCTCTCTGCATGCTGGGAGTTTGGGGAATGTGAGCGTTTTCTTGTTTTCTTTTTGTACACAAACATTATTAATTATTTTTTTAGTTATAGGTTTATTTAGAATATTTTAGAATTTGAGGAAAAAGAGAGACGGAGGTTTCATGGAGTCAGGTGCGTGCCTGTGACAGTCGAGGACGTGCTCGTGGCGAATGGAGAACAAAAGGATTCGAAATGATTGTATCCTCTTCCAGAATAAACAAGGCCGTGGTGGTGTTTCTAAAGGTTTCTAAAGTTTTGTGAGTAAACTCATCGTGAGCTGCGTTTGGGTAGGTTCACTTTTGGTATCGCAGTCGACAAGAGTGAACATTTCTAATTGTCCACCATATATACCTAATGCATGCATTGAAAATGAACTGCAGAGGTTCTGGAAAATAGTAAGTGGAATGACATTAATTCCACTCAGGTGTAAAAAGGAAGCTTTAAAACATTTGCTGTCTTTTAGGCGACAGCTGTTTATGGTTTTAGAATCGCCGGCTCTAGATATCTCGTTTCGGTTTAAACATGAAGACAAATCATATATGATCTATGAGAACACCAATCATTTGAAATGCTTCAAGTGTGGTAAGATCGGGCATAAAAAAATTGAATGCCCGCATAAAACACAAGCTGAAGACGATATCAACAAAACAAATGAAAGTGAACAGGCGGTCAGAGAAGCAGAGAATGCGGATAAAAGTAAAGAAACAGAGACCGATAATGAAACCGACAAAGAACAGAGTGAATCGAGTACTCATGAACAAAATGAATCTACTGAAGATATAGGCCAAAAAAAATTATGGGAAAAAAAGAGGAATTTTGAAGAGGCAGGGACAAGTGATGCCAAAAAATCTCATCTTGAAAGTTCGGATGATATAGAGGTAGACACTGTTGAGAATCGATTGGATAATATACCTCTGTCTCAGCTCTCTGAAAGCACTGATGTGACTGAAGAGATGGCTGATGATGACTGTCTTTCTGAAATGTCAGATATTCCCTCCAATTATGATGAGGATCAGTTATATACTGTAAAAGAGATTAACGATTTCCTTGATGAAACCTTTGGAAGAAAAGCAGAAGTAAAGGAATTTTTTCCTGATGTGAAAAAGTGTTTGGCTTCAGTGATCAAGATACAAAAACACTGTCGGTTATGAAGAGTTAAAGGGGTGATGAACTGAGAAATCAAAATTTCCTTGAGCTTTTGACATATAAGAGATCATCATACTATAATAATATCCTGTAAGTTTCAGAACTGAAAACTACCTTGTTAGTCCAATAAAAGCTTTTATAGACATCAGGCTCAGCAAACGACTCGTTTTTCAAAGTGGGGAACTATGACGTCAAACAGGGTAAAACACCGCCTCCACAAAAGAAGATCAACGCCTACTTCAACACGGTCTGTTTAGTTTAGAAAAGTTTTCGAGAGAGTTCATGTAATACTAGCTATTTCATATGCAAGCATGTCAGCCAATCACAGCAGTGGGCGTTTGCACTGCAGTCTCACAGTAGACACGCCCCTTAAAACAGAGCGTTCAAATCTGAGGCTGAAAGCAGGCTTGGAAAAATGGCTTTTATTTATCAATTATGACCATTTTTGATGTAAAAATCATACTAACATTATAAGGGCACCCCAGGCAACATTATAAAATAATAAAACAATCCAGTTCATGACCCCTTTAAGTAGAAGAAAATGATTCAGATAAAAAAACCAGAGAAAAGAAAAAGTTATTCAATTCTTTATAGTTTATTTATGAAGGAAGCACAAGTGGTGAACTATCTGTCTCTTTTTGTCTTGCCCTCTCTTTTTTCCCTTTTTCTGTCCTCTTTTTTCATGGAGAGCCTTAGAATAGGATCCATTAATATCAATGGGGGAAGAGATGGCAGGAAAAGAGCACATTTAAATGAATATATACAAAATAAGAATATTGATGTAATATTTGTAAAAGAGATGCATAGTGATGTGAAACATGAAGAGGAATGGGAAATGGGGTGGAGAAGTGATTTATATATGAGTCATGGTACAAATGTTAGTGGAGGAGTTGCTTTTTTATTTTCAAAGACGATTAATATAACCAATGTGTCTGTTAATGAAATAGAAAGAGGAAGCAAGTATAAATGGTTTTGTTTTTATTAACATTTACGCATCAAATACTGGAGCTGAGAGGATACAAACATTTAAAAAGTTATATGAGTTTTTAAAACAAAATTGTGATGAAAATGTATGGTTGGACGTAGGGGGTGATTACAGAAAAATGTACTTTAGATAGAAATGGAGAAGAACCTCATCCCTCTTCTGCCAAATTTTTACATGATGTTATTAGTAATTCTAATTTAGTTGATGTATGGAGACAGCAACACCCTACAGTTAAACAGTATACGTGGGTAATTTTTCTCATGATCATATTAGTACTGCCAGATTAGACCGATTTTATGTTAATAAGAGTAAAGGTAATAGAATTTTAAAATCTACAATTTGGCCAAATGGGTTCTCTAATCACCATTTATGTATAATTGAAATAAATGTTAGGAAGTCTTTATTTAAGTCTATTATTGGCATTTTAATGTGAAATTGTTACAATGTGCACATTTGCTCAATGTGTTTTGGATGGAGTGTATTCACAATATTCACAAATTAGAATATGTTGTCAAAATTATATATATATAACACAAATGGTAGGATCAAAAAACTGTTTTTGAACAAGAAAAATAGACAAAACAGATTGAAAGTGAGTTAATTGTTGGAGATGTTGTGACAGTTGGGAAGCTAAAAAAAAAAGAAAAAAAAAGCTTTAGCCTCATTATTTCATGAGAAAGCAAAAGGGGCTTTAATTAGAGCTCGCTTTGCATTTTTGAGAGAAATGGATGCACCAAGCTCCTTTTTTTAATCTAGAGAAGAAAGAAAGAGAAAAAAAAAATGATGTTGCATTTGAAAGATGTAAATGAGAATGTGATTTCAGATCAAAATGAAATGAGAAAAATTGCTTGGGGTTTTTATATGGACTTGTTTGGAGAATGACAATGTGATATTGGATGCATTGAGGAGTTACATAAACACTTATTGAAACTTTCTGATGAACAGAGTAAACAACTTGACTCTGGCCTTCAGTTAAAATAACTGTCTGAAGCTGTTCAAAAACTTTCAACTAAAAAACACCTGGTCTAGATGGACTTCCGGCATTTCTGGAACCTACTGAAAGAAATTTTTTATGAAGTTTTTAATTATTGTTATCAACAACATGAACTGCCTACTAGTTGTAAAAGAGCAGTTTTATCTCTATTACCCCAAAAAGGTGATCTTGCTATGCTGAAAAATTGGAGACCTGTGGCTGTTTTATGTACTGATTATAAAATGTTGGCAAAGTGAAGCTTTAGTAGATCCAGAGAGAATGTTAAGAGTTTTTGTGATTTCAAGGATCAGAGCAGAGTTTTATTTTTATTTTAAATTGACAAACAATCTGGTTAGTTTTAAGGAAACATGGGGTTTAAGTGAAGTCTTGTGTAATGGATCATGAGGAAAACCTAATTCTGAATTTTTATTGGTAGGTATTTTTTTATATATATGTTGTGTAGCAATATATGTATGTAATTGTATTTAAAAAAAAATAAAAAATGTTAGTGTCTTGACATTTGATGTGATTATGTGAGATGTTTTTGTTCAATTAAAAAAAAAAAAAAAACTTTTAAAAACAGGAAGGAACGGGAAGGAAAAAAGCAAGAGAATTTCTTTTTTTGAATAAATAAAGAGATTCAAATCTCTCTCTCTCTCTCTCTCTCTCAGATCACTTTGATTACTAAAGCACTCTAGAGCATCTCTTTTCAGCTGCTGTCTCACATGATCATATCTGTTCACATTCCCATTAAAGTGTGTGGGCCTCCTTTAATTCAGCTTATCATTCATTAACTGACATCTCAAATGCTGATAGCATATGAGCATCAATAATCCTTACTGATAGCAGCTAAAAGTGATCTTGTGTAACGTAGTGGCTAGGTTTACCATGACTATGAGAATAATGTTAACTGGGGAGGGGGAAACGTGATTCACAAATAAATTGCGATTTATCAAATGATCCAGCACTGATTAGAAAAAGGAGGAACGAAACAAAATATCATGTCAAAATACGAGGCCCTTCATTAACAAATATCATTTTATCAAAATTCTGATATTTTGGGGTAATTATAAAACATTCTGAAGACGTTCAAAATGCTTTTTGAGTAGTTCATTACACCTATTTTACAGAATGAAGTTTATTTTGTGGCTTACATTTACATTTATTCATTTAGCTGACGCTTTTATCCAAAGCGACTTACAATTGCTATATATGTCAGAGGTCGCACGCCTCTGGAGCAACTAGGGGTTAAGTGTCTTGCTCAGGGACACATTGGAGTCTCACAGTGGATTCGAACCCGGGTCTCTCACACCAAAGGTATGTGTCTTATCCATTTGCACCACCACCACCCATTAAAGTGGTGTTGGCTTAAATAAATTACATGCTACTCAGAGACTGACAGGTTTGCCTAGTCAAAAATGTTACATTCGGCTGTCGCAAATTCATTTACTTTTGAAAATCAAGTTCCCACCAGGAAAGGAGTGGTTTTGACACAAAATAATATTTTTATTATCTCTTATAACCTGTTGTAAATAGTGAACATTTTAATTTTTAAACTTGATACTCTTGACTTAAAAGTCTTAAAAGTTTTTTTTGACATATACACATCAAAAAAAAAAAAAAGCCTGAGCATTGAAATCGACTTGAAATCGGCTAGTCTTGGAAATTCTTTTTTTAGACACATCGTGACTCTTTAATTAAAACTGAATCAAATCATGAGGTGCCTAAAGAGTCCCATTCCTAATTCTGACGGAGAAGTGACTTCACACGATTCTTCTGATTTACAATCTCAAAGCTTCCCCACATGACAAGAAACCTGGACACAACTGTTGCAAACAGCATACCAGGATGGAAACAAAACATTTATTCTTCCTGATATATCTCAGACAAGACTCTCCTCCTTATTTCTGAAGTACTCTAATCGACTACAAAGTCGAAGCACATTGCCTGGGTTTTCAAGAACAAAGCTGAAACAGGTAGACTGACCAGAGGAGCTCAGTGTGGTGAAGTGGGAAACCAAGTGACCAGTTTTCAGGCCTGTTACTAATTTTACACAATAACCACGTGTGCTATGCATTTTTTATGCCTATTAGAATATCACACCATTAGCTGATGCTAACATCAAACTCTATTGAAATCAATTGCAAGTTGCAGCCTATTTTCCAAATCGCTCATTTAAAAGGGTTCACTTCAGCTAGGACACTATGCATCACTCGATTTGAGAAAAGATCAATATTAGTCAGTCGGACACAGCAACTAAGTCATGAGATGTCAAATGTAAACAATGCTGGTAGTTATGGAGGCAAAACAATACCATTTCTCTTCCTTTCAGTAAGAGCATGCGCTATCGTGATTGTTCCTCTCCGTCACCCTCCACCACCCGCAGCTCTCTCCCTCTGATTGTTTCAGGATTGTTTTAGAGCTAAAGGAGCTCTTATCTGCATGCCTGTTAACGAGGCCCTTCATTAGCAGCGGTTGCTGCCTTTCAGAATGCCTTTGTCGCCATGGTAACCACAAACCATTGTCACTCAGCGCCGGGACATCTTCATCGGCGTAAGAGCGCATGTCTTAAAGCCAACGTGTTCAAAAACCTCTCAGAGCAGGAACACAGTGCTGCATTCTGGGATGTTCTCTTACTCAGCCTTTAACGCAAGCACATGAAAGAACAAATAAACAGCATTTTCCCCCTAATAAGCGTGTTTATTACACACAACACCATTCATTTTGGTTTCCACATATCTCCGAGATTTTCAATACATGTCAGACATGTGGCGTCGTGGCTAGCCTCGCCTAGCTAATAATGGTTGGTGTGCTTTGAATATGTGCCATTCATTCAAGTGTCATTACTGCCTTAAACCAGCGTCAAAAAAGCTGAATGTGTTTATCTTATTCATTCTCAGGCTGAATTCTCACCTCAGAAGCTCACCTCCCATTAATCTTCCTCAAAGCGGCAGCAGCAGGCTGCTTCTCCGGCCGCTCGGTGCGGATGCCAGGGGTATCTCGGAGCATAATACTATATTCTTCTCTTTATTGAAAGTGACACTTCACGAATAAAGGCCTGGTGAACACCATAAAGACTATTTCATATACAGATATGGTGATTATTTACCTGCTAGTCGAGACAGAGTGAAAACAAACAAAGTGATTTTATGCTTAGCCTGTCGCTAGTGCGAAATGTTCCTGCCGCTGAGGAAATTAGCTGCTGGAGCTTTCTGTGTGACTTTTAAGGAAAACTGGGATGTGCTCACTGCATGTGTTAGTTAGAGCTGCAGTTTTGGATCAGACGCACTCAAACACGCAACATAAACACAAACACACACATTTTCCACATAGCTCAGAAAAAAAAAGATCATATAAGAGGAAATATTTTATCCACAAATGTAAACTCTAGCATTATTTTCTCACCCTCATGTTCTGTATATATAAAACACTCTATACATTACAATATATTAACACATAAAAAGTGGTTTTATATGCATATGTTGACATAATAATGTTTTATACATATTTGTAAATAATTTATTCTAATTATATATATATATATATATATATATATATATATATATATATATAGTTCATAGTATATAGTATATAGTTCAAAAGCACTATATTTGCTCTACTCTAAGTGTCCTGAAGTAATATAATAGCTTGTATCAATATTTAAATCAATTTATTTATCAATATATTAAGCCAATGTTTACTTGAATACAGAATATACTAGCTAAACTCAATTTAACGAGTTAAACAAATGAATTGATCTGGGGCCGTATTCACAAAGAATTTTAAGGCTAAAAGTAGCTCCTAACTGGCGAATTTAGGAGCAACTCCAAAAAATAATGGGCGTGTCACTCGTAACTTTAGGACTCCTAATTTTTTTGACTAAGAGTAATTCACGAAGCATTTTAGCCCTAAAAGTAGCACCTAAGCCAGCTTAAAAGAAGTCGAGAGGACTCCTAACTCACTAAGACCTATTCACAAACCGCTTTTTGTGGCATTTCACGTTGCGATGTTTTGAAATGCGTATGCGGCGGCAACAGGAGCTTCCAATCGCGAGGGAACAATTTTGCATTGGATGCAATAGCGCCACCAACAACAACCAAAACTAGGCTACTCATTGCATGTAAACTAATTGTAACGTTTCATTGTGAATCAAAAATGTTCTTCTCTTTGCAAACGTAGCCAGAGGCATATAGAGACAGATTAATTCAATAATGTTGCAAAGATATTGCATCAATCCATATGTTTCATTAGGCTACTATATATTTGTTTTGCCTTACTCTTTATTTATTTAGGCTATTTATTCAGTTATTCATCATCTTCCGTCCTTCGCACTACTTGTGTAGCGCACGCATTCTCAGACCTGTCACCTGTCACTCATCATCGTAGGGGAGGTGTTTGGAATCATTCCCGCGTTTCAATCATCAGCCAATCAAGGTGGTCACTTCAGTCAAGCTCGTGCATGAGTAATGACGTCATCCATAGCAACGAAGACTCACTCTTAGTTTAGGAGTTTTCATTTTTCTTTACTAAGAGTAGGTCTGAAAGGCTTTGTGAATAACTTTTAAGAGAAAACTCCTAGCTAAAATCTTTTAGTGCGATTTAGGAGTACTCCTAGTGGTGAGATAAAATGCTTTGTGAATACGGCCCCAGATCTATAAAGAAATTACATTTTGAATTAATTCAGTTTGTGAACGAATCCATCCAAATGTGAGGATAACTCAATTGAAATCATAAACAAATCAGTCTAATTTGTGAATGTAAAAAATTCAATGGTTCTGGAGTCAACCGCTCACTGAAGGGGATTTTTTATTTTATTTTTTTGTCACACAAAGCTTTCGTAAAACTTGGAATATAGTGTATTTCACAGAAGAAATAACAACTTACAGGTTTGGAACGACATGAGGTTGAGTAAATATTGACAGAATTAAAAACTTTCGGCTGAACCTTTCAGCAAATAAAGGGACGTTTCGCAAACAAGTAAACGAAATAAGCTGCAATGGGGCCCCGACACTGGCTTTTTCAATGATAATAAACATACAGAAACACACAGGAAAAGGAACCAGACTGCTCTGAACAATACTATACACTCCTTTCCATCTCCGTACCACGGAGAGGTTGCGGGCCCCCATTACGGCCGTGCAAAATAATGCAACCACCACGAGTAAATACTCTTAACAGGCCATGTCAGAGCACGCAAATAAAAGGTGTGTGTGTCTATATGTGCGTGTTTGTATGTGTGTGGTGATCAGCGCACATTACTGTGGGGCCTTTGTGCTTCAGACCGCTCCTGATAAGCTTTTCCATTGGCATTGTTCTGCAGAGATAAAGCCTACTGAAATGAAATCTAAAGGCTGAAAGAGCCCATTTTTCTCTCTCTCCTTCTCTTATTCATTCTCTCGCTCTCTATCTCTCTCTCTGTGAGCTTATCTGTCAGAAAAGCTGAAGAAAATGGACAAGCTGTGAGAAAAGTCCAGGTCGACCACCTCCCTCTCCTGCTCAGCCTTTTTCAAGCTGACCACCGCCAGACGCTCCTGTATCTCCGGCACACATGACTCAAAGCCCTCGCCTCGCCATAATCCCACCAAACTACACGCCGGACGGCGCGACGTGGCCGGCGCAGAACCAATTATGCCCCCACGCAAGGACCAGCGTGTAGCAGTCTGCAGCTGTCAAATGCGCAATAAAATAGCATCAGGCATTTCCCAGATACCCTCACCCCCGAGTCTGGCACCTCTCAAACAGAATTTAGCAAAAACTCTCTCAACTGCTCATTTCTAGCTGTGACAGTGCAGACTCAATCTCTCATTCTCTCTCATATTGTGTTGCTTCCCTCTGGCGAGTGCCACCCGGGAGAGTTGTTCTCATTAACCTTGTGCACCTGTACTAGGCGGCTTTTAAAAGCAGAAAAATACCCTGCCCGAGTCAGTCGGATTCATTTTGTGAGCCTGTGTTGCTTACTGCTTGATTTGAGCCTGATGAAACCTTTTTTTTCTTCTTCTCTGCTGGCCTCCTCTTTAACCTAAAGGCACGTTTGAGCTAATTTCTCCCCTTAGTATTGACATTTTCAGCACATTTCCAAAGGCCTCTTTCAACAGGTCCTCCCTCTCCCTGCGCTGTTATGAAGATGGCTGTTTAAACATGGCGACTTGCTGAGTTGCCTTCAGGCAAATGTGATGCGATTACGCGAACACATACATACTGTCTGAAGTGGTCCCAGGACATACACAGACTAGTGACAAGTGCATAGGCTGGAAAGAGAGAAAGAAAATAATGGGTAAAATAAAAAATTTGAGCGTTACACTATTAAGGTGGTATGTCAATACCATAAATGCATCCAATCAGAGTGAGGTTAACCTGAAATCAGACTAATTAAACAGGGATTCAGGCAACCCACCGACTTTGAAAATATGTAGCATATGTGGTCTTTCTCTCTCTCACACACACACATAGAGTCAAATCTGTCGACAACTTAATAAGACAGACCACATCTCCAAGGAACGCGGCGGACAGGAGCATCACTCCCACTTGACGGACATCCCGACAGGAAGAAATAACCGGAGAGGCTATTAATTGCCCTTTCTATGCCACCCAGCAGAGCATGGAGCTCTGATACGTCTACAGACACTGAAATGTCTTTCTCTCTCATGACCCCTACGAAGATTCATGGAAAAGGTTCAGCCCGCGGCTATACTTAGACGCCTCGCAGAGAGGAAAACACATATCAATAGCCCAACAAGTACGGGTGGCCGACGTTTCCTAGCAGACAGACATCATCAAGGGAATTGCTTCCTGTTTCAAGCTTAGGGTCACAAAGGATTGCTTTAAGGTCACTTAGCAGCAAAAAAGAAAAAAGACATCTGAAAAGATTATTTTGCTTTATTATAGTATACAGTGAATATAGCGTTCATGAGTATATGAGTATAATCACTATAAATTATAACATTTGTAGTCACTAAATAGTGGCAAAAATGTCTATCCGTGGTTAATTTAACTCAAAAGAAAAAAATATTATTATTTCTCAATTAGTTAGGGGTACAAAATTAAAATAGTCTAAAAGTGGATTCAATACATATTTTGGCATTTTCCATAGGATCTCAACGTTGAACAGGAGTGAGGTATGGAATAAATAATGCATAAAATGACTAAATAATGTATAGTGTTTACTACGCAAAGGGGAGCAACGGCAAACTGTTTGTTGGTTGGATCAATTTGTTCCCTTTCATTTGTGTAATTGTAATTAAAACAGAGTGTCTGAGCGGCGGGTATGCGGCAGCATAGACCGGCAACACGGGGCCCTTCCATCTTCCTTCTCTTATCAATTAGTGGAACAATAATATCGTTCCCTCGTCGCAAGAGCCATTAGCATTTTGATTGAACATCTCAAACACAAAGTGCCGAGGCTGTGGAACGCCAGAGGACTGTCTTGTGCCGCGCTTTTTCCCGGCTTTCTCCGTCGGGACCTGTCACTTTCATCTGACAAAAGCCATGGAGAAAAGGGGTGGGGGGCGCGGGTGCTGGGGGAAACAGAGTGACGAGACACAGAGGGAGAGAGGGTGTGGGATGGAGGAAGACAGGTACAACACATCTGAGGAGGGAAAGAGAGGGTTGGGAGGTTAAAGTGGAAATGTGTGTGTGCGAGAGAAAGAGATGGGCTTTTTAGTTTTTTTTGCCTCAGTTGGTCTCTCGGTTTTGAGAGATTGCAGTGGTGCACCAGGACCTCACAACATCCTCTTTAAACAGAGATTTCCTCCAGAACAAGCCCATTGCACACATCTTCAGCCAGCACGTTCTTCTGCACACACACTCGGGAATCACAAGAGAAAGCCTCCACTCAACAGAGCATTCCCATAAACCACTCACATTTGTTCAATATCATTTTGGATGCACGGTATTAGCACTTCATAAAAAAGTATGCAAAAGTTTAAATGTAACATTTACATCCATAAACATTTCACATTCTTCACAGATTCAAACAAATTTGAATCTTCAAACATGTCCAATTATAGATTGGAGCTTTATCATCAAAAATGGTATTTTAAAACACCACATATAATACTGTCCATAATTTATAATCATCAGCCATAACATTATCTGCTCTCTCTACAAGTTCTCGATTCTCAACCTTGTGCATCGCTAGAAAATCTTTTACAATCTCTTTCTATCCGTGTATTTACAGTGTAATTTTCACTAGGTTTCACGTTGGCTCTTTAGACATGAGTTGACGTGAACAACATCACCATGTCAGGCACACTAACCATCTATTCATCAGTGTGGTTTCACACCATGCTTTTTCTTGAGAGGTTTACATAAATGACTTAGGACAGAACATGTTTTCTGTACACAAACCTCAGATAATCTCACAGAATTCGACCACTGAAAGGAAAGCGGATGCAGTCTGCAGTCACTATCTGTCATACTTGATTTGAATGAACGGTCAACCCTAACTATTATACTTTGCTGTGTAACCCATCTCACAACCCTTACCACGAATTGTGCAGATTGTTGAGGGAGAGGTGTGCTATTACTTCTCTAAGAAAATTGGCTTATTTTTGTCTGGCGGACAATAAAACTGCTGAATAAATATAATAGATTTTTATCTAGAGACCAGAATGTTATAAATAGAATAATATCATGAAGCAACTACCCAAAACACACTAGCAACCACATAACTACACCCTAGCGGCCATCCAGAATCACATATATTACTGTACACAAGTTTGGGATAAGTTTTTTTTTTTTTAAGAAATTAATACTTTACTTCAACAATAATGCATTAAATATTACTATTTTACTGTATTTTTGACTAAATAAATGCAGCCTTGTTGAACATTTAAAAGAGAAAATCTAACCGACCCCAAACGCATGAACCACCGAGGTCTCAGAATGCCTGAGCAACTACACAGCAACACCCTGAGCACTGTAGCATCAAGCTTTACATCACACTCACATTTTCAGTAGAGATATACAAAGGAAATCATTTGGGCGTATAGAGAGTGCAAATCGAACAAGGTCGGGTTTAAACCTAAATCGCATGTAACCCACATGAGCACTAAGGCTCAATATGTCTGGAGCATGTGCACCAATCTCTAAGCCATACTTTTATAAAGAAAATCAGCACATCAATCCAAACCAAGCTTTTCAGAGAGTTCACAGGCAGAAATCGAGACCTTTTGCTTCATGGTTATGTGCGGTCTGTCCGTGAAGGGAGAATGACTACGTAGATGCTGAGCTTTGTTCCTTTCTTCTTTCTATTGTCAGTGTAAAGTCATCTACTACACACATAGAGAGATAGTGAGGACAAAAAGATCGATGTGGAGAAGTGGTGAGTATGAATTGCCACAGCGGAATCCATACTGCGCAGTCACACTAAGCGTCAATGGATCATATTGGAAGTTAGCATCCAGGGAAGTATACAGAGTCAATATGGCTTTCTTTCTCGCTTGCCTTCCTTCCAAAACACACACACACACACACACAGATATAACCACAAGCTCATTAGCCACACACAAAAAAAATCATGATAGCACACAGTCCGAGGGAAGCTTCCTCTGGTGGATACAATAACCAGCCCTTTATTTCCACAGGGAAATTGAGGGCCATGCCAAGTGAGAGATGGGATTAAAAAAAGAAAGCATAAAAGCAAATGAAAGAGGATGATATTTGAACAGCCATGTGAGGACACCTG
Source organism: Leuciscus leuciscus (assembly GCF_965113295.1). Classification (NCBI taxonomy): domain Eukaryota; kingdom Metazoa; phylum Chordata; class Actinopteri; order Cypriniformes; family Leuciscidae; genus Leuciscus; species Leuciscus leuciscus. The sequence goes on from NC_138733.1 coordinate 24,411,528, forward strand.
TGGCGCCATTAGCGGGTGGAGTTAGCCGAGGGGGGTTGGGCTTAATAATGCATGAACCAATCAGGTTGCCGTAAAGTCATTATTTGCATGGCGGTTGTGGCGGAAGGTCACGTGCCCTTAAAAGCAGCTGGTTATTACCACTGTTTTATTATTTATCAAAACCATTTTCACATCCAAGAGACCAGCCCGCCTCTGCAGCTGCTCCCCGACCCCCCCTGCGCCGCCAGCCGGAGACCCCCCGCCAATCACGCTGCCTGCCAATCAGCTAAGGCAATCACAAACACACCAGCCAATCACCAGGGGAATGGGCTGTTTTTGCTCTGCAAACGCCCGGAACGAAAGGTCAGAGGTGTCAATCAGGGGGATATTCTGGGGAGATTGAGAAGTTTATTGCAGGTTAGTAAAAGTATAAGTACTTAGACTGAAAGGCTCATGGGGGAAAACACGGTGTGGCTACTACAAAAATATTCCCCACTTTCTGTCATTTTCATAAACACTGTCGCTTCAATTGTTTGCGCTAATGGAAACAATTTAGCCCTTAGTCAAGAACACCCACATAATCTTAATTTCTCTGATGACTTCTCAACATGGAGGCGCAGATAGCAACCATTTTCAGTGGCGCTATTTGTCGACGTAGGGCGCATCGCAGATCCTACTTCTGAACGCATCTGAGTTGCCTTCCTCAGTTAATGATAATTAATGATAATTGCACATTATACTTAACAGTCCCCGCATGTGAAAGACCCTCTGAGGCGTTACAGTGACTAGTGGAAAGAGAAAGCGACATACATAATAAAAGCCCATTTCCATGTCTAATGTTTGTCTCTTTTCTGCTATTATACATATAAATATATATATAAAATAAAAATACATTATTTTATTTTAGCTTTAAATGTCAGTTACATTTCTTGGCATCAAAACCACTGCTGACTGTTTTTTTGAGGGGTGAATTGACACAAACACAATCTCTTCTTAACATTTAAAGAATTTACATTTCTAAGCGATCTGACAAGTGATCATTTGTATGATACAATGAGCAAACAAAATTCTATACACTTACACTGAGACCCTGTTTACAGTAGTGCGTTTTTGTTTTAAAATGCATAACATTTGCTCAATTACGCTTGGCATCTACACTACTCGAGTTTTCAACCCTCGAAAACGGTGACTTTTGGAAAATGCTGCAAACCCTGTTTTAGTTTGAAAACTCCTGGGTTGCGTTTCAGTGTAAACGGACCAAAATGGAGACGAAGGCGTGGCTGCCGGTGTGGTGAAGTGATGAGTCCCAGCTTAGGACCCCAGTAGTATACCTGATCTAAAGCTGTTCTCACGATTCTTAATGATCAATTAAACTTGAATTCATGTAATAATCTTTTATTTTTAGTTTAAGTGAAAGAAATTGCATTTTTACGTATGTTTTGTGACATTGTTAATTGTTAATAAGAAATAAGGCATATACATTTTTTTTTATTACAAGCATGTCATGTCATAATTCATAAACAGAATTATGCTTGTATCATATTTGTTATCGAAGTTTTTTTATCAAAAAATATCTTAGATGGTGAAAAAAACTTTATCTCTAATCATTTGGGATAGCTGTGTGCTATGCTACTATCTCAGCTAACTAAACAAACACAAAGAACGAGAATTTTTTTATTTCACAATCTATAGTTTTGGTTATGTACTAGTAGGCCTATTTGAAACATATAAGTTAAAAGACATTAATGGCTGTTATAACATAGTTCAAACAAATTATATAATAAAGTGATATCTGATTTGTAACCAGGCACAAAGTGATTACCCATAAAACGTGCTTTGAACCAATCGGATTGCTTGTGTCCTAAGCTGGGACTCATCTCTTCACCACACCTGAACACGACGATAACAGACCAGAGCTGTCTCTCTCAATGGCTCTGAAACAGACCAGCCTCGACGACCGTATAAACAATAACATGGAGTTAAACTGCAAGGTTTACTCACTTTGTTGTCCTTTTTAGCAGCCATTGTGTAGTTATTAAACTCTGCCTTTTATAATACTGCAGCTGCCTGTGCAAGAGGCAAGCTATGATTAGAGCAATCTGCAACTATTTACATTTACGTAGTGCGCATGGTCATGTGACATGCGGTTTTTGGTCGTGTAGTGTGGACGGAGATCTTTTCTGAAACGCAGTGGAAACGCCATTATGGACATTAAGGATCGTTTTCATTTTAAAAAGCTGTGTTAAAACGAAAACGGACACTAGTGCAAACAGGGCCTGAAGGAGGAACCAGAATTATGCCACATGTGCCACTGAAAGCTTAGCCTCGGAAGCTGAAACATTCTAGAAGGTGAAGAAAAGCTTTATATCTCCACAACCAAGACTAAAAAGGTGTTTGGCTTACAGGCTGCAATCTACACGTCTAATTTCCAATCAAACTAAGGGCGGCACTTCACAGCAATTGTGATAATTTCTTACAGGTCATTCAAATAATTCATTAAATGAGTCCTTTCATGCACGTTGTTTTGAAAATTGCTATTTTCGCTTCTAAGCAGATAAATTGCCTAAACACAGTGAGTTCTGCATAACGTGAGGGAAGTTATATCGCACACAGTTAAGTTATTGATCCTAAATGAGAAAGAACCACTTGAGCAGGTTAACAATGCAGCAACTATTACTCCACTAATGCCACCTGGTGATTTATGAGGGCTTTTAACAAAAGGGAAGAAGAAAGCAAGAAACCATTTTTATGATAAGAAACACAACATACATGAAATAAAACATAACAATCTATCTTGCACAGGCGGGCCCTGCATAATATTGCTGACATTATCCAAGTGAGGCATATAAAACAATAGCGCACACACTCACTAAAACACTCTCCAGTGTCAGAGATGGCGTGTTTCCTGTTTCTCCTTTCCGAGCACGCTTGCCAATCCCCTGCAGTGCTTAACCTCTGGAAAAGAATGTGTTCAGGACTCTATGAATGCTGATATGGTGCGCTGTGCGTTCGCCGTACGCCGGACTCGCACCGGGGTGGCTGTTTCTGAGAGCTGTGTTTGAAGAGGTCATAAATTGAGGAGCCAGCAGCATTAAAAGGTCAGCGGTTGCGTAATTCTATACACAATGACATATAACTCAGAGCCAGCCGCTGTCGTGTCCAACGTGGAATCTAATCCCCGAGAGTCGTGGCAGGCTGTTTGCCACTGGCGTGTTTTCTTTATATAAAAAATATTACAGGGATGTGCAAAACTAGATGTCAGAATAATTAAGTCACCTAGTGGGTCTTCTAAGGTATAGTTCATGCAAAAATTTAACTTCTGTCATCATTTGTTCTAAACCTCTAAGACAAAAAAAAAAAAAAGTATTTTTGTTTGTTTTTTCAATTGCACAATGAATGTCAAAGCATTTGCTTTGGAAAGCAATACTGGTTTGGAATGACATGAGTGAGAAAATGATGGAATTTTCATATTTTGGGTAAACTAATTCATTAAGGAAGCCTTGTATAATTATCCAGATTTGGGATCATGTCTGATCATCTTATGGGTTGCTCACATAGAATGAGTCTAACACACCGTGCCAAATGTAACATGTAGGAACCAAGATGCTGCAAAAACAGACCAAAGATGACTGTCTGAATGTATAGACTAACAGTGAATAAAACAGTGCAGGCTAAATCCAAAAACGTGCCGGAAATGCAGTCAACAAATAGCATTTTATGGGACAAAACTATAAAGTCCTTACTCAAAAACCGAGGGCGTCAGATTTTGCATAATAACGGGAACATTGCTCACAGCAGGCAAATTGAAGTCCATGGATAAATAAAGGCTGACAGTCTTGAAAGTTACTGTTGAATGCGGTGAATCCACAAGCGGTGCTTTGATGGCTGTGACAGAGGTGATTTAAAAGGGATGAATCTGAAGATGCAACTTCTCTGAAGGAGTTTCCACTAAAATCCTATTGGACACATTGTAGCTTTTACCGCTAAAGAATACATAGATACATTTACAAAGGAAAATGAAACCAGATGATAAATATGAAAACCTGTATCTAAGGCTAATTGTATGGCTTTTTTTGTATGCTAAATAGAATTATGTATTTATTTTTTTCATGTTTTTTTGCACAAGTTGAAAATTACTAATCGATCGATCAGTTGCTGAATAACTAGCCATCCATCCTGACTATTATCTAATCGGTATCTGGTTTTAAATAATCCAATATATCTCTGCACATCTTGGATAAATGTAAGTGTTAAGAGAGATGGAGGGAAAATGGAAATGATATATTTTCTGTGTTTCTCATTTTATAGATGGCTGTAAATTTCTCTAGAGAAAGCTAGCAGATCGCTGCTTCTCAATGAGTTATGTTCTTCCTTATATAAGAGCCTGAAATAATCTTGACTGATTTTCAGCTCTCAAATTGATATGATGGTAGGCACAGCATAATAATACCCATGTACAAATTGAAGAATCGCCTTCCGAAGGGACTTTTGGGATGACGTCTTTGCTCATAATGGGGGTGCTGAAGGTTAGAATACCTCTCGTTCAGAAAGTCACTCCTTTCTTTCTTTTTAATCTCTTTATGTCTTTAACAAGGCTCCGTGAATTCGGCGCCATCAATGCTGCCACATCGGTCCACTCTGTCAGCGGTGTGCCTGCTTATGCAGTCATTCTCTTGGCTTCCAGGGAGTCGGACACTGGGCTGCTAAAGGTCAACGCATGAACTTCAGCCGCTTCAAAGGGCCTTTCTTCATCCCCTTTGAACTAGGGCTGTCAACGAATATTCTAAATTCGAATATATATTCGAATAGTTTAAAAAAACAGAAATTCGAATGTGAAAATGAATATTCGAATGTGAATTTCGAATATGGAAAAACACGCCCGCGGAAGCAGAGGCGCGGCTGTCTGCTTTGCGAGTGGGCGCGCGCGCTGCCTGAAGCCTTGTTTATACTTTCGCCTGTCTCCGCAGCGCGAGTCTCCGCAGCCTGCGCGCGCACCTCCCCCAAACGGACGAGGCGTTTATACTCGACGCGCTCGCCGTTGTACTATTCTTTGAAACGATAGGGGGCGATTCGCGCTCGTGCGGACGCGTCGAGTATAAACAAGACTTGAGGGACAGGTCACACGAGTCGCACTGTCTAGCACAGCGTCACTGCTGAAAGTTGACAGTGCACTAAAAGACAATGGAATAAATTGCAGTCAGTTTTTCCTTTTTTTAATACAAGCACCAATAATGTAAGTAGCCTTTTTCTTTTTTAATAGCACTTTATTTTTTATGAACCTCAGGGTAAAAGTTCTTTGTTGTCACATTTCTCGGAATTGTGTGCCTCATTTTATTTAACGTTAAACAGAAAAGTTCCATGTTTACCACAGCACAGCTCGCTCGGAGCGTTCAATGTCGGTTCTATACTGTAAAACTTCAATTAATGTTAATACATTTGTTTCAATCACTGAATGAAGCCTGCTATATTTGGGACAAGAGTCGCGACCTTAAATTGCTTGCACAAAACTCTTGATCAGCACTCAACATGTGCTTATTGTTGTTCATTTAAACCGTTATGAGCAGAGAGAGCGTGAGCGCGAGAGAGAGAGAGAGAGAGAGAGAGAGAGTGCCTGCGAGTGAGCGAGACTGAGGTCTGCGGTCTTGGCCATTAGTTTATTTACTTGGTTTTGTGTTGGTAATACATTGTCAAATATGTTTAAACTTAAATTAACTACCTATACAAGTTATGTATGTCTCTTTGTATTAATTTGTCCTGTTATTGACGTAATGCGCGTCATTGAAAAAATGCGCAACCAGATGTTCGAATAGTTCGAATATTCGTATGTTTTTTAGAGGGAATATTCGAACGTCATTTTTGAGCAATTTTGACAGCCCTACTTTGAACCCCCCAGCACACCTGCAGAAAACCCTGTGCCAGTCACAATACCACGGAGGCTTTATGAACCTTCCAGCATTTCCAGAAGAAAAAGTCTATTGGAGGACAAATGACCTGAAATATTTTGTCTGTCTCTGAGTTGTGACGGACAATGGTGTGAATGGAACCAGTTCAGGCTGGTCAAGGAGTTTCCATTGCATATATTCTCTAGAATAAAACCACTTTGCTGCACTGATAACAAACAACGTTGGGTGTTTCTTAAACTATGAACACTTTTGGACCTGTGGGAAACACTTTCAAAACAGTTTTTAAACGCAGTGTATGTAGCTTGTCTACTAACAATGTCCAAAGGGCATATTGAATTTTGTCATGAATGTTTCAAATATACTCTCATATTAAGTATTTTGTTGCTAACATTCTGTAGTGAAAATGATGGATGGAAATGTAATCATTTTTGTAATAAAATGGCAGACTCTCTGTCTTTGCTAAGGCTAATTTCATAGCTAGCTATGTATGTATTCTACACTTTTTGCATAATATGACAATCACTTGAGTGAAAAAACAACAAAATACTCAGCAAAATAATTATCCACTTTTATTATCCATTTACTGTTGTGGTTGTCTTGGTTAATATAACGTTATTGGTTGTTGTTATGTAAATGATGTTATCACAATTTTTGAAAATTGATACACAATAAATACTGAAATAGTTTGTTCATTTCATTTGTTGTTTTAAAAATAAAAATATTATAAATAAATGAAAATAATTAGTATTTTTATAAAGTTTTGTAATGTTAAAGTTGGATAAAAAAAAAGATAAAAAGCTTGCAAGACAGTTGCCAAAATAAATGATGAAGGCACAGTCAAAAGGTTGTAATGTGATCTTCATATTAAAAAATATATAAAAATTTGTATTTAAAGTTCGTCTGCTAGTTTTAAAAAATCATTAATGAACCTGCAGCAGAAGAAACACCCTATTACATCTTCCTAATGCATCTCTGAAGCTTCAGGCCTCCGTCATTCCCTCGAAAACTCAACATATAATTTCCTCCTCACAGTGATTAGAGCAGCTCCAATTAAACGTGGTGCTGAGAAAATGTGTATGATTAACTATGATATTTCGATGACATTCTGCGCTAAACACTAATATCGCGCAAAGATATCTACAAGGAGAAAGGATATTAATCGCTAATGGAAGAGAATGGTGCGGCCCCTTTTTGAAATCACGCCAGCAGGAAAGGTGAAGGTATATCTAATTAGGTTTACTCAGGGATCTCTGATGGGAAGCTGTGCCGTACGTGAAGCCGGTGGAAATTGCTGCCATTACGTCGCAAAAGGCCAAAGCAAACTCAGCTAACCTTTGTGGGCTTTAAAGGACCTTCTGCGGATCAACAGTACTTACATTGTTTACACACTCGGCGCTACATTATTGCCACACTTCTGAAGCACAGTCAGCAGAAAGCAGACGCGATCGGGAGAGATTAAGTACAGCTGATTCACAGGATGTCCCTGATCGGTTTAGAGAACGTCCTTCTATAGTGCCGTCCACAAACAGCAAACACAGTAGTTCTGTCCAATCAAACCGTATTGATTGGAGCAGAAAACACAGATTCAGGGGTGACAATGGGGATAAATCAGTGGTATGAAACTGAATAATATTTATCATTCCTCACTAAGCTTCTAAAAGAGAGAATGAAGAGATTCAGACTGCAGCATAATGTAAAGGTGTAAATAAACCTGGCAAATAAACCGTTTATCTGATAAAAGAAAATAGTTTAAGGTGTTTACATTGATTCAGCATAACTGATGTGAGATTGTGCATGTAGACACTTTAAACTCTCAAATGATGCTAGATGCTTTTAAGTCTGTCAAGATTATACGGAACGCTTGACAACCATCTTCTCACCACCTGTTAAAACGTTTCACCATGATGTGGCGAATCAAGCCCTGACTGTTCCGAGACAACCAGAGACTGAAGAGGGTGTTGTGTTCTCTCTCTGTCAGACTGACTGAATATATAAATGGAGAAATACAGACTTCCTAGTCATCTACCAATCACCATCCAGCTGATCTGAGCCTGCCAGCCCTCTTCAGGCTCAATCAGGGATGCAGATAATAATCACTCAGACGTTCAAGTAAACAGAGAAGTAACTGCACTTAAGACTTTGCATCTGAATATTGCAGTTAAGCATCCTCGACTGCTGTGTGCAAATGGACCGTGATTGATGAGTTCTTCAGGGTTTGTATCTTTTTGTCATCCTGAAAAATTGAAAAAGTGGACAAATAAATGAGGGCTGGTGTCATGATTGTGCAATTGTTGTTAATGTTGAGAATAACTATACCATATATATATATATATATATATATATATATATATATATATATACGCAAACCGATCAGGCACAACATTATGACCACCTTGCTAATATTGTGTTGGTCCCCCTTTTGCTGCCAAAACAGCCCTGACCCCGTCGAGGCATGGACTCCACTAGACCCCTGAAGGTGTGCTGTGGTATCTGGCACCAAGATGTTAGCAGCAGATCCTTTAAGTCCCGTAAGTTGCGAGGTGGGACATCCATGGATCAGACTTGTTTGTTCAGCACATCCCACAGATGCTTGATTGCATTGAGATCTGGGGAATTTGGAGGCCAAGTCAACACCTCAAACTCATTGTTGTGCTCCTCAAACCATTCCTGGACCATTTTCGCTTTGTGGTAGGGCGCATTATCCTGCTGAAAGAGGCCACAGCCACCAGGGAATACCGTTTCCATGAAAGGGTGTACATGGTCTGAAACAATGCATAGGTAGGTGGTGCGTGTCAAAGTAACATCCACATGGATGGCAGGACCCCAGCAGAACATTGCCCAAAGCACTCCACTGCCTCCGCCGGCTTGCCTCCTTCCCATAGTGCATTCTGGTGCCATGAGTTCCCCAGGTAAGCGATGCACAGGCACCCGGCCATCCACGTGATGTAAAAGAAAACATGATTCATCAGACCAGGCCACCTTCTTCCATTACTCCGTGGTCCAGTTCTGATGTTCAGTCCAGTGTTGCCGCTTTCGGCGGTGGACAGGGGTCAGCATGGGCACCCTGACTGGTCTGCGGCTATGCAGCCCCATACGCAACAAACTGCGATGCACTGTGTATTCTGACACCTTTTTATCAGAACCAGCGTTAACTTCTTGAGCAATTTGAACTACAGTAGCTCGTCTGTTGGATCGGCCAACACAGGCCAGCCTTCGCTCCCCACTTGCATCAATGAATCTTGGCCACCCATAGGGTTGGGTATCGTTTCATTTTTAGCGATTCCGATTCCGATTCTGCTTATCGAATCCGGTTCTTATCGATTCTTGTTTCCGATTCCAATATTTTTTGGAGGGAGAAAAAAGGGCAAATAATTGAAGAATAAATATTTCTACCTTTTATTCTTGCCAATTTTAAGCAATAACCAATAAAATGGCTAAAGTGAAAGGAGTCTCTTCATATAAAGGTGTTGATTACATTATTACTCCAGCAGTAAGTGGCAAAAATCGACTGTTTTTTTTTTATTGAATTATTTATTGAAGAAGACTCGAGAGATTCGTTCAAAAACGGTGAATCATTCATTCATTAAACAAGTATTTATGAGACACTGAATTAATTAGTGTTTGAATTAATTATTCAAACTAGTTTTTTTTTTTAAAATAGACTATTATACTAAAAATGTTATTCTGAGTAGTTGTCTGATGTATGTAATCGTGATCTCCATTTTAAACTAAACAAAAATGATTTTAAGCCACATAGATTCCTGAATTAGAGACCGTTCACATAAGCACGGCCGTCTCCTTCTTTCCACAAGCGCTTGCGCTCCCGTGGCGTCTGTCGTTGCTATGCAACCAACCATTTACTAGGCTACTAGATATATTTATGGAGATGAGAAATAAACCCCCCCCCCTGTTCAGCTATGATCAGCTGTTCAGCCGAGCTTTTGATGTTACAGAAAGGTCGGTTGTTTTTTGTCACTTGACCTGCGCACCGCTTGCGCCATTCTGAAAAGTTGAGAAGTTTTCATCTCGCCGAGGCATAAGCGCGCCTTCAAAAACGAGCGCCACGCACCGCATGCTCGTCGCGCCCACGGCCCATGTCGCTTCTATTATGAACGTGCTTGCCGCGCGCCTACATTTGAAATAACGGATAGTCAGGAATCGATACGAGGAATCGTAATGCGTGCGTCTTATCGAATACCCGGTTTTTAGAAATTTGTTACCGGTTCTAAAATGGAACCGGTTCTCGATACCCAACCCTAGCCACCCATGACTTTGTCGCCGGTTCATCACTGTTCCTTCCTTGGACCACCTTTAGTGGTTCAGGAACACCCCACAAGAGCTGCCGTTTTGGAGATGCTCTGACCCAGTCGTCTAGCCATCACAATTTGGCCTTTGTCAAACTCGCTCAAATCCTTATGCTTGCCTATTTTTCCTGATTCTAACACATCAACTTTGAGGACAAAATGTTCACTTGCTGCCTAATATATCCCACCCACTAACAGGTGCCATGATGAAGAGGCGGTTTCTTATTTATACAGTATGAAACTGACCTGCAAAGCTACCTAAAAACTATGCCCAGGTGTACTTGGACAAACGCTGTTTTAAACGCAAAGGGTGATCACACCAAATATTGATTTGATTTTGTTAAAAAGTTAATTGACAAATAAAATCTATTTATTGAAAGCATCCTGACTTTACAGCATTTTTACACAAGTGCCTAAAACTTTTCACAGTAATGTAGCTTTGCAGGAAGGTTTCTTCAAGCGTTTTGGAGACTGATTGCTGCAGTTCTTCTGGATTTAGTGTGTCTCATTTCTGTTTCTTCATGTAATCCCACACAGACTCAATGATAGTGAGATCAGATCTCAGTGTGGAGCACCGGCTATTGTCAAGACTCCTTGTGCATACAAAAATCTCACTGGATTATTATTACAATTAATGGCAAAAGGAATGTTTGAAAATGTAAACGGATATTTCCTACTGATGCACTACAGCAAAATATATAAATAACTGGATTAAAATTAAAAAGAAATTGGTGAAAACACCAACATGCCTAAGACTTTTGCACAGCAGTGTATATGCACATCGCAAAACTAATACCATATGCCTGCTATTGTATTTTCACTCTCGATCGACTGTTTCAACAACCTCAACTGTTGTCTGCTCGACAGAAAAACAACTCAGCACATGAGCCTGAGTGGGAATCTGCTGCAAATGTGTGTTTTATGGCATTTATTAAAAGTGAGAGATGTTAGCAGATCATTAAGCTATCAAAATCTGCTTCAAAGCTGCGGATGAAAAGTGTCATGAGTTCATCTGACTAAACGCACACTCTGTATAGTGTTCGGGAACGACTTGTAGGGTGTGTTCAGGAACGAGACGTAAAATCAACCAAGCTGTATTTCCACCGGGAACACAGATCAAAGGGAAAAGGCTAAAAAAAATGCTGCACTTCACTCTGGGAGCGATTTGACTAACCTTGATCGTGAAGTTTTTATCATTTCATATTGATCTTGTAAAAACACACTCTGTCTTCTTATCTGCAGAACACAGCACTCTTTCAGATGATTTCATCATATCATTTATTTTTATCTGAAGATGAAATATTAACAAAAGCAGAAATCCACTTGGTGGGATGTGAAAGATGTCGAATTGTGTCTTTTTTGGGTACTTGCACATGCAAAAACACAGATAGGCCAACATAAAAACATATCTCTGCACGCATGCAAGCACACAAGACAGAAAACTGGCATGATCACATGCGCAAACTCTTTCTTATGAACACGAACAAACAATGATACAACGCACAGTGCTACGGTCAGCTATGTAGAAAGACAAACATTTGATTTTGGAGGGACACATCTGTTTGCACAGCCTATTAAATGACAATGAGGGGCATCGTTAGCTGGCAACAACAGTAATGAACCTCTCTCGAAATGCCACGCCAGCAATATTCCACGCCAGAAAAAGCCATCCACAACTAAAGAGCTTCCACTTATTATTTTATTTTGACCCTTTAAAACTCTTTTATTCTGTCAGGTCTGGGAAAGTCACCCGTTATACAAATTCATAAAATTTGAGCAATTGTTCACATGCTCCTTGTGTTTAGAGCAGAGTAGGACTTTGCGCAAATATTTGAGTACTTGGAAGTGACAGCAGTGATCAATCATGAAAACACAATAAATGTGTAATTAAAAAAAACAAACATGAAATTAGTAACTACATAGTTATTTATGGAGACATTTTGGGTGGTAATAAAAACAGTCTGATTGGTATTGCAACTCTACATAGACAATGCAGACTTTCAATGCAGCAAACACACCATGAAAGTACATATGATTTGTGTACTCAAATTTATATATCACATATTATTTACTATATGTATATATAAATATACTATGCGTGTATGTTTAAAATTTGAGTCATTATTCATTGCAAATCTTCCCCTCTACCAGAACTCTCAAACTGCAACTGTGATTAAAGGTCCCATGACATGAAAATTTCACTTTATGAGGTTTTTTTAACATTAATATGAGTTCCCCTAGCCTGCCTATGGTCCCCCAGTGGCTAGACATTTTGATAGGTGTAAACCAGGCCCTGGGTATTTTTGAGAAAATGAAAGCTCAGACGGGCGAATCTAGAATCTTCCCTTTATGTCGTCATAAGGGGAAAGGTCACCTCCCCTTTCTCTTCTTTGCCCGCAAAGAGAATTTGGCCCGCCCATGAGAAAATGAGCTGCGCAAGTGCGATATTGGTTTTTCCTCGAGAGACATCATGGCTTGCTGATGTCTCTCGTCTTATTTAAACTGTGATTAAAATATATACAGAAACCGATCAAAGAACAATCCCTTTCCAATCGCCCAAGCTGTCAATCACACAGCACGAGTTTATCTGGACACTTGACAAAACTCGTTATGAAATCAATGACGCTGTTACACTGCACAATTAAGCTCTTACTGTATTTACCTCATGTTTGCATTGGTGAAATCATTAGTGAGAGTGCAGAAACTGCGTTGCAATGATAAGATCTTCATTCACGCGATCAACAGGCTGTCATCTGCTCAATGCTCATCACTGCAACCTTTTATGTGATGGGAATAGATCTAAATAAACTTCTCACGATTCGTTAATCTCGATAGCAGTAATAGTAAAAACGTATAATAGCTGTAATAGTAAAAGTATTCGAGAGAATTCCACATGTAATGCTAGCTATTTTAAATGGAAGCATGTCAGCCAATCACAGCAGTGGGTGTTTACACTGAAGTCTCACAGCAGACACGCCCCTTCAAACAGAGCGTTCAAATCAGAGGCTAAAATCAGCCTAGGAAAAATGCCTTTTATTTCTAAATTATTACAAAGTTTGATCTTAAAAACATACTAACATTATCAGGGCTGCCCAGGAAACATTATCAAATAATCAAATAATCCATGTTATGGGACCTTTAAAAAAATATGACTGTATCATCACTGGTATCATTGACGCAAAACACTTGATGGCTTCTGAAGACTCTAGCCTTTTCTAAATACCTACACTTTCGGTCTTGGCTACTTGAGAGTGTGTGAACGCAACAGGAAGTAAGTGTGCAAGACTGTGCCAGGTGTTAATAATGAAATCAATCAAGCAAGCTCATTTTGTGTTCAACAAAAAACTATACAGGACCAGCATACAGACTTGGAACAATGTACACAACACAGGATGAGAAAAACAGAAATTTGCAATTTAATCCCAATGGCCCAAGAAGTTCATCTGAGGCATGTGTACACTGACCATCACCCTCCATCCCACTCATCTGATTAATCTGTCGAGCTCTCCAAGTGGTCGAAATGACCATAATGCACATGCCTAGTATTTAGGTGAGCTTCCTGGATGACAAAAGAAGTGTCTCTACAGTCAGACTGATGAATGTTCAGCGCTGAGATTATTAGAGCAGAATTGTGCTAAGGTGTGTAAAATCAGTCTCCGGCAGGCTAGCGCAGCACAGACTTTGTTTCTCATTTTGTGAAGCACAGATGTAGCGTATTCACTTGAGACTTGTTCAGCGAGAGAAGAAAAAAGCAGCAGAAAGGGAGAGAGAGAGACAGACAGGCAGAGAGAGAAGAGATAAAAGATGAGGAGACTAAAATATGCCCTGATGGAGTGTGAGTGTATATGGGGCCAAAAGCCTATCCAGACACCGAAAAAAAAAAAAAAAAAAAAAAAAAAAAAAGGACAGACTTTATTGGCATTTCTACTGCCATTTAGTTCGATCTCCACCACAATCATTCTCACTCTCTCTCTTTGAATGCAAGACCTTGGCTGTTGTCCTCCCATTCTGGCACGGCTAACGCCCTTTTCACGAGAGAAGGAGAGCAGAGAGGGGGATAAATAGAGAGCGTCTTTTAGCTGCCGCATGTTCGTCACCTCTGAGCTGAAGGACGGTGTTGAATAGTCTTGCAGGGGGGTGTGAAGACAGACAGACTGCGGAGGATTAGAGACTGTCTGTCTCTACTTCTGTCCTCTGACATCCACTAGCATCTCTCTCTCTCTCTCTCACACACACAGTTACAGGCATACAGTCGAGATGATGACAGTAATACATCAGAGTGTGAGATTGTCTTGTGCTGCAGTGGAGGGAACAGGAAGTGATGTGATTGTCGTTTTATTTTGTGTTTAACGCATTGGTCCTTTCCTCCAACGCCATCACTCTGTGTTTAAAGGGGGCAGTTTTCCATTTATTGATCGAGAGTCAAAGTAGAGAGAGAACAGGGAATGATGGGGGAATAGGGGGTGAAATTGAGAACACCACTGAAACTCGAACTCTAGTGTTCCACATGAGCACATTGATATAACAATACATCTTCGAGACTCATTAATTAATTAAATAAATAAATAAATGATGATGATGATGATAAATGGTTATCTTCTCAAAACAGACCAAATAAATAATACATAAATAAACTTGTCACTTAAATAGTTATTAAATACAAACAATTCTAAATCAAATAAATAAATAATTATAAAAATCACATCAGAAAATGTTTTATTAAACTTGTCATTTAAATCGTTAAGTTGAACTGTTATGACAAAAATGTTTTATTAAATTTGTCACTTAAATTGTAATTCAATGTAACTGTCATATATATATATATATATATATATATATATATATATATATATATATATATATATGTATATATATATATATATATATATATATATATATATATATATATATATATATATATATATACACTCACCTAAAGGATTATTAGGAACACCTGTTCAATTTCTCATTAATGCAATTATCTAATCAACCAATCACATGGCAGTTGCTTTAATGCATTTAGGGGTGTGGTCCTGGTCAAGACAATCTCCTGAACTCCAAACTGAATGTCAGAATGGGAAAGAAAGGTGATTTAAGCAATTTTGAGCGTGGCATGGTTGTTGGTGCCAGACGGGCCGGTCTGAGTATTTGACAATCTGCTCAGTTACTGGGATTTTCACGCACATCCATTTCTAGGGTTTACAAAGAATGATGTGAAAAGGGAAAAACATCCAGTATGCGGCAGTCCTGTGGGCGAAAATGCCTTGTTGATGCTAGAGGTCAGAGGAGAATGGGCCGACTGATTCAAGCTGATAGAAGAGCAACTTTGACTGAAATAACCACTCGTTACAACCGAGGTATGCAGCAAAGCATTTGTGAAGCCACAACACGCAAAACCTTGAGGCGGATGGGCTACAACAGCAGAAGACCCCACCGGGTACCACTCATCTCCACTACAAATAGGAAAAAGAGGCTACAATTTGCACGTGCTCAAAATTGGACAGTTGAAGACTGGAAAAATGTTGCCTGGTCTGATGAGTCTCGATTTCTGTTGAGACATTCAGATGGTAGAGTCAGAATTTGGCGTAAACAGAATGAGAACATGGATCCATCATGCCTTGTTACCACTGTGCAGGCTGGTGGTGGTGGTGTAATGGTGTGGGGGCCCACTTTAGGCCCCTTAGTGCCAATTGGGCATCGTTTAAATGCCACGGCCTACCTGAGCATTGTTTCTGACCATGTCCATCCCTTTATGACCACCATGTACCCATCCTCTGATGGGTACTTCCAGCAGGATAATGCACCATGTCACAAAGCTCGAATCATTTCAAATTGGTTTCTTGAACATGACAATGAGTTCACTGTACTAAAATGGCCCCCACAGTCACCAGATCTCAACCCAATAGAGCATCTTTGGGATGTGGTGGAACGGGAGCTTCGTGCCCTGGATGTGCATCCCACAAATCTCCATCAACTGCAAGATGCTATCCTATCAATATGGGCCAACATTTCTAAAGAATGCTTTCAGCACCTTGTTGAATCCATGCCACGTAGAATTAAGGCAGTTCTGAAGGCGAAAGGGGGTCAAACACAGTATTAGTATGGTGTTCCTAATAATCCTTTAGGTGAGTGTATATATATGTATGTATATGTATATGTGTGTGTCCATTTTTTTTTTTTTATTAAAAAGAATTGTTAAAGAAATAATTTTGCAAAAATGCAAAATTTTGAAAAAGATACATATCTTAAAAAAAAAAAAATCTTATTATCCTATATGTCATTAAAGTTGTTGAATTGGAACATTAAAAATATCTTTTTTTCTAGTGATCTAAGGACTGTGATGTTTATATATCGGTTTCAGCCATTGAAACCCATGACTCAATGTGGCTGGAGCATGTGTGCAAACAACCAGGCCACAGCACTGACCATTCACTGCATTTCCATTTGCCCTTTATCTTTACAAACAGAGGTTTCTTTCAGGAGAAAAAAAAAAAAACATTCATTTAAAACATTAATCTTCAAAAACTATTTTAAATGTCTCTCTCTCTGCCTTCCCATTACCGTCCAGTTGACCACTTAATTTCGGTGGAAGCTTCAGCCACGTAAAGTAATTGCTGTGAGGCTATTAAAACCGGTGACCCCCACGGCACCTCGTTTAGCTGAAGATACCATTGGAAAGAAAAAAAATTAACAAGGGGGACATGGATAAACAAAAAGACAATCGCACATATTCCGACCGGCAAGTAAACAAAAGCGAAACACATCTGCAAGCGGCTATTGTTGCTGCGCTATTGTGAGGAATCTCTTTGAAAAGCGTGCAAGATCTTTAATGGAAATAGCTGGTTGTTGACGACAATGTTTGGCATTTGGTGTTTACCAGCCGTGTGTTTAATGGCAGCTAGTCTCACTTCCGACCTCGCTGCACTTTGCTACATCCGCAAGGGTTTGAGAATAATAGTGTTTCTTTCCCAGTAGGGGCTGAAGCTTGCGCTAAACAGACGCTCTCCACCTTCACTCCGACCTGCCTGTTCTCTCAAACACAGTTTGGGCTCTCCAGAGAGCCATGGCTCCTCGAAAACCCTCTCTGCCCCCTTCGTTCCTATAGATACGGACACTATGCCCTATGGGAGTATTTACAAGAGCATGTGCAAGCACCCAGATGGGGGCATCAGGGGACAGGCGAAACAGAGAAACACAAGAAAGTGTGGATCAAAGTTCACAGAGTGTATTTGTTAGATGCTCTGATCTCCACTTCAAAAAAGAAAACACGTCTTTTTCGGATTGGAGGCCAACTTGACATTTAGAAATGCTCTGTTTGGGTGAAACGGACGATTTGTGATCACCTGTGAACTGTTTTTGACTCAAGGTTGTGAAGTAGTAAAAAAAAAAAAAGCTTAGCCGCTAATCGTGTAAAAAGGAAGATTGATCACTGTGACTTATAATGCTGTTCTGATGATGTTCTGAGGCTGTCGAGAACGTTGCAATGCCCAGGAGGACAGGAAGTCCTTTTTTGGTTGGGGGGGCGGGGGGGCTGAGTGTGAGTGAGAGAGGGAAAAAAACTAAAGGCGATGCACACCTTACAAAAACAGACACGCACAAGCTCACCTTTAAAACATGACCGATATGGATTAAAAGGCAAATCTCGGGTTGAAAGATTAATACCGTCCACTTGATTTCCACAACCTGCCCATCTGGGAGCGCTGAAAGCCACTTATACAGCATAAAAGACACAGCGCCGCTCCTCGGCCTCTTCATTCAGCCCACACAAAGGCCACTCAAGGCTAAGAATCTCTCTCGTGGCTTTCAGGAGGATGCTATACCTGTGAACACTGTAGCATGAAGCTGCTAGCTATTTCTCTGCATGTCTCTCTGTGTCTGCTTCCTCTTTCTCTTTTCGCCTGCTCTGCTCTCTCTCTCTCTCTCTTTCTCTCTCAGGCTGTCTGTTAAAGCTGCGCTCACCTTTATAATGTCCTCATGAGAGGCATCGCTGCTAAAGCCACACAGTAAGACTGGGATAAGAGCTGGATAAAGCCGACACAACACTCTATGACCAAAGACCACCTCTCCCTCTCATTTCTGTTCTCCTCAGCTCATTTCTCCTTTCTATACTTTTCTTATTTCCTTTTGTTCTCTTTTCTCTCTCTCTCCTCATTTCTCCTTTTTCACTCTTCTCTCCTCCATTAATTTCTCATTCTCTCTCCCTTCATTTCTCATTCGCTCTCCACATTTCTCTTTTCTCCTCGCCTCATTTCTCCTTTCTTTACATCTCCTCTTCTCATTTTTCTTCTCTACTTCCCTTTGTTTCTCCTTCACACTCCCTATTGATCCTCTCCTCCCCTTATTTCTCCTTCACGTTCACCAATTCTCTTCTTAATTTCTCAGTCCCTCTCCCCATTTCTCTTTGCCTTGTTTCTCCTTCATCCTTTCCATCTCTTCTCTCAACCCTTATTTCTCCATCTTTCTTTATTTCTCATTCCCTCTCCCAATTTCTCTTCTCTCCTCCCCGATTTCTCCTTTATGCTTCCAATTTCAGTTGTGTCCTTCTCTTATTTCTCCTTGTTTCTCATTCTCTCTCCCTATTTCTCTTATCACCTCCCAGTTTCTCCTTTATGCTTCCCATTTCACTTCTGTCTGCCTCTTATTTCTCCTTCTCTCCTCATTTCTCCTTCTCTCCCCCTATTTCTCTTCTCTCATCTCCTGATTTCTCTTCTCATCCCCTTATTTTTCTTCTTTTCACCTAATTTATCATTCCCCCTCGACATTTTCCTCATCTCCTCCCCTAATTTCTCCTTCAAACTCCTAATTTCTCTTCTTCTTCCCTGATAATTTCTCACACCTTCATCTCCTCTTCTTTCTCATTTCTATTTTCATCGTCTAATTTTTCTTGTCTCATTTCTTCTCCCTATCCTCATTTCCCTTTTCATCGTTTCTTCTCTTCTCCCTTCCTCTCACTTTCCCTCTCTATTTCCTCATTTTCTTCTTTTAACCTCTTATCTCCACATTTCTCATCTCCTTTACGTGAACAAGTAAATGTGTTTGATGGAGTAATCACACCTATATGCAAAGACAAAACATCCCCCCAAATCCCTGTAAGGTTCCACTAAGCTCATTCTTTCTCAGAAAAAAAGTCTCACAAATAAAGTAACAGAAACCTCGCTCAGGTGAGCAATAACCTCAAGTCCAGTATATCATAAGTCTGAAGGTATTGAACATTTCTCACAAGCCTGCAGGCGTGAGCGAACATGACCGAGAAACACTCCACCCTGCGCATCCAATGGTAAATGTCGGACTAATCAAATAGAGTCGATGGATTGGCTGCAGCGGAAATCGCTGCTCTTTTATTGGACCATATTAGCCTTGACCTTCAGGGCTCAAATGAAACGTCCTTGAAGATATAATGCTATAATGTAACACGCAGCACAGGGGCTCCTCTACTCATACAGAAAACTCACGCTTCAATGTCTTCAGAGCACAACTGTGAACTGCAGGACTACCGGCACCGTCTAACTGAAGGACATTCATAATAACAACATTACACACACAACACACGCAAAACCACAGATACACACAGACAGAAAACAAATGGGCACTTACCTCTATGTCTATTTGTAGTTTTATCAAACATAAGCATAGCATCTTCTACCTGTAAGAAAACATAGAAGAAAATATTAGTAATGCCAAATGTACCAGTGCTTTCTTTGAAATTCCCCCTTGAATAACAAAAAGACATGTAACAATAGCAAATCCATTAAATTTAGTAATATTAATATTATTTTTATATTGCGTACTTGAATAATTACTTTTCACAAGTATCAACAGATACTGAAGTTCATTTAACCCTCTGGTGTCCTTCATTTCAGAGTCACACTCAAGACCTTCGGGACCAAATGGTCCGGGAGGGTGGGAATAATATTTATAAAAAAAAAATCATATATATTTTTTTTTTAATTGTTTTTTATAAGATTTTTTCTTTTCTTTTTTGGTGTTTTTAGATAATTTTATGATTTATAATTCATATTTATGCAATAATTATGACCCATTTTTTTTTAAGCTGTATTTTTTGTGTGTTCACATACCTAATACCATAAAAGTCACCAAATTTCGTAACATTCCGATGAAGCTGTGATTTTTAAAAATTCAAAACAGATTTTTGTAATCTGAATTTATTAGTGTGTATGTGTATAAAAGTGTGTTTGTGTGTGTGTGGATGTGTCTGTTTTGCACTCTTGATGTTTTATAGATTCACCCCTTCACTGTTGTGTGCTTTTTTTCTGGATCGTGGCTGATTTGTAGATTGTACGCACAAAAAAACTCTGTATTTTCACATTTTTGCCAATTTCCCATTCATTTCCTATGGCGGACCATTTGGTCCCGAAGACCTTGAGTGTGACTATTTTTTTTACAACCACTTAGACTATTCAAATCCTGTCGCCAATTTTTTTGGGTGTTCATATACCAAGTACCAACAAAGTCACCAAATTTCGGACCATTCCGATGAAGCTATGATTTTATAAAAAAATTTATTTAAACATTTTGGGACCATTTGGTCCGAAGAAGTATTACAGTCCAGTTTAATGGACAGCAGATTCTGACGAAATGAACACTTTGGAGAATTTTCTCTTAATAACAAAAATCTATATTTTATAAATGTACTACTTTATACTAATACTATAAGCTAAAAGGACTGGATTGCTAGGACTGCCGGCTTGGTACGCTGGTTTTAGCACTTGCTGGGTTAGCAAAACTGGGAAGAAATTAGACTAGCTTAAACCAGTTAAGACCATCAAACGATTTTAGGTTGGTAGTTCAAGTAGTTTTTTCAGCAGGGAAATAAAGTATTGTGCATGTACATTTTTGCTTTGCTGTCTAAATGGGTATCAATGATCCTACATTTCTGTGGCATTTGAGGTATTCAACAACAGATATAAATAATAAGTTATGCACCACTACTTAGATAACCACTGGAGCCTAAAAGCATTTACACACGCACACAGATCTGAAGCTGCTCATGGCCATGTTCTGTGAGGAATGATATCTCTCAACGGACCCAAGGGTACCATCCTGTCTGACCCTGACAGAGGCCTGCTCATCCTTGAGGAAAACCCTGTCTGCAAGGGCACACTTCAGAGTGCATCCAGCCATAGCCCTCAAAACACACACACACACACACACACACACACACACACACACACACACACACACACACACACACACACACACACACACACACACAGACATCCCACAATAAGCCTGATCCTGCTCCTTTCACATTACAGACATGCACACATATTAATAAATGCAAAAAAAAAAGTGCATGCCATGCCAGACGTACCCACGCACACTCCACTACGGAGGTCTCTGAGATTAGCCCTAAAGTACAGGCGGTTGGAAAAACACCTTCTCTCCACAAAAGGAGCCATCAGTCATTCGGCCCCATAGAGAACAATAGAGCTGCAAGCTTTAGAGTTCCTCATCACCCTCAATCACTTCCAATAAAGATCACACTGACTGGTGCTCTCATACAGACTGAGGGAAATCTGTTATCCTCTGCTATCACTCACTGCATATTTATGTTCCTCTAAAAACTGTGCTTCATGTTCAGAGGAACACGTTTCACAAATGACCACCAGAAGCATGGGGTTATCTGAAAGTAAGTTTCTTCTTTAGGATTTAGCCTCACCTGCAATTTAAAATAAATAAATTATAATAAATAAATAAATGAATCAATGTACAATAACTGCTGATTAAAGGTTTAAAAAAACAACAACTGTATTTTCCATGCTTTTGGGAATATTTGATATCTATCTTGATATTTACATTTGCTCTGAAATGTTTTTATTGTTATTTTTATGTTTTAATCAGAGCAATCATAATACAAATGTATTTCCAAAAATGTTCCAACATTTTTAAAGTAAAAAATAAAAAGACTAAAATATAGTTGATAAATAGTATATTTTAGTGGTTTAATTTACTCAGTTTTTCAGTAAATTAATAATGATATATTATTAAATAATTATTTAATTTGTTATTTAATTACATTTTTGATTATTATTATTATTATTATATTATGAAACATACTGTTTATTCTTATAAAAAAAAGTATTTGGAAACCAAATTGTTGGTTTCTTGAAAATACTGGTTTTCTATTGCGTATTATTTTTAAATAATACATAGCATCTAACGTACATTTTGATGTGAATGTAAATGGATTTTTCTGAGAAACTACTACCATTAACAGTGAGATTCTAAGAACCGTGTAATATTGTAATGTGGGAATATAAACCATCATGCTGCCTTTCACAATCACAGCGATGTATGCAGGCTCTGTAATTATGTTGTCCCTGCTGATGGACGCAAGTTCATAGGCCTGTAGCAGGAGCATTTAGTTTTGTCCAGAAAGAGGAGAGACCCTTGACTATAGCTGCACTAAGGCATGATGGGAGGAGACAGCCCTATACTCAGGCTCATATGTAACTGTCTCTCCTCATAACCAGCCTAAAGTTTCTCTTTCCCGCGCCCTCCCTCCATCCTTTCCTTAGTCTTCGGCACATGAAGTCTGAGACCATTAGTGATATATACAAGTAATCTGAAAAGTTGCATCTGTCTGTTTGTCTGTCTATCTATCTATCACATATATTACATTATAGTACAGATTATAATCACAATCTAATATAATCTATCAGTAAAAAAATAAATAAAATACTGATAATAAGACAAGTTTAAATTTAAAGTTTAATATATGATTATTTATAAGCTTAAATGTTTTGCCTCAAAATGCATATTCTCAAAAGCTCTTCCGTTATACTTGATGACCTCATGCACAACTTCACACTTCCAGTCCTGCTTTGCTGCCTTGAAACCACCCTGACCCATTCAGCCTTTCAATAAGGGAATGTGTATTCAAGGATAGATTCAGCCTGCCAGCGGCCATCAGATTGTGGGATAAGAAGCTCTTGAGGGCACACAATATACAGACACGGCACAAAGGTGAGCGTGGTCCCACACCCAGTCTGTGCCTAATCGTAGGTCTGCTCTCTCCTCCTTCTGTGAAAGAAAAGCCTGAGGGATAATAGCTGTCTCTTCTGTATGTAAGGGGGCCGGGCGGCCCTCACAGATAACAGTCCTGCTTTTATATTCGCTGAGAGAAATGAGGTAAAAAGGGCCGACTAGATTCATGGAAAAGAACAGAAAGCTCTTCTTAGAGTTTGTCCTATCTAGTAACGCAGCAGGGGAGAGGAAAGGGCATTTCAAGCCCTCTTAGAGGGGTGGCAGAGGGTTCCGGAGAGTCTGCGAGGCTAATGGCGCTTGCATATGCGACGGTGGCGCATTTAAAATGGCCTTGACCTTTACTTGTTAGCTCTTGTGCCTATGCCCGAGACTCAGAGGGGCCGCGGGAGTGGCGGGACCCCAGGCTAGCTGCGCACCGATCGATCCGAAACAAGTTGCCTTACAGTGCTCTGATGTGGTGGGGAATTAATTCGCGACCGCAGCGACTGGAAGGACGCGGCGGCACACGGTGCAGGGTGGCAAATTGTGCAAATTCTCGCAAGGCCCAAGGGGATGGTGCCATTAAAAGCCCCCGGCACACCCTAGGTGGTCGAGCTACTTTACCATTAAACACCATTACTGATAATTGACTGAACAAGTGGCCTTTTTACTGGCCGTCCTTAGCTTGGTCAGTAGCTAATATGCGCTGTGCACCCGCCACAATGAGTAAATGCCACGCTAATGCCTGTTTTATGACAGGCATGGAAGGGGCAGGTCCTGTCTGAGTGTCGATAAAACTGCGTTTAAATGTAGTTTGCCAAAGCCAACTGTAGCTTGCCTTGAGATTTATGCTTCTTATTAGCAGGGGCCGTACATTCAGCCCTCTGAGACACAGCGCTTTATGGGCTTTTATAGCGGGACTGTTATGAAGAAAAGCACACGGGTGTTGTGACCTCATATTGCCAGAGAACACAACATGCATTGGAGTTAACCAGGGGCCAAACACTAACTGACCTCAAAACAACAGGCAAAAACATGCTTGCAACTAAAGTAAATCATTTCTGCATCAATAGCGTCACCCAAAAAAAAAGAAAGAAAAACATTGTTTTCAAATGCACTCACCCTGTTTGCCATTGGTAGGGTAAAGAGATACGTTTGTCTTTGTTTGTTGGGAGAATCAATCTAGAAATGGCTCATTTATATAGATTACATACATATATAAACAAATAAAAGGCTAAAAAGGCACAATATTTCAAAAAGGCAACAAATGTTTTCAAAAAAAAAGAAAAAAAGGCAGCTATCAAGAAGCTAAATGGCTAGCTCACTGCTATAAACCTGATGCAGTTAAGATCGGTGGGTTCCTGTATGGCAGCTGTGCAAAACTGCTTGACAACATGTTTTCATTTAAGTAAGAAATATAATTGGAAAGTCTGTGGGGCCATTTTTTTTATTAACTGTGGAAGGTATCAGCGGGAGGACAGGGGGGAATACAAGCCGGCGGAAGCGCAGTCAGACAGGGGGAGATTGTGTTTACATGTAGGCGAGGGATGGCGAGAACGCAATCCAACACTTGGTTAAATTCACTCAGCCGCCAGGGAGTGGAATCTACCACCTGCCATATCACCGTTCACTAAATCTCAGGCAGTAAGGAAAGAAAAACAGACTCCACCTTTCTCCTCATGTCAAACAAACGTGTGCGTGTCTGTCACACCATGGCAGAAATCTCCAAAACACATGCTGCAAAAATTTTTAATCAGACACATTGAATTATTTATCAGGGGACAAAAGCATCAGTGGGTTTTCTGACTCAAAGCATTTACAGAAAACAGAGAGGATGGGAAATACAAACTGACAATTTCACACAGTTTCAAACAGAGTTTCCAGTAGAGCCTTTAATGGCATTCTTACAACGCATTTTAAATGGAAATTACATTCAACAAATAAAATTATATATATCTATCTATACTATATTGCCAAAAGCCATATCAGCCCATAGCCCAAAACTGGTAGCCCACTGAAGCTAAGCAGGGCTGAGCCTGGTTAGTACCTGAAAGGGAGACCTTCTGGGAAAAACCAGGTTGCTGCTGGAAGAGGTGTTAGTGAGGCCAGCAGGGGGTGCTCACCTTGTGGTCTGTGTGGGTCCTAACGCCCCAGCGAAGTGATGGGAACACTATACTGTCAAAGAGCACCGTCCTTCGGATGAGACATTAAACCGAGGTCCTGACTCTCTGTGGTCACAAAAAATCCCAGGATGTCTTCCGAAAGAGTAGGGATTTAACCCCGGGCCAAATTTGCCCAGTGGCCTATCTCCATCATGGCCTCCTAATCATCCCTATATATATATATATATATATATATATATATATATACTAATTGGCTTCATCACTCTGTCTCCTCTCCACCAGTAAGCTGGTGTGTGGAGGGCGTTCTGGCGCAATATGGCTGCCGTCGCATAATCACATGCAATGGGTGGTGGTGGTTGAGGAGATTCCCCCTTCTATGTAAAGTGCTTTGAATGGCGAGAAAAGCACTATATAAATGTAATGAATTATTATTATATATACATATACATAATATCATTCGAGTAGCTGTGTGATATCGCTCCACATCAGCGCGGTTGTGATCTGGCTGTGGGCATGAGGCCGCAGGAAGTTGCCATTGGAAGTTATTGCAAACAGTCGTTGGTTTTCAAAGTGAGTTTTGAGTAAAAGCATAGGATTAATTGTATAAATTGTCTTGTGTAGCTTGATGCTAATTTTGCTCTACTGCTACTGCTGCACAGGTGCAGATATTTCATGATGTATTTTCTCAAAAGAATTTTACATAAGTTCATAAGAAAAGTTTTTCTTTTTTTTTCTAGAAAGACTATTTATAAAAGGTAGATAAATGTATATTAGGATCAAATTGATGTGAATGGGAAAGCCATCATCACAGAATAAAGTCTAATAGCCTCTGAATAAACAAAAAACAAAAGAATGATGATAAAATAATAATGAAGATTAGGTCTCATATACCCAGCAGAGGTTGAGTCTGAAGGAGTGAGAACAATAGAAACATGAATTGGGCGGCTCGCCACATCAGACACAAGGGAGCTTATAGGGGGCAATCTTTTTTTTATTAGCCTTAAAAAAAATTTTTTTTTTAAACACACACAACATGGTCTTAGAAAATATTTAATAAATGTCATATTTTTTTAGATGACATCTTCAGATTTGAAAAGAAGCATGAGCACACTTGTGACTTCAGCTTCATTGTGTTTCTATGTTGCTACACCACAACCACATCATATTTTTTTGTTTGAGCTTATACTGTATACAGTCTTGATCTGTAAACGCCCAAGTGTTGGCTTTCTAAATATTTCTTGGTTATGTGTCTATTCAGAATGACTTTTTATGAACCTTTTTATTTTGGATATGCCATTTATGCCACACTTGCCAAAATGGGGGGTGCAGAGAAAGGGGTTAAAAACCCTATTTTATGTGGAACTACTTCCTTCTGCCACGGATTCAAATGAAGTTGACGGTTTAACAGTTGAGCCCAAGCCTCTGTTACTAATTCTAAAACGTCACTTGGGAACTAGCAGCGAAGGAGTTCACTTGACTGAAGCTTACTGTATTATGTAGAGCATCGGTTCCCAACAGGGGGGTCGCGGCCCACAAGGGGGCCTCAGCGAGCTCTGTGGGGGGTCGCGTCATATTTTGAAAAGTTTTGAGCAATTTGCATTAAATAAAAGTCCTTAACTTTTTTCCGTTCAAAATGTATATAATGAGCGAGTTCATCATGAATCCATTTTCCAAACCGTGTTTTTGTCTTATCCTGAATCACTATGGTACACCTATAATAAGTGTTTACATTGGGACTATTTTACCCTGATTCGGATCGCTGCCGCTGCGGAGTAGCCCAGTACCTGCGTGACTCGTCATAAGCGCACACAGAGAGAAGTAGTTCCGGCTACAATGTTCTTCCGAAAGACGCATTATTTTGTTAATAAACGCAAGTTTATTATCGCTCGCTATAGCGCCAAAAGCCTCAAAAATAAAGCCTCACATTGATAAAGCCTCACAAATAACATGCAAGTATTGAGGCCCCAGACAGAAGGTATTTAGTAATAGCCTATATTCATTCTTTTTTTACCTACACACAAGTGTGAATACTGATATTTTTGTTATTGCATTTAAAATAGGGAAAATTTATAGGCTACTCCTAGGCTTACATTTTTTAATTACAAAGGGCCTACTAATGTTTTTGTTATTGTATTTTCAATATTATAGGCTATTATTTGTGCATAAACATCTGGTTATAGTAAACATACGGTTTATTTGAAAACAACATATTTTGTCTTCCTTGCTGCAAGCTTACAAGAGCGAAAATATCATTAAATGTGAAGGGGGGCCCTAAAATATTTTCTTGGGAAAAAGGGGGTCTCAGCCAAAAAAAGGTTGGGAACCACTGATGTATATCCACTGAAGAGTATAATGAGAGAGAGATCGACTAAGCGAGTGCATTACCTGTATCTAGCCGATTTTCTTCTGGTCAATCATATTCATAATCACAAAATCAGTCTGCTGAGGAAAGCCATATCTGTCTTTGTCCTTTTAACTAGTCAGCTTAACCCAGCGCTAGTCAATGCATTTGTAAGTTATTATTGTTTACAACCTTGTTTCGTCCTATCAATATAAAAGACTTTGCTACTGACTTGCTTATAAAGACAGTCTTTGCTACCATATGATGATGTAATAATGTCACTTTCACTGAAGTTGAAATCACAATCACATACGGACCCTTTCTCAATAACAAATATGCCATGGTATTTACATAAAATATTATTTATTGAAAAATATTTTTTAAATAAACTATATTTGCCATTATAAAAGTATAAGAAGTTTGTAGAATAGGAAATAGACAAGCAAACAGTTCAGTCAAAAGTATAAAAGCAGTACTTGTTTTAGTAGCCTACAGGATTTCAGTTAAATAAAAAAGTTATGAAACTTAAGTTTGCCCTTAGCCAAATCGATTTGCTCTGGAATACGTAAGAGATTAATAAGACCAAAGATTGCCCATTTGATATACCCAAAAATAATTATGCCTCATGTTTAAACAGTATAAGAGCCAGCGGCCAATTCCTGAAGGACTGGCCGAGATAATGCTGTTCTCAGCGGGTACATAAGCGCTGAAAAGCCGCTGGGGGCCTGGAGCTCACGTCTCAGAAAATGTCTAAACAAATTGTCAAATAGCCACTATGTTTATAAAAGAGTTGCATATTTGAGGTCTAAATAACTACATTCTCGCCTAAAAAACTCTTAAAACTTCCTTCCGTGACACAACAACAGTAAAATTAGTAAAATGATGGTGTTTGTTCGTCTGCCATGACACTCGCTGTAAGAGAAATGCTGCAAGCGAGGGTAACACAAACAGTGAAATGGTTCCCGTGGTGATACTGGTAGAATATCGCATGGTTGGAAAAGGATCTCAGCCAATCAGACTCGATAACCAAAACAAACTGTTTTATACACAAACACACACACACACACACACACACATAGCCTATATATTCAGCCACTGACTTTCTTTTATGAAATGAGAATTTCATGAGAGACATCCTGTCTTAAAAAACAGTGTTTCCAACCACTATTTAACATCTTGAGATTCAGCGACAAACACAAACAACCTGCTATATTGACAAATTATCTGGCCAAAAGCGGTAAACCAGATGAAAGAGTCCAAGTAAACATGTCTCTGCAGATTCAGGACACACAGGTGGATCAATAGCACATTTGTTACATGAGCGAGAAGTCTGAATGCATCTCAGCGCCTGATCATACACATGCACGTGTGTTTACGCGAATGTGATCGAGCAAACAACCCCGGCGATCAAAAATAAACAGTGGCGGACGAGGAAATGGATATTCAAAGGCAGGTCTCATTTAGCACCACGGCTGGGTGGAAGGGGAGACATTTATTTGCATAACGGAATTGGAAGTGACAGTCAGCGTCGGCTGCAGAATCTACTCCCTCATCTACCGCAGACACCCTCCAGCTCACGGCTCTCCGGTTTTTCCCCCCCTTCTCATTTGTTATTGCACTTTTCTTTAGCTGGAAAAATCAATCCTTAAGAAGCCAGGCTCTCTTTTCCGCTCAAGGACGATGGATCGGGTTTCGGCAACGCTAATTTTGAGGAGTCACTTTCTTTTCATTCGTAATTTCGCACTGATCTGGCCGGTAACTGAGTGGAGAGCAATCGCTCGTGGCCGTGTCTTGAGCGCATGCTTCATTCGCTTTTAGCACTGGTGATTAAATGCACTGCTCTGGGCTACACTCATGCTGGCAGAAAAACAATGCAATTAATGTACACCGGATCAAAACAACACAATAAAAAGAAAGGATGGACTTTAAAATAAAGCTCTCCTGGTGTTCAGTGTAAAAAAAAAAAAAAGAAAAGACACTCAATGCTGTCTGAGGAAATTCTTTTCTGCGATCAGATCATATTTCACATTTTCCCTTCTGAAAATAAAGATTACCACAACCTTTAAAAACGCCAACAATCTGTCCTCGCTTGACAAAGTCACTTAGATTCTGAAAACATTTGGCCATCCAACCACCAAAAGCCATTTAAGAATGAAGTCGCTGCAAGTGCTGCCTCTCTAAGGAGACATTTTCCCATTTTCCCAAGGAATGGGCATTTGTGGTTAAGGTTCACCAATCCATAATTGATGAGAATAGCTGCTCTGATATATATCAAAAGCATTACAACACAGGTCTAAACCTGATATTTATTACCTTCTGATGTCAAATGTCTACACCTGCAGCTCTGATAACTCATTTCAGGTCCACGTGACAAAACGCTGGTGTGAAAAGGGAACATATATATTTGACAAACAACAGGTCCTTTATGAGGTGGGGGATCACCACACTGTTTTTGCTGGGTGGATAAGCAGTGATTTCAGTTCCAGTAGTGCAGGCGCTCGCCGCTCATGCGGCAAATCTGTTTTCAGTGACTCTCTGTGGCGCGGACATCTACTTAAAAGGCAAAGACCAACACAAAGAGACAGAAAAACCACCACCTGCAGCTCAGGACAGAGCTGCATACATGCTCCCCAAAATCTACGGCCCGGACATCACTCATCGCGGCAGATTACTCCATGCCGTTATCGACTCATCGTTGCTTCGCCGTTGTCACGCTGAAGAGGCGTGATGTAAATGTATGTAAATCCACGCTCTTAACTGACAGTCTAAAGATGAGGAACAGATGAGATTAGGTGCAGAGGATCGCTTTCCGCAGGAAGCCCCCCCGATAAGCTCATTATGCCCTTAAAAGGTTTAATTATCAGAGCCATTGCGTATGAACATTGCGTACAGAGCTTTGGATTGAAATCCTGTGTAAATCCTGGCATCTAGCAGTGTCTGTCAGCGAGAACCAGAAACAATCTCAATTTATTTACTAGACACTAATTTATGCGTGAAAGCAAAAGCTGACCGATTTGTCTAATGACGTTGTGACCTTGAGAAACATTGTGATCCATTCTTAGAAGCACATTATTCTTGTCAAATCTACAACACTCCTGATATACTGCAAATCAATAAACGACTCACTCATTTACTTAGAGGCGAAGTGTGTCATTTCTGCATGATCAAACAGAACTGCAAAAATAATTACTGGTTTCAAACAGACACTCCCCCGTCTGTCATAGGTGGTGCAAACAAATAATCCCACTCCAAACTTAAACCATTGGTTGAACCAATGTTGTTAGGATGCTCAAACATGATTGGGGAGAATCAATCTGAAAATGGCTTACTTATAGCTGACTCTGCATATTATGTTGGGATTATAGAAAACAGTTTATTATTATTAAAAAACCTAGTATGAATTAAAAATTCTGGGACTATGGTACAATAAATAAAAAAATAAATAAAATATTATCTTGACCTGCAAGATTAAGTGAATAGCTGTCTTGAGCGCTATAATGTTAATAGGGTGAGAGATATAGAAGTTGAGAAATATGTCAAACTGTATACAAATTATTTCATTAAATAAATGTTTATCTTGGGTCAACTAAAAAAACAATTTTTTTTGAAAATGGAGAGCAGATAACATTTAAATCGTTTTTCATATATATATATATATATATATATATATATATTACTTTTATCATTATTTATTTCTGCAATTTACATGAAAGTCAACTTAAATTTGATTAAATATTTATGTTTTTTTTTTTTTGTACAGACCAGGGGTGCCCATTCTGCCCAATCCTGTTTCTAAAGATCTACTGTACCTTCCTGCAAAGTGCAGCTCCAACCCTGATCAAGCACAACTGAACCAGCTTATTAAGATCTTCAGGAGCACACGCTAATTACAGAAAGGTGTGATGGACCAGGGTTGGATCTTAACTTTGCAGGTCCAGGAACAGACGGTATAGACAGACAGATAGTTACAATTTTATATACATGTAGTTATCGACCAAAATTGGGAAAATATCATGATAAAAACCTTGTACTTATAACGTCAACCCCCTAGATGGTAATGATTCAAGACAGTCTCACCTCAGCGAGAACCTCTGCATAGGATATTTTAACAGTGGATGACGTCTAGACTCTGTATCACAGGACACCAGTTGATTCAGTGGAATTGCGAGTTGTCAAACATGACTCACTGTCTCTTCTGGTGAAGCACTGCATGTGACGTAATCTCATCTGGAAACATGACCCCTTTGCTGTTTCTATAGCCAAACACTGAAGCAGACCTTTTTATTAAAGGACAAGTTCGGTATTTTACACTTAAAGCCCTGTTTTCAGATCGTTTCTGATGAAATACAATGGTTAAGATTGAAATTTGGACACATGCTGCTGGCTCGAGAATTTTCGGTTTCTTTCGCTTTCCCCCCCACCTCCAAAATGGTTGCATAGGTGCATATGAACAATCCTTCCTAAAACGCATTCAACTTTCGTTTACAAAGACGTGAAACTCACCGAGTGGTCAGGAGTGTTCACTGATATGCTCACACAAAAATCGCTGCAAAAGATGCTTTCCAACAGGTTTTATCGTAGTTTTTGTCCAACTCCATTGACTTGTATTTGATGTGCTGTGAGGTACGGTATTACTCCGCTGGGCTGGAGTGTCTATTATTCAAGCTCTCAACGGAAGAATGTACGGGTGTGAGGCATTTGGAAAAATAGGTCCACAGTTTTACAACGAATGGTAAAACACCTGTTGGAAAGCATCTTTTGCAGCGGTTTTTGTGTGAGCATATCAGTGAACACCCCTGATCACTCGGTGAGTTTCACGTCTTTGTAAACGAAAGTTGAATGCGTTTTAGGAAGGATTGTTCATATGCACCTATGCAACCATTGTGGGGGTGGGAAGCGAAAGAAACCGAAAATTCTCGGGCCAGCAGCATTTGTCAAAATTTCAATCTTAACCATTGTATTTCATCAGAAACGATCTGAAAACAGGGCTTTAAGTGTAAAATTCCGAACTTGTCCTTTAACATCTTCAGGGGCAGCGACCAAACATCAGCCATAACGGCCCAAGAACTCTCTGGAACAAGTATCAGATTTCCGCTTGCAAATACTAGAGAATAATCCAACCTTCTCAAGATGCTGTAAAGTAAGAGACCTTCTTTAAGTGATCCACTGCCTTATTCATGGATTAAAAGAAGCTCCAGTGTAAATAAATAGTCTGAACAGAACGTTGCTTGTTCCAGTATCATTTATTTCCTGCAGACATGGAAATGCGCAAGTAATGCGAGATTTGGAGTGTGCAAACACTGTCAATGTGTGGTGCACTTGAGAAGGTGACAACAGGGGGCTTGGCACAGATTGCTGGCTCCTGTATGAGTGCTCAGGGAAACAAAGCTTCTACTGCATATCAACTACCTCTTAACACAACTGCACCGACAGCGCTGAAGTGTTGCAATAAACCAAAAAGCTACGAAAATACAACGGACCACACATTCATTCTTTCTGTTCCTGCCTCATGAGAGCTTTCTGCTATAAGTGAGCCACAGTCTGCCACTACGGCCTGTATCCAGACAGAATGAGACTGAGCGTGGAGCCAGAAACCCCCTGGTCAGAGACAGGGTGGCATTAGGAGAACCTGGCCTGGAGAAGGGGGCAGCAGCTGATGTTACAGCCAGTCATTACTCCACTCGGCTCGAGGCATGACACTGGAACGGCACAAGTGGGCCAACTAAGATTTATCCACACTGTCAGGACAGTGTGTTGTTGACCAGAGGGCCTGCTGATGAATCCCACCCTCCATTTCTGTTTGCAAGCTGTTCAGGACCAACAGGTCACAATGGCATTTTATTTATGGCGCTTTAACATGCCAAGCTGATCCGCTCTCTTCCCTGCTTTAGCATGGCAAATGGCCCTTCCATCAGGACGTATTGTGCCTGGGAGCGAGCGAGGTGCAAGTTATGTCTCTCTAGTAGCACCAACAAATATAGTTGTGTCTTCAAGCTAAAATGGGGGTTTGGGAAATGCAAAATATAGGAAACCTAATGGAGTAGGATATCACATGGAGGAGTTTAAAAAATATATATATATCTACAGGTGACAAAAATAATAATAATTCAAAATACTGCAGTACATACTTAATAAAATCGTACTGATTCAAAATCTCATATTGGAGAATGAACTCGCTTTCAAATGATGAATGTGAATTTGAATTGAATTGGCAATACTCCATTGAAAGTTGAACTGTGGGGATAAGAATAAGAATTTACTAAATAGCAATTAAAAAAAAAAAATCAACAGGTCACGCATTCTGGGAACTGAACTGTTCTTCCACTCTGGTCCACAAAATGTAATTTATTAAATATGACAAAATATATAAACTAAAAAATATTCTACAGCTTTCAAACAAGGCTTTTTCAAGGCTCAACAAAAAACAGATTTACATGAACTTTAATTTGAACATTTTCAAATTTCAAACAGCAATTCTGCATCCTGATTGCCACCTAAACTTAGATTCAATTCAAATTCTGGAACTTAATAGAATTAAAAGGCATTCTCAATTAAATTCTGAATAACACCGTCTGAATGCCATGTCAAAGAATGAATATACAGTGTAATGCCACAATATTTGACACATGAATACTTTTGTGGAAAAAGAGATTGAGCAAAAAAAATAAAAAAATAATAATACTAAATTTGCGCTAAACACTGAAATCCAACTAGAACAACAACACACTAAAGTGGTGACAATACAATTAGTTATCAATACAAGGCAATTCATTAAAAAAAAAATTCACAATAGTGCACTGATACTTCAGTTCAGATGTATTCCATAGCACATTCAGAGCTTCTTCTAAGACACGAAATGCAAAGCAATACACATGAAAGAGATTGAAACTGGTCACACCATAAGGCCTAGGACATTAAATTACAAAAATAGATATGGCGATATAACAAATTGATCTTGTCAACAATGTTTACCTTATATATTTAAAACAAACTATCTCAAACTAGTTTGGAATGAAAAGTTAGAAAAAACTACTGCCGATTTCTTAAAAATATTACTGATGGTTCTGGTTATTTACCATTCTGTTCAATCTAACTGCCACAGTATGTTCTCCATCTGGTGTTTTTGGTGTACATAAGTATTATAATGATATTAATAATTTGGAAATTCAGTAATTAAGCCAGTTAATTAGTATGTAAATAAAGTTTCAGAAACAATGGCAGGCCTTCCGTTCAAATCCACAAATTTAAGAGCAAATCCGTGTCAGCTTTCATTATGGCAGGTGTGAGTGGCAGGTCACGGAGTGTGTGTGTGTGAGGGAAATGACAGCAGGACAAAGGTTGTTTCGTTCCAAAATGAAATGGGAGTGGAATCAAGCCGGGCACCTCAGCGTGGCAAAGCCCCAGCAAACCTCGAGGCCAGCGGCCGAGGAGCTAGCTTAACCTTTCTCCCTAATTCTCTCCCTCTACTCTATCTCTCACCCGCTTACTCACTTCCTCCCCCAGCCCCCGCCCCCTCATGCCTATCCACTCGGATCGATGGGCGCACTGCAGAAGTAGTGGACTGGGAGTGCGGAAATTCAGCTCGTTCTCAGAGAGAAGCAGTGTAATTTTCGCCGTGATGAAAAAAGCAATAACATTTTTGCTCATCCTTTACAGCTAGCGATAGACGAGGTGTGGGCTCAAACAGCTGAGAACTCACCTTCCCCGATAGTCGGAGGAACCAGTCACCTATGCACCCCAGTACGGTAAAGAGAAAGAGAGAAAGAGAAAGAAAGAAAGAGAGAGAGGGAGAGAGGGACAAGATATTCAAGTGAATATGAAATCCGTCAGGAGCAAGCGACTGACTGGCGGGTCTGATGAACATTAGCAGGAACAGGAAGGATGCAAAAAGACGAGTGAAACTCCTGGATTTTAATAAACAAAATATCAATCTTACGCAAAGGCTGGCGGGTTGGATGCGCTCTCTGTTATATTAGGAGCAGATGTATGTGCCTGATAGAGAGCATTATGGGTTATATCCCAGCATTCATTTCATTACAGTTCCCGACAGTGCTTTACCCCCCGTAGCTCTTTATTTAGCTCAGCAGTTAAAGCCTTTTTAACTGCAGATTCAATATGACGACATTCACCACACGTGGTAGGGGAAGAGCAGAACAATGGCGAATCTAAAAATGTGATACTCCGCGATATTGTTACTTCTGCAGATCTCTGATCACGACGCCTCCTGCCCCGTCCTGTCCCTTTTATTTGAGGATGAAACGCCAGAGCACAATTTGAATACAGTTGTACATCTTTCCATTTATTAATGCTTGGATTAACATGACTGGGGGTTTTGTCAAGGGAGTCTTTACTAGAGCCCAGGGAGCAGTTCTGTGTGACAGTAATAGTCTTCAGTTAATATACTTGAGTGATGCAGATTTCTTAGTGTTGGAAAGCAGAACAAAGGGGGTTTATTTGAAGCGTGAACACAAAGGTAGAATTGTAAAGTGGAGGGTGTAAACGGGAGGGTAGGAGCCACTTGAGATGAAAGCCATGTTATTTGACAGCGCTGGAAGTGAATTATAAAACAAAGGCAGTGGTGGGAGAATCCTCCCGACTTTTTGACAGGAGAAAGATGAGCCACTTTTACTTTCCTCCCATCCTGGCTTTCAGTCTCTCACACTGGAAAAACACTATTTGCTCTTGATATCATCTGTCCGTCCACAGGCACTCTTGATTTCTTACTCCCTCCCTCAATATTGATTTCACCAGACTGTACACTGCTTAAGTTCTTCTCTGGAAACCTTAAAAGTAGCTATTTTTAAGCGTTTGAAAGAAAATATATGAGTATGAAGGAGATCGTTTAGTTTGACTCCACAAGTCAATGTGTTTTATTTCCAATTATTTTAATTGCAACAATTTGCATTAAGAAAAGAAAAAATCCTGGATCCATTTGTCTGATTTTTAGGGAAGTCTGAATAAAAATGTTGGTTAAAAATATTTCATCAACAGTATTGAAAAAAAAATAAAAAAAATACACTGCACTTTAAAGTTGACTGAAATTAATAAATTTAACACGATGCAATATTAATTAAATGTTTAAAACAAAGAAATGAATGCCTTCAATCAGCAAGGATGCATTTAATTGCACTTAATTATTGTAAAAAAAAAAAAGTTCTAGTTCAAAAAAATGTTGTTCATTGGAACTTTTTACTCAAAGACTAAAGCAGCACAACTGTTTCAACATTGCTCATAAGAAGAAATGTTTCTTGAGAATAAAATCAACATTATGAATGATTACTGAATATATATATATTACCATTCAAAAGTAATTTAAACTTGAGTAATTTCACTGTATTACTGTTTTTTACTGTATTTTGGAACAAATAAATGCAACCTTGGTGATCATAAGAGGCTTCTTTTAAAAAACTTTTGGAGAGACAAAAAAAAAAAAGTAAAAAATATGGCTGGAATAAAAAAACATTATTCCAGAAATAAGGCCAACTTGGCTAAATGCCATTGTGCTAAAGGGCCAAAATTTTCAGGTTTATTGTTGGCAGAGAGCCGTCATCCTCTTGGAATACTTCAAGATGTTCTAGAGCGCTGTATTTTCCACCAAACACTCTAAAAACACTGTATTGAAGTAGAACGAAGCATCTCTGAAGTTTCAGTCTGCTGCTTTGTTGGCTCTCATGAACATGCATGTGCAACACAGTGCTGAGGAGGTGGGTAGGAGAGCAGCCAGGCTCGAGAAGGAGTTCAAAAGCTTAAAACGGGCCACTCGTTCTTCTGAGGGCCCCTGTAGCACAGCAGAAAGGCCCCCTGAGAAAAAAACAGCTCTGAGAGTGCACAATCAAAGGCCCAAACTCAGAGCTCCAGCGAATGGAACTGGATAACAAAATGGCATTTTAACAGATTCAGGGAATGTTCCTCAGAATGTGATATCAAGCCTTCAGGTGAATTATTCAGAGTGGCTATTCAATTAGAATTATTATCGGACCCGAAATGGCCTCTGAGAACGAGACAACAAAAGGATGGGAAACGGAAAACCAAGATAATGAGAAGGTCATAGCCATACAGTGAATACTAGAGTGAATGTTTAAGGCAGATAATGCCAAGCTCACATGAACCAGCTAATATTTGGTGCATAGCTCTCCATTCAGTGTAAAACCCTGTCAGTGTGATAGATTGAAAGAAGTCTTGCCACTCTCTGCCATTTTCTTTCTCTCGCTTCCAACATTGTGGGCAGCGGCACGGTGCAAACTGACAAATCTCAGTGGGTTTTACAGCCTCTTGAGCTGCGGTTGCCAAGAAGTCACATCTTTCCATTCATCCAGGCCCAAGAATTGAGAAGACACTCACATTGAGGATTTCTCAAAGAATGCATCCATTCTTAAAGGACAAAAAAATATATTGTAATGAAAATATTGTCATTATTTACTCCGCTTACTACGACTTGCTTTCTTTAATTGAACAGAAAAAGAGAAATTATGAAGAATGTGTTTTTTAATGCAGTGCCTTGCCTAAAGCTTTCAAGCTTCAAAAAGGAGGCAAAAGCAAAATAAAAGTATTAAAGTGGTTCATATGTCTTGTGCACTATATTCAAAGCCTTTTGAAACCATGGAATGCTTTGAGATGTGATGATCAGACTGAAATTGAAGTCATAATACACTGATAAGTCAAACTTATTTTTTTACTTTTGTCAAACAAAGCTATCAGAAGAACACAGAATATAGTGCACAAGACATGTGGACCACTTTTTTGATATTTTTATGGAGCTTTTTTCAAGCTCCAGTCTTTAGAATTATTGTAGTAATCACTAGCAAGCCATACATGTGGTGCATAGACATTAGGTTGAAAATAACCTAGAATATTCCTTTAACATTTAATGGATCACACATTTCACTTCATTTTCTTTTCATTGTATGACGGGCCACCAGATAAAAGAAAACAACGTATTTTATTCAGATGAGGCCTTTTAAGAACCATTTCAACTTAGTTAACTATTTCCAGTTAACTAAAATCTCTGGAAACAGATGTCTTTTGGGGCATTGGGCAAGTAACAATTATTCTAATTGTTTGAATTTGTATTGACTTGGGATGAGGGAGAAAAAAAAGAAGAGATGTGGGTCAAAGCAAATACTTAAAGCCTCAAGCTTGAAAGAACAAATGAAAGACTAAGAGAAACAGAGAAAGAGAGAGAGAGAGAGTGGGGTGGGAGGACAAATGTGTACCTCAGCTGTTCTGGTGGGTTTTCCATTATATTTCTGAAATGGACTGAGCAGGCAAAAGAGCTTCTTTTCAGACAGCGCGCAGAGGCAGAAATGACTTATAATGAATGAACGCATCAGAATGGGATTCCTCAGCCATACTTCTCTGTTCACACCAAAAAAGGACTCAGAAGGAAGTTGCTTAAGAACATAAGGTTAGAAGGTATTGTTGTGCATGACCCAAGGGAAAAAAAAGAGTCCAGAAAGAGCACAAAACTCATTCAATACCGAAACAATCAGGTTCCCATACTTCATCACAACTGTCAGTATATCTCATATTGACAACATTTTAACGCAGCGCTTTCCTCCTCCCTTCATCTTTCTCTCTGCCTCTTATTACTTTCAGGAATCAAGCCGAATCAGTTTTAGCAACTTAGAATTGAATTATGCATTCGTTAGTTCATGCATATGCATGGGTTCCCGAAGTTCATGAATATCTATTACGTTGCCATTTACATTTCTTCCATTTTCCTAATACATAAAAATCTTACACTAATGAACAAATGGAAGGACTACAGCTTGTAGACAGAGAGCTAGCGATGTGCTAAATAAAAGAAAGGCGTACAGGCTTTCTAATTAGAGCTCGGAAACCATGCGGTGCGATTTTAGACAGTGATTCATTTACAAACTTCAATGAAAAGCGGTGAGATTACATGAGAACTCGTGTTTCTAGATGGATTCTCAAGAGAATCTAAATGCTGCCCTCAGGGAAAACCAGATGGTGAAGGAAGGAAGGAAGGAAGGAAGGAAGGAAGGAAGGAAGGAAGGAAGGAAGGAAGGAAGGAAGGAAGGAAGGAGATTGACATCCAATAGGAAAAAATTGCTAACATCGAATGAAAACTAACATGGTACGAATTTATTGTGCGACATTGTTTGAGCCAGAAAAACACATTGCTCAGTAATTAATTACACCCAAAACTGTATATTTTATATTCTAATCAATATTCTAAAGATGGCTGCGCCCTCGTTTCTCTGGCGCATAAGGTCTATAAAATTAAGTTAAACCTACTCAACTTTTCTGATACTGGTGTTCCCATCATGCACTGGGGCATGAATAATTAATAAGGTTGAATTATCACTGTTTTCCAGCTGTATTTAGACTATTATATCATTGCTTTGTTGTTATGTTTAATAACTTGCCATTTTGTGACATCTGGAGTTAATTTTCTACTCAAAATGACACATTCATACTCAAAAATGATCCATCAAATGTTACAGTCATTGTGCACCAATTTAGGTCTGTTCAGGTGGGTACCGTGTTACTTCTATTATGTAGATATGGTGTCTACACAATATCTATTGTATTATTTACTTAGATGTTTCCAAGTAAAGCATACACTTTAAAAGCATGATTTAATTTGGTGTTATATTGTTTGAGTAAAAAGTATTGCAAAGTAAACTTCAACTAAGTAGAAATTACTCAAACTTTTACTGGCCAAGTTAAAGCTACTTATTTTCTTTGTTAATTTTAAGTAGAGTTTACTTTATTCCATATGTGCAAATTACTGTAATTTAATTACTTTTCCCTTGAAAAAGTAAAGGGATTACTCTTAATTTAATTACAGTTACTTCTGACAACTGCATTAAATACTGTAGAAATAATTCTATACAGTATGAAACAATAGTGGGTTTAACATCAACATTTAATGTTAAAGTGTACGTTTTTAATGTAACCTTCTCCCTTCACACACTTTGGTCAGTTCAAGTTATGCAATTGTATACGTTTTATTTGAAAGAATCAAAAGTGCAGTTTCGTGTCTGTCCTTGTATTGTTTAACTGGTTGAGGATGATTTAGAAAGTAATTATTAATAATTCAATACTTTTTAGACAGAGTAATTAGTACAGTAATCGAATTACACTGTTGAAGAAGCAATTAGTAGCTAGTAATTAATTACTCTTTTAAAAGTAACTTACCCAACACTGAAAATATATTTAATCCAATACATATTTTAAAAACCATTCCCACTTATAAAGCTTCGATGTAGGAAGCTGCTTTTTGTTATTAGCTTCTAGTGTAGCTAACTACTTTTTGAAAAGAGCAGCTTTGTTGTTGAACTGTTTTAAATCATGAGTAGCTTGTAACTTGGTGAGCTACAGTTTTAAAGTAGCTTCTCCACCACTGGTACCCTGGCAACCTTTCCGCACCATGTAAAACGGCCTGAACAATGGTATGGTTGATCGCCAACAATAAGTGTGAAAAATAAAGGATCCAGTTTGCAGGATCCTGACATCTCATCAGCAGTTATCACAGGCTATTCACTACCGGTTCAGCGCACACGCACGCACGCACGCACGCACACACACACACACACACACACACACACACACAGAGGAGAGAGAGAGAGAGATGGGGCATGTTGCCCACAGGCGTTTGTGCTGTGGCAGTGAGCATCCGTGTAGCAGGAAGTCCGCATACAGCTGACAAACAGCGTGTTCAATCCCCTCCTACCTCACACTCGGTGGGTGACCGTGTTCTAATAAGCAAGAACACACAAAGATTGTATTTACGTATTAATAAAAAACCCTCAATGATAAACTAAACATGCTGATACAAAACTTTCCCAGAGGACAGTGGAGACCGGGGCTAGTTGTCACACTTTTTTTACTCCAGTGAATATTTTTCAGGGTAGGTTCGTTTTGAATTTATGTATAGCCTTGGCTACAAAAAAACTATTGAATATTTCAACTGTTACTGCCTAGGGGGGGGAAATGGTTCCCAGATAGCACATTGACTATATCGGGTAAGTTGTTGGAATTTGACAAGTTAATATTTCAATAATTTAATGACACGTGCATGTTCACGGTTCTCTGATGTCAATTAATGGTCACATGACATGTAGGAAGTAAGACATGTCTTTTTAAGTAAAAGTTTTGATTTGATTGCTGTATTTTTATCATTCATTTATTTTAATTTTACATTGTAATGATTGTTCATTTTTAGCTTTATCAACTTACAAAGCCCGGAAGTTCCCTCATGAACTCTATTGGTAAATCCGGAAATAAAATATAAAAACATAAAAAACAAAAGTATTCATAAAAAAGCAAAAATGTATAAGATCATGTAAAATAGCGTACAATTTATTTATTTTTTGTGCGTGTAAAATGGTTAATTAATGTAACATTTCAAACAAATGACAACTTGCCCCATTTTTGAAAAATACTCTATTGCCATGAACAGTTTAATTCTTTTGTTCAAATCTATGTTCATTTTTACTCTTTTTTGATTTGACTCTTGCCTGATTTTATGCCAGTGTGTTTTTTGTTCATAACAGCTGTTATAAAAATATATAATATTAGTTTGGAGGAAATAAAAAAACACAAAACCGCCATTTAATATTGAACTAGATGTTTGAAACCAACATACAAATCTGCGAGATAAATGACACGCATTGGACTTTAGGCTCAAACCGTTGCTGTTGAGATCCGGCTAGTTTCTGTAATAACTAGCCTCCATCTCCTCTACAAAACCCACACTGATTGAGTCACCTGAGCAAAATCAGTTTTCCCAAAAGGCATCACGTGTCTCCCAGAACAAACCGTATCGAATACGTCTGCACAATGGCGAGAAAATTGAACAGAGATGATAAAAATGTTGCGAGTTTGTTTCTGAAGCTCCCGGAGTCGGCGTGCGCTGATAGCGCCACCATTCAGGTATTCAAGCAGGTTTGCATAGGGAACATGGCTGTTATTGTGTGCAAGCATTTTATCCCTTATTTGCTGATAATGACAAATGGCTCTCCCTCCCTTCCTTCTCTCTCTGTCAGTCTCGTGTGGTGGTAGCCGGCTCTTTGGGTCTGCGCAGATAAGCGGGTGATTCATCATGAGGCTGAAGGCTGCACACGGCGCCTTATCAGCCCCTCGCAAGGATCCAGCCTCACCGCACATGCTCTCTGTTTGGAAAGTGACCTGCTGCCTCCCGGACCCAAATTACCATGACAACATTAGAATTATCCAAGCAAAAATGACAAGAGACGAATTAATATATTTTGCGCACGCTTAGACCACCCGGTATCCCCGCCGCCACGATCCAGTGCCAAACTCCCTCCGTCTCTATATACATTTCCATTATTGTGGGGAAAATAATGGCCGACCTGAAAGGGAGGGCCTTTAATGAATGCATACGAGCGGTCTGGCTTCTCCTAAAAAAACAATAACAAACCAATTCTTAAGAGAAGCGCGCCATTGCATCCGTCCTTGCCGAATATTGCAGGTTGTGCTTTAGTAATATCATATTTAATTCAATCAAGCAATAAATGCGTGTGTGTTTTTCGCCACTGATATAAGTGGGACGGCACTGTGAGAGTGTAATTGAGTCAAAAATAAATAAAGAGACAGTAATGACAAGATGGCGAGCTGTTCAGCAGGGCCGTGATTGAGTCAACGGAGCGAGGCAATAATAGCGCTTTCCTCTCCCTTTTCTCTCGCTATTGTCAGGATGAGAATATCATTGCAGAAAATTGCCTCGTAGGGAAAAATATATGAAACGCTTAACAAATGGACTGGCAGCCCGTCCTCTTCCTGACATTGGAGGGTGGGGGGGGGGGGGGGGGGGGGGGATAGAAAAGAAAAATCAAAAAGTCAAGGGGAAAGAGACAGGAAGGGAAAGCAAATCGCAAACTCACTAACGATCTTGCAGTTATGACGTTATTTAAGGTGAAAGCGAAACAATGAGCTGGCTGCATCTCGCACCGTCTCCCTCTCTTTCTCTCTCTCTCTCTCTCTCTCTCTCTGTAACAACAAATACAGGCTTGATGTGTTAGTAGAGGGTGAGTGTAGGAGGATGTGAGTGGTCCTCTGAGGGGTGCTCCAAACACACACACACACACACACACACACACACAAGCATTTTCTTTCAAGTCCTCTATCTTTTGAGCACAAATCTACTCCCATGCACTCTAACAACTTTGGTAAAGGACGAGCATGACTGTACAGTTTTTGACAAGAAACAACAGCTGATGTGGTATTAGGATGAAGCATCATTTCTACAAGTGTCAGAGAGTGTTTCTCACAGCACACGGGCGAAGACTTTAGTTTCATGTTTACCGTTATATCTTTTTTTTATTATAAATTTTACTTCATTTTGTTGTGGTTTCTCTCTTTTGTGAAATCACTTCTCAGAGATCTTCTCACTCATTTCGTAATTGCAGATTTCAAACTGGAACACAAGACTCTTAAAGCATTGGCAGTATGAGTACCCAAGAGTCACATGACTGGATTGTAGCCTTGTTATCTGGCAAGCCTTTCTTTTGTTTTCCGTCATCAATTTCTTCTAGCTTTATTGCAGTAAATATGCTACACGTTCCCAAATGAACCATCTGTGGCAGGAACCATTCCTCGAACAGGCCCTCTTCTGCCTTACTGAGACTTCACCAACTTGACAATAAGGGTCTTGCAAACCCGTCCTGCTTGCTCCTGCATTTAAATCAAGCCAAATATTCATTACAGGGCTGTAATATTTCTGAGTGATTTGAAACCAATGAGCAGCCAGGGAGGCTTTTAAAGTGATTAGTTTGTCTCTTTCAACAGTCAAAACAATATCCAGAGCAGATAAACAGAAAGTATACCAAGCTATTATTGAGCATGTCTATACGGCTCTCAGTCCGAAATGAACTCTGACGTACATTACAAGGAGCTTGGCTTTCATGCGGAGTCTCTCTCATCAGGCCATTGTTGCATAAAAT
This sequence comes from Leuciscus leuciscus, assembly GCF_965113295.1. Taxonomy (NCBI): domain Eukaryota; kingdom Metazoa; phylum Chordata; class Actinopteri; order Cypriniformes; family Leuciscidae; genus Leuciscus; species Leuciscus leuciscus. The sequence continues at coordinate 24,456,096 of NC_138733.1, forward strand.
ATATTTTTAATTGGACGCTTCCAATTGAAGGGCCCGCAAGTTTTCGAATCATCAATTTCCCATTCAATGTA
>NC_138733.1:24456366-24636366 GCF_965113295.1 Leuciscus leuciscus
AGAAGCCTGTCAGACTCACTGCTCCAGAATTAGACAGACCTGACTTGTGTGAGAGAGTAAGAGAGAGCGGCTTTTAATCTTGCTTCAAAAACAGCTGAGGGCCAAAGCGAACAGCATTAAGTGTTATTTCCCATTCTGTGTGTGTGCAAAGAGGCCGCAAGTCCCGGGTCAGTATTCAAACAGATGTGTGCTGTGGGAGCTGTGCCATTAAAACTACTCACAGATCAGCTGTGACTTCCCAGCCAGAACATGAAGCTTTTCTGTTCTTCTTCATCATCACAAACACAGAGATTTAAAGAGATAGTTCACCCAAAAATTTAAATATGGTGATTATTTACTCACCCTCATGTCGCTCTAAACTTATATGATTTTCAAAAGCACAGAAAGAGCAGCACAAAAACATTCTTCAAAATTACTTTTTCATGCATTCCTAAAGAATTGGAACTACATGAGGGTGAATAAATGAAGGCAGAATTTTCATTTCTGACTAAATACATCTTTAAACATGCTAGATTAGCATTTAGCACAATAGTCTTCATCTCGTGACGCTCCTTTAAATGACTGTCTGTTACAAACAACTCATTCACGTGCGACTGAATTGATGTGAATGAAAAAGCTCAAACCTGTACAGCTATACAGAATAACCCTAAAAATTATTCTTCTCAGCTAGAATAGAATCGTCTGCTCATCTCAATGGATTAGCCTAGTTATCATGCTACGGAAACATCCTAATGAAGCCGTTTCAATAAAAAGAATTGGGTCCTTTTTAGCGGCACACCTGGTTGTAGCCTGAAAGGATATGCGAGCGTTTTTCAGGGAGCTGTTTACTCTGTGTCTAAGAAACCCATATGGAGACAGAAAAGCTGAGAGGAGCAACAAGCACCACCGGGCTCCCCGCTGAATTGCGCTTTTGAGAGATTGCGTTTGGCAGTCCTGCCCGCTATCAGTTGGCAGGCAGTGGAGCATTCTCCGGATCATCTGTTGATCATTTAATTACAGTATGTTTTAAAGGGGAATGGGGACCAGGGCATCATAGGAAGCAAAGTTAGGATTCAAAAGGGGGAAAAGCAGTCAGGAAAGGGCGTCACTTAAAATGTAAGCTTTTTATATTTGTACTGTAGAGATAAGAACAACTGAAGGGCCATTGGGATTCAAGGGGGTGAAACGTCTCAAAGCTCTTTTGATCGAAACTCAATTGTGTTGGCCATTTTCTTAAGGAAGCTAGCTCGCTAGTCTCCAGGTCTAATCTTAAAGCACTCGTCTCCGAGATCCCATGAGAACTGTTATCCATCCACCTGCACTGTATCTCATTCATCTACACACAACACGAGCGCGCACACACAAACACAGAGCTGACAATCACACAGACAGACCCTCAAAGCCGAGAACACAAACCCGTCGCTCAAACTACGTTGAGATGCCAGACCGTTTACCGCTAAATGAAAAAAGCCTTTATACGACATGATAGAAGACTGCGAGACAATCCAATGCATTTAGAGTTAAAAGAACAGTTCACTCAAAAAGAAAGAAACTTATGTCATTATTTACTAACCCTGATATCATTTTAAAATTTCTCCACACACTTGGGGTTGAAACGGTCAAGCTCTAAAATGACAAAACATGCACTATTACAGCGGTCTAGATTTAGTCTGATTTGTAAACGGATCATTCGGATTGGTTTCGTGAACTGAATTAACTGATCCGTTGTAAAAGATCTGACTCAAAAGAATGATTTGTTCATGAATTGGACATCAGCTACTTCTGAATGTGCCGTTTTCAGTGAATTTTAAGTGAATAAGGACCAGTTATTGTTAACCAAACTAAAACTATTAATACATTTTCAGTAATTGAAATAAGACTGAAAATAAATAGAATATAAATATTATATGAGAAACTTAAACTGAGAAAATGTGAAATGTTGCCTTGGCAGCTAAAGGAAATAAACAAGATTAAGTTGAACTACTAAAATTATTAAAACATATATATGTCAATGTATTAATATATTAACAGAAAAGAAAAGAAACTACTAATTACAAAAGCACATCAAATTACTAAAACTTACACTAAAATTTCAATAAAAAAAAATACAAAAAAAAATATTTATAAATACTATAATAGTATATCTACAATAGTAAAATAACACTGATAATGACTTAATTTTCAACATTTATAATACTTTTAAGGTTATTGTCTGTCATTTTAGGCCTTGACAGGCTCTGTCTTCATTCACTTATATTAAAGTGGCAGGATATTGACTTAAAAAAAAATCTAATTTTGTTTTCCAATGAAAATAAAGAGTGAAAAAGGTTTAAAAATGGCATGAGGATGAGCAAATAATGACAAAATGGCAAAACTATCCCTTGAAGAAAAACAAACAAAATCTTGACACAAAAGGTGGGTGCACTTCACTCAAAGGCAACAAGCAGATGAAAAAGAAGACACATGGTCTACCTAAATGTATGAATACATGTTTTTTGAGGTAATTAAATCATAATAGATTTAATTACACTCATCAATCAATTATACAACAACATTATGTTCAATTTCCCATAACTAACACATTAAAAATGACAGATAGCTCAAATCAGAATATACTGTCATTGAAACAGCATGTAAAGGTTAATGCACTTCGGCTAAGAGCTCCACAAAAAGAAATAAGCCTCAGTTACAGGGAGTGTGTGGATTTTATGGAGGAATTTGAATGAAAACTGAATAAAAAGAGACAAAATTACAGAGTGCTGCCGAGGTGACCTTGAGCGCCAGGCCTTTCGTTCGGAAGCATAACAGCATCCTACAACTCCAGGTTTTCTTCTCCGCCAACTGTTTCGGTTTTGTTTTGAGCTCATTACTTCACTACGACATGCGAGTCCAATCAAAAGACACTCTCATTAAAAAAGCGAAATGGTTCAAAAGTAGCTGTCTAGCAATTACGCCGCTTGTCTGAAACGACTGGACTGCAGAGCTACAAATGTCAATTATGTTAGGCAACACCGCCATATCAGTCGAGCTTCAGCAGGAAAAACGATAATGTTCTTAGAAAAGCCAATTTGTTTTCAAATTGTGTTTAGATGTAAGCCATGGCCCACTTTTCACTCAAGAAACATGTCTTTCTTTTATGCAATAAACAACAACAAAAAAAATCACAATGATGTTTCTTTTTTATGTTGTCTTCAACAGTTCAAAACAGGAAGATGTTAAACTCGTCTCTCGTCTTACCCACGTTTAACAGGCTAAAACATCCTTCCTTTCCACACTCGAAGAAAAAAACGTAGCTTAAGGCGCACTCGGCTTGCCAATGCTGAGTCACGCTTATTGTTGTGTCTAGCGTGAGCGCCACCAGCACCACCACCACCCTGCGGCAACATGGGAAGAGTGCCACGCTCGCAGCGGGCACCACCAGCCCGGCCAAGGTCAATACTGCCTGTTACCACATGCACGTCCCACACCGCATAGAGGTTTGACTGTTCGTTCCAGCGCTGAGTGAACGCTTGCACATTTCACTTATGTCACTCAGCCCGAGTGCTACAAATATTAGCACGTTTCCTCTATAAAAGCAATGACAGCGTGTCACATGGAGAGACGGATGGATGACTGTGGATGGATTGTCTGCAGTGCTTTCGGCAGCTAAGGGGGAAAAATTGGTTTGAGGCACAAACTCTTGAAAGAGGGCCAGAGAGAGACGGAGGGGGGAGGGGGGGGTTCTTTTAGAGTAACCTTCACACTACATCACAGAATTTCCCTCAACAGACGCTCGCCTTTCTCAGATGTTCAACACATGCATTTATGGAGCCCTGCCAGCGCGTCCAAACTCAAGCCAGAGTTGCAAGAGAGACAGACGTGGTGCCGCAGATTTCACAGGTTTATTCAGAAGGAAAAAGTACATATTTATTAAACCTGAGCGAATTATATTCACACACAGTGCTCATTTTTATCTTTCGCTTTAGTTATTTTAAAACGACCTTTAAATATTTGCAATAATTTGTCATTCATTAATTTTCATCTATTTTACTAGCCAAAGACAATTTTAATTTCGATAAAAGTAACATTTTATCTGAAAACTGAAAATGTTTTACAGACTATATCCATCTATATAAAAAAGAAAGACTTAACATAAAAAAACGTATTTTTCTGAGATGAATCACAGAATTACAAACTATAATTTGAAGCAAAAAATATATTTGAGAAACAAAATCAAAAATATATTTGAGATAGCGCTATCTATCTATCTATCCATCCATCCATAATATATGTTGCTGCTTTGCTATATTAAGACTTTTTTATTAATTAAGTTATGAGGATTGGTAAGGATTGGTACCTCAGAGCTCAAGGTACTGTATGTCTGTCTTGAAAGGCTTGAGAAGAAAATGAATGGGATTTTGTGGTCTATTCCTGTTTTACCTCCCCTCAGTAATACTTAATCTCATCATCATTATGGATTGTGAACCACAAAAAACCATTCGTGAATGAACATTTCCGTCACTAATTTTCGTTGACTAGATTAACAGCGTTCACACTGTGTTTCTCTTTCAGCAGAACACAACTTCAGTCAGATAATAAACAGCCTACATGAAGCAGCTTTCGCCTCTGGCTACTGTATCCCCACTGCTCCTTTAATAATCCAGCACATGCTTCCATGTTAGAATGGAGGGATTCGATAAATGAATAAATTAATATCAAATAAGCATTGTTTTGGGTTTAAATGGAGTCTAGTGGAGCAGAAGAGGGGCAGAAAGGGCTTGCTTGCGGATCAAATGATCACAATATCCATTTCGGCGCCGGCTTTGTCTTTGCTGAATTTGGATATTAATGAATGCAGAGGTTTAGCAATGTTGGCGATGGCAGATTTCATGGAAGTGCAAATGATCCGCTCTGACATACACTGAATGCAGCTTTGATCTGCGATTTGACTAGCGCCCCACGCAATGAAAGGACCAAGGGGAGCGAGGGAGAAAAAGAGCGTGCAAGAGAGAGAGAAAGAGAGGGGAAAAAACCCTCAGAGCACAGAGGAGCACTCATCTAACAAGGCCTCTCTCTGATCCTTCTGCTTGCCCGGCCCCTCTCGCTCGCTCTCTCTCTCTCTCTTTCTACGTCTTTCCAGCAGCTTCACGTTTCACATGGTCTCCTTCGCTCTCGTATCCCCCCTCCCCTTCTAATAACCCAGGAATGCTTCATTTGAATGAAATACAGTCATTTATCTACTGGCACCAGAGATCATAAAATCAAATAGTGGGAAGTGAGAAGTCATAACGGCGGTGGCTCGTTTTATGTCACGTAATACCCCCATGAGTGTAAGGGGGCCATTCAGAATATGCCGCCATCAAACTCTCCTAATGTTGTTTTGACTTCTACTGAATTGTTATTGTAAGTCCCATCAGTGTTATTAGACACCCGGATCACGTCCCATGCCACGGGCGCTGTTTCTTGGCACAATCTTGCTACACAATTCTTATTGGGCCCCTAAAGGGACTTCAAGTCGAGTCCCCTCATAGCTCAGGAGAGCGAGTGTTGGTCATTTTCCTGTGCTTTTCTCCGCTGTCATAGTCAGGATGGAGTGCAGGGTGCGTCAGGCCATGACTCAGTGTGTAAACAATACTAATGCTTACACACTGATGGGCTCTTTATCTCTATTACAGGCACGAATTTCACCGAGAACGAAATTGATTGCGTCTGAGAGAGCTGCCCGTGTTATGGCAGGCCAAACATGGAGGTCTTATGAGCTCGCACTGACTCCAATGAAGAAAATCACCTATATGTCCAAATTATGGGGTCTCTGAGCCAGAAAGCCAAGGAAATCAATTAGCTGACGTATATCGTAAGTCTCGAAGTTTGTCAGATGGGTGAGAATTACTGGCTTAAGGTAAATGTTACAAAGAATGTGTTTATTTTCAAGCCAAACAGAGTGTATGAAGGGGTTTTCATAAATAAAGTAAAAACATCTAACGCCAGTACATTATGGGCATATTGGTGTACATGACCAATACATTTCAGCTTGTGTTTAGCCTTTTACAACATGTCATTGGATCACACTGTGCACCTTAACAAATAAACAAAAGGTTGAAGCTTTGCTTTCCGGTCAGTCAACAGCTTAATAGACAGCGTATTTGTATGAAGGTACATATTAAAGGGATCGTTTACCCAAAAATCAATATTCTCTGCCTCAAGTTGCTCTGAGCCTGTCTGACTTGCTTTGCTCCGTGTTTTGAAAAAGGACTCTTTTGAAAACAATTTTCAGTGAATGGGGTCCAATGTTGTTGGGACTCCAATGTTCTTCAAAATAAGTTACTTCATTATAGAAGAAATAAAGGCATACAGGTTTGGAATGACATGAGGATGAGTAAATCATGACAATTTTCATATTTGTGTGAACTAGGTTTCAGATGGCTTCCGAAAAAGCACCCTAATGTCATGATAAATGGTCAGAAACTCAAGTTATCTTACAACATTGCATTGACTACAAGCATTGCAGTCATTACATATGTATTGTTTGGCTATTAATGTAACAAGTTTGGAAAACTTTCAATAAAGAATGTATAATTATATGATTATAATTAATGAGAGATTTGGTTCACTTAAATCATGCTCATAAACATCAATATTATTCAATCATCTTATTACAGAGATGTAAAATCAGAATTAACAATCATTGCGCTGCATATTAAAACTTGAAAGTGTCATCAACAAATAGCTTATAAGGCAATATCAAGTTTTTAACTGCTACACAATTTTATAAAATCAGTTTTTACTTAAATCACATTATGAGCTATTATCTGTTTTACACATAAAAGCTTGTTTGTCTCATGGGAAATGACAGACTCTTGACAAAAGCTGCAGAGCACTTATACAAATGTTTTTAAAAACAAGATTCATGGGATGAATCATAAAATCTTTGAAAGGCTACAGTTTATGTTTCATCTTTTTGTCAGCCATTCTTAACTCTTCTTTCGACAAACGAAATGAAAAATAGACAACAAATTATCGGGGATATAGAAATGTAATCAAAACTGTCACGCATGTCAGACAGCAACACGGATCCAATGTGTCAAGATGTGTCGACCACTGAGCCAGTAGATCTGAAAACGTGAAGAGGCTCCGTAGCCTTGTGGGATAGTCTCGAAAAAACTGGGGCATAGCAACTATTATATCAGATTGGCACATGTAGGCTGTCCACATTTAGACTTTTTGACTTTGCCGCCTACTTTTCTTTTTGCGAGATAATCAATGGCCATGACTCAATATGTGCCGCCCACTTTCAAAAAGGGGGTTAAAATGCCCTAAAAACAACATGCCTTCGAGACAAATGCACATATTTAAATGTAATATATAACCAGCAACATTTCAAATGTATATTTCATTTTTAATGGGGCTTTAGATTTAGGGAAGGACTCAGAAACAGCCTGTTAGGGACACGGCATGATTATGCAGAGTTATGATCCGCCATCCAGCTGTAACCAATGATGTTCTGAACATGGTTAACCACCAATGATTTGGCTAGCATGACCAGATTACCAAACAGGAGGAAGATGAATTAATGATCAGGGATCCAGCTGTGAAAAATATTGTATCGTTTCGTATAGCTATCTGTGGCTTTTATTGATCGCTTGTAAACACAGCAGCTGGCACTGCATGAAGTATTCATACTTCAATTCTGACAGCTTTTAATAATTTCTAAATATTTCAGCCCCAACAATGGCGCATACAGAAACGCTCCAACAAATCAACAGCCAGCAAAAATAAACAAGACTTATGGCTTTGCCTTGCACACACACACACACTCAGTCGCCTCCAGAGCGCCACTGAGAGAACTGACAAATGGCCGCTGTGTCACTGAGTGAGAAATCCCGCAGTCACAGACAGCCTCTCATTTATCTGGGAGTGTGTGAGAGAGCATGTGCATGTGTGTGTGTGTGTGTGTGTGTGGGTGGGCAACTCATACAGCCAGGACAGGGCCAGTCATTTAGACAGACATCCTCAGGGGCAGATTGTGTGCGTGTGAGACATTGTCTTGCTAAATGCAAACTCTGGCATAGGGCAGTCATGTGTCTCCTCATCCTCACAGAAGTGAAATTACCCAAGACATTTGATCAATGCAAGTGTTGGCTAATAATGGAGTAGAACTTTAACAGATACAATAGCAAATGTCTAGCATCATTTATATCGTTTTCATGGAAACTGGTAAAAGATGAAAATGCTGCAACTTACCTGCAATGAACAAGGAGGTAAAGCAACACTTTCTTCCTTTTGCTATAATGTAATATGTGGTGCAAATCGTGCATTAAAAAAAACAGTTACAAATAAGCGATAGAGAATTCACAGTAGTTTAAAAAACTTGATTAAAATAATGTTTACAATGGCATATGAAAATTAAAACTTTTTCAGTTACTTTTTTTCTGTCAAAGAAAAACTTAAAGGGGTGGTTGATTATGATTTCACTTTTCTAACTTTAGTTAGTGTGTAATGTTGCTGTTTGAGCATAAACAACATCTGCAAAGTTACAATGCTCAAAGTTCAAAGCAAAGGGAGATATTTGCTTTTAAAGAAATGGCTTTTTAAGGACTACAACAAACGGCTGGTTGGGACTACACGACATTCCTCCCGGGTTAGTGACATCACCAACACCATCACCCCCTGAACACGATTTATAGATTATCAAGACAGAATATGCTAATCAATGATTAGAAGATAACTACACATAAGCTACATACATTCATCAACTAACCATTCAGAAACGTCCTGTTGCTTCTACATGTTGTCACCTCTTCTTGAGTCTCCATCATTGTCTGACTCCTGTTTGAACATAAAAGGCTAAACGTTTTTGAAATTTTCAGTACATGTCGGTGTGAGGTAAAATGACACAAGCTGCTGAAGCTCCGCCCTCTGTGCCAGGAGCAGCAGCTCATTTGCATTTAAAGGTTAAATTAAATTAACCCTTAAAAAGTGACAACTTTAACATGCTATATAAAAATATCTGTGGGGTATTTTGTGATCAAACTTCACATACACACTCTGGGGACATCAAAAACTTATTTTACATCTTATGAAAAGGGCATTATACCACCCCTTTTAAAAAAAAAAAAACTTTTAAGTATAAAATCAACATTGCTGTACGCATTGCAAAAGAAAAATGGGTAGCAATTTGGGGAAGCACCACATGTACAAAGAAAATGAAACTTGCCCTGTGTCAATCTCAAGGCCTTCTGAGATCAAAAGCTCCAGAGCAAATTAAGATGATTGAAGAACTCTTAATACAACAGTGATTTTGACAAAGGCACGGTCACCCTGTCTCGGTGTGAAAACACACTTGCATTCGCGCCCACAGAGTTTCAGTCTCTTCCTGTGTGTAACCCCGGAGACCACCACATCATCTCTGGCCAGGGCACTCGAGGATCGAGACGCAACCTAGGGATTCTTACATTTGCATAAATTTCCAATTACATTTTATAGTTTCAACAAACCTGGCTAATCACTCGTTTCAATCCATTTAATTACAGCTCAGCGATGGCTGGCTAATGTCATTAAATGCAAAAGCTTATTGTTCCTTATCATGCCATATTAAGGAAATTACACTGGAGTCATTTTTCACCAGGATGTGTGTTGACAACATGTAATTCACCTCCTCTACACCCTTTTAAGGCTTGACACGTTTACCACGGCATTTGCAGAGGACCGTGTGCGAAAAAAACTAAATCAAGACAGTCAAATATGAGAGCAGGGACGCTCGGGGTGACATTGTTATTTTGCATAATTGCAATAAAATATATGTATCTCTCTGCCTGATTGAATTGCATCTAACTCAGCAGCAGCAGGCATAAACAATGCTGTCATCTGTCAAGCAGCGAGTTCCCCGTTTTCTTCCCTTTTATTGAGCTTCTCGCACGACTCCAAACTTGCATGATGAAAATAATTACGGGTTGTGTTACCTGTGGGCTAAACGCACACACGCGCTCGCACCTCAGTGTGCGCCGATCGTACCCTGCCTGTCGTTCAATCAACATTAAGTTAGCAGCATCGAGAGCACTCCATCTCATTCATCAGTGTCTCCCTACACTCTCTCGTTGACTAGACGCGCACAGACACATGGTCAACAGAGGCAGGGCTTTCATCATAGCACTCTCTAGAGGAAACTGTAAAGGCAGAATGGTTGGACAACAAAGACAAGGACCAAATACAACACAACAAAATGAACGTTGACCTACAGGTGAGGCTCAAGAAACCCCCCCCCCGCTGCATTTACTCACTGCAATCGGCTGCTTTCCACCCAAGTCAACAGTTGTTGATCTAAGTATACAAGAAACAATGGCTTTGTCAATTTCGTCGCATATTACTTTTTTTTAGCATCTTGTCATGAATATTAAAAAGCTTTTAAAAGATGTTAAAATGCTAGATAATTTGGAATGAAATAAAAGAAAATGTCAAATTTAGGCAACCTTTCAGAATTGGTGAAAGTAAATCATGAGCCATGTCTTCACTATACTAGGATTTGTAAATGTAAACAAGGCCTACTTATAATTTAAATAATAAACATGATCAAAGCCTTCATCTTAGTGGGCTATTTGTAAAATACAGTATCTCCAATAGGAATATGCAATATATCAATAACATCAGCAAAAACCTACATACCTAAATGATCATTTCTTTCTGATTGTGTCTATTTTTATGTACCGTTAAATGTTTTAAATGATTGATTTAAGGATTACATAATGTTTGTCGATGGTTGGAGTTATTTTAAAGTATATAAAAATAAAATAAAAATCCATCAAATGTCCATAATGTGATTTATCAAGGCTATTGTTAAATAATGTTGCTGAATCCTACAAAATGCTACATCTTTCTATATATCCTAATCATTTAACAAACATGTATTTGTTATTTCAATGAGCTCATCGTTCCTGCCTTAAATTAATACATCATTAGCTAACTGTGTGACTAGTATATGTACATTTCTGAAATGCATAACTTGGACACAGTCACCTCTGATAACAGATCACTCTAAATTGTAATGTAGACATGCATTTCCTGTAAAGCTGTTTTGAAACGATATGTATTGTGAAAAGCGCTATACAAATAAATGTGAATTGAATCCAACAATAATGCTTGAGAATATGTTGTACTGTGACATCACAACACAAATGTTACTGTAGAGGCCTGATAAACACGAGAAAACCAATAAACAACATCAAAATTCTAAAGTAAACGCAGTACAGTGATAATGAGTTTTTTCTGCTAGTCTAAAAACACGCCCGAAATCCTTAGAGATCCCGCATCAATCTTCAAATCTGTCAAACCGGTGGTCATATCACCCAAAGATGACAGCCTTTCCCTGAGGTAAGGAAAATGATACAGGGCTACATCTGAAGTGGAAAATAAAAATAAGGCAAAAAAAAAAAGAGTCACGTTCTCCCTTTTTTGCTAGAGTGCTCGTTCAACAAAACCTGAGGCACCAGAGCACCACGCTGGCTGCAGAGTCGCTACAGGGCATATGGGTTTTCAGTCGTGTTTGCCAGCTTTCAAACCCTGCCAGACTGAAATCGAAAATGTCAGGCGCGGAGACTTCATGTAATTTGCAGCCATCTCACTGGCCTATTTATCCCTGTATTACTAAATTAAATCAAATATGAGCTGTGATGAATAACGGCCATGAAGCCATTGAGGAACGGAGTACGAAAGAAAAAAGGGATGAGGGGGAGACAGAGGAAGTCGGAACACTGTGGCTTTTTACAGAAGACAGGGGCTGATTCGCTCGCGCTCTTCCCGGCTGCCATTTTGCAAGAGTACATTAGTCCATTCCTCAAAAGCGACCGATCCGCTCGGCGAGGAGCAGCTGCAGTGATTCGCCCTGCGTCTCCTGGGGAGGGTTCTTATTCTCAATTAAGCCCTTTGCTGATACAGAAGAGGCCCAGATATTCTCCTCTCAATCTATCACGGTTTCACTGAGAAGCATGAGTGGCTGCCAGCTTTGGCTTCGGGTCCCCAGTGTGTGTACAGCTGGATAAACCGCAGATCCACTCCAGCCAAATCTAACATCACAGATATCAGGCATCAGTTTCTGTATAATAGCATGTTTCTTGTTCTAAAGCCGTGATAATGAGATGTATTATAAACGGATAGTTCCAGTCCTGCATGCTGATTGGTCAATCATTTTAAAAAAAAGTTACCCTAGCTAAATCCACTGTTACACAGTGCTTCTGGTGACCTTATTGCTTTAAAAAAAATATTTTCTTTCCATTTGCTGATATGGTGAGGGAGACGTTCCATGTTTCCTTTGGGAAGAAAGTTTGAGTCATGCATGAAGAACTTCGAAACACTCTCGGCTGCTGTTTCTGACTTTTTTATAAGCGTCACGGCCTGCGGTGCACTAGTTAAAGATTCTAAATGATTCGTAAAAGACATAAAAATCATTCTGCCGCTGTAATAGTTCCTTAAAACTCAAACGGGGCTCGTTAGACGCAGTGGAATCCTACCAAGACGGAGATGTTATAATGAGGTCATTTAGACTAGCACACAGCGACATCCCTAAAATGCAGTGCAAAAAAAAAAAAAAAAATCATCCAAAAACTTCCGGAGGCTTGTTTGACTTGGATCAAAGATGATACATTATTTAATTCCTCAAGTAAATATGCTAAATCATAAAATAAAGATTATTATCTTCCTTTAATGTTTTACATTAGATGATAAATTATGATGATATTTAATTTCATCGTTGAGCATTAGTAGCTTGGTCTGTGTCTTACATGCATTTTATTATTTGCAATGCAATTTTTTTTTTTTTTTTTTTATCTTATCTGCTTTCAGTTCACATTCTGATGTTGGTATTTCTGAGGGAGCGATAGAGAGCTAACTCAGAATTCATCCCCAGTCAGGAATGTGGGCATCCTGAAGTTTCACAGAGACTCTCTAGAATGTGTTAATAAAGGATTAAGGGAGCCAACAGTGAATAAAGCTGTGGATTTCAGTTTTCCAGTTTCCAATGATGACGCAACTCCACTTTTTAAAGCTACTTGTATAGGAAAATCATCTCATGTAGTCCTAATAGTGTTTTATCTTAAATGACTTTCTAGTAAGACTTTAACTAATGTTATTAAACTGAACACATTCATATGTGGAAATTAATCGGATATGAATCAGATACATGAATCAGATACGTGCATTTGCGCCTGCTATATAAGTGGACAGATTGGATATTCCCATCAATGCGAGTTGTACATCATTGAAAAAGCCACGGTGGCGAATGACGTCAACTCCGGTTCGATCACCAACCGCGATCACATGACTCTTTTCAGTGGCGCAATGAAGGACGAAGGCTCAACTCAATGTTTTGCTGATCTTTAAAGATGGTGCGGAAAACAAAAGATTTTTTTTATCATTTCGTCTGCATCCATTGCAAACCTCACAGTTTTTACCTTCTTTCGGTTGTTTCGCCAAGTCTATAGTGTAAGTGCAGATATCGGATATGGGTCACTTTTAAAAGAAGAAAGCTAGTCTTTGGGCAAAGCTAATTGGACGTCAAGACCTGCAATAAAAATGTGGCCTTAGTGTGAGACTGAACTCAAAAGAACACATTAACATCTAAAATGCTTCCCAGTACTAGACTAACCTCTCCCTAGGCATTTAAAATATCACAAGTTGTTGTGATCTGGAGTATGGGTGAGAAAATAATCCCAAATAGCAACTTGTCCTAAAAATAAGCTGGCAACACTTTACAAAATGTGACACCTCAAAAAGCCTGTGATTTATACTTTTCATCCATTATGAGAAGTGCAGCATTTGATATCCTCCATTTCACGTGGGAAGACTCAGTCGTTTAGAGTAAATGCTTCAAAAGCAGTGGCAGCTGTGCCAACGCTCTCGCACTCAGGCCAATTACCGCCTGTCACTATGGTTACCCCCTCCAGCACCTCAGCGCGTGACAGTTCCGGAAGAGGGCTTAGGCACAGATGAAAGGGCCCGAGTGCGCGGAGTAGCCGCGGCCAACTGGGCCGAGCGAGCCCAGTGAGCTACGCCGTTTCAAATTAGAGACAATGGAGCCAAACACTTTTGGAGATCAAAGCCACAATCCACCTCTGGATTAAGTTTAATTCGCCCATAATGGGAGGAGCTCTCTGCTCCCGGGTGTCTGTGCTGGAGAGTTGTGGATCTGTTCTGATTTACACCATTAATGGTATTACTGTAAGTCGGGTCTCAATGTCAAATGCTCTATTTTCTGTATTTTTATGAGAAGGCATTACAGTAACAGAACCCTCTTAGCAGCCTTTATTTATTACAACTCTCAGCATAGGTATGGCAATGAAATGTCGAACACCATGTCATAACCAGTTGAAAAAGTTGCAGGGTTTTGACATTATTTGACCAATGAAATTCCAAGATTTTTCCAGATGTTAATTTCTGAAAAATATGAGTAATTATAACAATTAATACATAAATAAATATAGATCTGTTAATTCTGTAAACACACACCTTTTTTGGCGCAGTGAGTAGGGATTGTCAACATGATTATTTATTAAAACATAATTATATATTATCACAATATTAAAACATTTATTTATAATAATAATAATAATAATATAATAAATAATATACATATTTGACAACAATAATATTTACATTTAATTTAATTCATTAATTAATATACAATGATAAATAGCATGCATATTTTTGTGGCACCACGTTGGCTAGCCCCGCCCACTGTGAATACTTATCGGTCTAAAATCCAGCTCCTCAAAACTGGTCATGAAGCATTAAAAACCTTCGGGCTCTTATTGTGTCACATCATGCAGCATCTGGTTAGGAAAAAGTGTAAAGTGATCTTAATATGACGTGGTATTAACTTTTGCTCCAGAACAGCTCTATAACTCTGACTACACACCTGTCCTTTCCCTTTAAAAGAGACACAAAAAGATCTGCCTCTCTTTTCCCTAAAACTATTTTGCCTGTCTTTTCAAGCTGGCTGCATTTGAAATATAATTGAAACCTAATCTCCACAGAGCTGAAGTATAAACTTACTTTGAGGGGGCAGAGAAAGCAGGAAGTGGACTAATCCCCTTCCTCTCCAGCAAAAGGTCAAGCAGTTTTCTAATATGCAGGACGCTGTCCTGTCCCTCAGAGCATCTCGACTGAGGGCTGAAAGCACTCGATTTATTCCCTCATACTATGTCGCCATAGCTTACAGAGACCGCAC
This sequence comes from Leuciscus leuciscus, assembly GCF_965113295.1. Lineage (NCBI taxonomy): Eukaryota > Metazoa > Chordata > Actinopteri > Cypriniformes > Leuciscidae > Leuciscus > Leuciscus leuciscus. The sequence continues at coordinate 24,471,539 of NC_138733.1, forward strand.
AGGTCTCCGCTGCCATGCCCGATTTAGCCCCCCTGCTAAATAAGTACCTGTGCCCCACAGCTATCATTAGAAGGAGACGTATTTCCCCAACAAACCGCTGTTGACGTGGGAGGTGGAGGGTGCGGACAGCTTTGAGCAAGCGTGATTTAGCAAGCGTGATTTAGCTTGTACGCTGGCGGGTATAAACCTTGCCCGAAGAGCGAGCGAGTGAGCCAGGAGAAAGACGACTGCTAGCTGAATGGACTTGACAGAAGCGCTTTGTAAAAAAACCATGTCTGCCAAATCAAACATATTGACTTTGCTCAAGGGTCCAATAAATTTAAACCGTGGTTTGATTTTTCTCTTTTCTGCTCCTATAGCGACAGACACAGATGATGGGAACGATCTCTCTGGACGTTTCTTGTAGTTTCTTACTGTGGAATATTCTGCTGGCAAATGTAGAACAAAACACATCCTCCAAACCTATAACGTGATTACCTTTCTCTCTATTGTGCACCTGATGGCGTGAGTTTGAGCGACGTGGACATAAAGGCTCTGAACAATGGAGTAATTTGTGGAGATTAACTGGGCATTCATGGCTTCCCCAGAACATAAGTAACAGGGACGGCGTGGACAGCAATTAGCAGCGAGCAGGCTAGAGCCGAGGAGAGTGATAATCCTTCATCTTGCTCAATCTTTGCGAATGAACGGCCTAGACTGTATTGTGGATTCATATGCGCTATAAAATGGGAAGAAAATAAATAAATAAATCGAAATATAATGAGAATATAGAAAATTGATCTGTAAACTTAAGATGCTTTTCCACCGTTGGGCCGAACGGTTCTTATAATGGTAAGGAACGGTTCCAGTTGTGTTTCCACTTGAGCCTGGTACGGCACGATTACAAACCGTTCTCGGCCCGGAATTCTGATAGAATCATGAAGTGACGTCACCACTCTGGATTGGTCACTTGTCTGTTGTCTGGCTACCAGTTTCTCTGTAGCTGATTAAGTGCGCTATTTAAGTGAAGTAAACAAAGCAATAATAATATAATCTCCATAACGTGTTTGCTATTTACATCTTATATCATCAGTAAACTGTCACGTTACCAAGGCAACGACTAATCCGTTCGTATTACATTCCAAAGAGCGGGCGCCATCAGTCCCACAGTGGAAAATTAAATCATAACCGTACCAGCTGGCCCGGATCGGTAGGAATGGAACGGTTACGCAATGAGAACCCATTCTGCCCGACGGTGGAAAAGCGGCTATAGATCTTTCTTCTTAAGTAATGTTACTATTGTTAACAGAAACTACAACGAATCAAAATAATTCTAATCAGTTTTAGTTTTAGAAGCATGAAATATTATAAAATGAAAAACCAGTACACCATGACTGCATTAAACATGCAAATGCCACTAGATAGCAAAAATAGTAAACTGTGTCGGGAAATTTAAGGCAATTAAAAACTTCTTTTTTTTTAATGCTACAGTTAGTGTATTAACTTAAGAAGACATGAAATGCAAAAAGAAAAAATGAAACTAGAAAAAGTCAGAATTTTTTTTTTATAAATAGAATAGGAATAAAAAATATTTCAACAACACCATAATCCTGTTCCAAAATTTTAAAGAAAGGATGTGTTTACCTCCGCAATTAAACATAAGCACTAACAACTACTGAAAAGTACAGAACAGCTTTAAAAATATTGTCATTTTTTTTATAATATTCCTCTAATCTTTCCACTTTCAGATTCATGCATTCACTGCCTCAGACAAATTAGTTTTTTTCCATATTGTTAATTAATAGGTCATCTTTGCTGAGTGAAGCTAATGTAAACAGAACCGTTTAAGGGTTTGTTGAGATTTACGCATTTACACGACCCTTGGTGGCAGCATCTAAACAGGGCCCACACAGTCTTCCTGCGCTCCCACGGGCCCTGATCTTCTTTCTGCCTGGGGGTTCTGGCCCAGATGGCCCCGACTTGGGGGCCCCTCGAGTCACCGAGCTCTGCCCTCTGGCTGTTTATATAACCATCCGCCCCCTAGATGCAAGCCCCTCTGCTGGAAAGAGATGGAGAATATTTGTCAGGATACGTGGAGCGAAGCACAATGATATCAGCGTGGCACTGGTGTAACCTTCTCCCCAACAGATGGTGTCATGATTAGAACAGGGTCCTCTCACCTCAGGGACCCTCTGCTGAGCATTGTGCCTGTGGGCAACGCCAGGGTCTGGCAGACCCCCTACGCAAACCCCCTTAATGCTGCCGTCCAGCCAGTCAGAAAGAGGCACCATGCTGGCACTCACGGGTGCCCACCCAGGATAACATAAAGAGCACGGGCAGCGCTTGTAAACAGAAACGAGGGAATTTGTGAAAAAGTCAGCCACTGGAAATGTGACAAGAGGGCAACAGCCAGGGGGGATTGGAGAGCTGTGCGTGCGTGTGTGTGTGTGTGTGCGTGTATAAAAATAAATAAATAAAAATGACAGATCTGTGCCATTCAGAATAGAACTGAGAATTCCTTTCAAATGCCATTCTATTCTTAAAAAATAATAATACTGTCATTTTTAACTAGAAAATCAAAATTTGTGAATTTAAATGAATGTCCCCTGAATGTTGGATTGATATAATCTTTTTTGAAAGTTTAAAAAAAAAAGTCTTACGGTTTCAAGGTTTTAATGGCTTACAGATAGAACGATAGAAAGAATTATAGATAGATTGAAGGATAAATACTCAGCATGACAGAGAGAAAGAATAATAAGACAGTCGGACTCAGAATTACAGACAGAAAGATATATTGACAACGACAGACAGTTGGAATGACAGACAGAACGATACAGAATGACAGACAGAACGATAGATGGGTAAATGGGATGTGACCAATTCAATTTAAATACAACATATTTAACTGAAAGACCCTAAACAAAATTTTGAATTTTGCACAACCCTGGTTGGTATGCATTTGTGGGCATCAGGTATAGGGTGGCGGAGGGGCAGTAAGAAGAAATGGCAGTTGTTAGACATGTGACATGAATGCAGCATGGGCCTTGTTAGGAACGTAGGGCAACATCTTGCACTCTCCATCCAAGCTCGAAGGATTTAATAGACTAGAAGCCTGGCTGAGTTTTAATTAGCCTCGTGAACAATGTGAGATTATGCACCCAGTTGTCCAGGGATTTCTGATAATAAAACAGAGATGATTGAAAAATAAATAAAGGCCCTAAAACTTTGAAACAGTTTGTACCGGCAGTCTGCCAAACCACACAAGCCTGCACTTGCTCGCTCGCTCTCTCTCTCCAGCTCCCACTCCTCATTTCCCCCTGTTTCTCTCTCTCCCAAACCATCCCACAGTAAAATCCAATTACTCAACGCTAACTCTTATGAATGCTCCACAACTTTCTGATGAATAAATTATAAGCAGGGAGGCAGTGAAAGAGCACCCGAAAGATAAATATAAAGGAGTTTAATCATTCAAACTTAAGGTGCCTTGAAGGACTTTCTCCAGATAGTCGTTCGATTCCTTTGCGCATGCATATAGCTACTTGTTTTATCGGAGATGCTAAAAAACCACATCAATGCACCTGAAGCAAACGCACAAACAAAAGAGGAAAGAGGAAAGATACAAGGGTATGCAAGGGTATGACATATTCGCTCATTCATAAATGGTGGTAAAAAGCAGGTGCCCTCAGGATGGATGTATCTACAAGTCCATCAGTGGATGTGACAGTCCCAGACGGCCCCTTTACACTCTCAATGCTCCTCTAAATAACAAACTCTAAGCAGGTTCACGAGAGGGGAAGCATCTTTTCATGGCAGGCGGTTCAGACGGGGACAGAAAAGTACCCACTGTGCTCTGCGACTGATATTTAACCCAAGACTCGAGCTGCTGTTTCGGAGATGTGTCGCACTCAGACAAAATCTCCATGTAGTCATACAGCTTAAAAACTTGAGCATCGTCCTTCAGGGAAATGAAAAGGAAAGCAAATGCAGCTGCATCTTCAAAAGGTCCTGCTTGTCCCCTGACTCATATTTTCTCATCCCGCTGTGAAAGGAAGTGCGGTCCCTCTCAAATCTGATTTGTCTGGACCTGCCCTGTGGAAACACAGCTCGCCGCTTGGTAGCCGAACATGGAGACTGAACTAACGAAAGAACCAGAAATATTAAGTCAACTCAAAACAGATTTGATCAATTCAAAGTAACTGAAGGAACACAGTTTATCTTGGCTGCATCCAGAATGCACGGCATAACAAATAAAAATGTTGTGTGATTGATGAACAGCTTATGATAAGAATATTTTAAAGGGCACCTATTATGCCCCTTTTTACAAGATGTAATATTGGTCTTGGGTGTCCCCAGAATGCATTTGTGAAGTTTCAGCACAAAATACCCCACAGTTAATTTATTATAACCATTTGAAAATGTCATTTTTGGGGCCTGTTTTAAAAAGAGCTGTTTTGGAGTGTACCACCTTAAATGTTAATGAGCTGCATATCCCCGCCCTGTTGCTGGACCCAGATGATGAAGAGACACGAATGAGAATGGACTAAACGTCTCGGAATGGTTATTTGATACATTTATGTACTTACAAAGTTTTATTCGCGTCCCCTTTGCAATTATGGATGTGCAACACACACACACACACGAACTGTGATAACGTTCGCGCAATTTTTTGAAACTACACACACACACACACACACACACAAATACTGAGATAACGTTTGCTAAGTACAAACTATTTATTATTTTATTTCTTAAGGGGAGGGAGATAGACGTTTATATACTGTCTATGGAGATAGAGCAGACCTTAATTTATTTACATTTGTAATTGCTGCAAAAATGATAGCCTACGTGACATAAAACTGTCTGACGTTGTTTGTTGAGACATCTATGACGACGACAATAAATAGCTTTAGACGCATTTGTTGTTGAACTGGCTGACATCGATTGAAATGACTATTTGCTCAAAAATCATAAAATACACTTACTTCTGGAGGTGACGTTGAATCGCGAACTGTAGGCAATGATCCACACTTGATTAACTTTGACCCTCGTTCACTAAACAGTCAGTCAGAAAATGAAGGAAGTTTAAGTGGCGCCGTTTCTTCATAAATAAAATCCATCCGCTGCGTTTTCAGTGGCTCTGATGTCAGTGAAGACTACTATGTCCATTCTTAAATTCCACAACAGAACACCTAAGTTACACTTCATATGAGACATTACACACCGGCTGTCGTTGAAACAATGGAGGATGCAGATCACCGAGGGCGGGGTCTATGCCAAAACCAGACTGTCAATCAAACCGCGTCGGTGGGGCTTAGCGCATTTCTACGTCACAGTGAGGGAAATCTAGAACAGGGCGTTCTGAGACAGTGCTTGTGATTTATTGAGATAGTAAAAAAACTACTGGGTGGATTTTTATCATTCTAGGGTGGTTTTGCTCACACATTGCCAACACACATTTATGTTCAAACACCATGTAAAAGTGAATTTTGCATAATAGGTGCCCTTTAAATGCATCCATATCAGCAGCGACTATTGAAAAACTGATCAGATGGTCAGGTGGTTCTTGTAATAAATTACACATGCTGCTGACAGCTTACTATGATCAAAGGCATCTGCAGGACATTTCTGACAAATGATACCTCAATAGTTACACTGCAAAAAAAAAAAAAGGAATTTTTATTGAAAAATACTGTAAAAATGCTGCAGTAAAAAATTCTTACCATATACGGTGAAAAACTGTAAATGGTTTAACAACACAAGTAATTTTACTGTAAAATACTGCCAAATTTATGTTTTTTGCAAGTAAAACCATGGAATATTGTATAATTTGGAAATATAAAAGGAAATTCCCATTACACATCACACAACATTTTCTATAAATAATTTTGTTTCTTCTTATTTTTATTATCAGTAATGTACATTAGTGTTTTGTTACATTTTATGTTATTAAGTTAATGTTTATTGCATTAAATTAGTGCCATGTGCTAATGGTGTTTTTGTCTTTGTATGTATGACCCTGAGCACTGTCTATATACGAGTATTGTGCCATCTGTATTATTATGGTGGTTATCGGTACATTTAAAAAAAAAGAGAGGCATGTTTTGGTAGTTAAAGTAGATATATTAACATTATATCACTCAATGAAATGTACAGAAATCCTGTAAAACTGGAAACACTGTCACAGTATTTTTTTACAGTGAATTTCTGGCAACCACAGCAGCCAGTTTTTGTTTTTCATAAATTTAACGGGATACTTTTTACAGTGCACCCTTGCAAATGCCTAGCAACACCTTAACACCAGTGTTGTTATTACTAACTAATACTAAAATACTAAATAAAACTAATATTAGATGAAAAACTCAAACTTAAAAACCATAATGAACATTTTAAATATTGCATATTGCATATAAACTACAATTGTAAAAAAAATAATAATAATATATATATATATATATATATATATATATATATATATATATATAAGCTGTTTTTAATAAATATTTTATAATTATATAAATATAAAAACTACAATAGTATGTAAATACTAAAATTAAAGACTAAACACTCCTCTGCACCCACCCATAACACCCTTGCAAACCGCTTACAAAACATCCATAACACACTAATAGCACTAATAATGCATTTGTATACCCCAAAACTAGCAATGCTCTTTTTCCTCAAAAAACAAACAAGTTACAAGTAGGGGTGTAACAATATATTGTGTCACAATATTTCGCAATACAAAAATGCAACAATATGTATCGTGGATAGTGACAATATGTATCGTGGATAGTTCACCCAAAATAAAAATTACCCTGTGAGAAAAAATTGAAGTTTTCAGAGTCAATACTACATTAAACTACAATATATTATGTTGAATATAATGTATAATAATGGGGGAATATTAGTGGGTCCTGATAATGCTTATGTTATAAGTCTTATGTTACCAGTAAAAAGTGGCCTACATTATTTTAAATATATCTAGTCAGTGACAGAGTGCAAGCATATTCGTCTAAAATAATTCTGTATTTTCAGGTTCAGAATCATGAATATATTTATTCTGGTGTCACCATTGTCCAAGCCTATTCATTTACACCCACAATATTATATCAAATTTAGCATTTAATCAACAGTAAAAAATGTCTTAACCTTTTATTATATGTCTTGGAGTATCGCAATAATATTGTATCGTGAGTTCAGTATCGTCATATGTATCGAATCGTGAAATTAGGGTATCGTTACACCCCTAGTTACAAGTAATATTTTGAAAAGCAAAACTACCATATTTAATATCTAAAACATCCAAATTAGGCATATATTTTTAGACACTAGAGACAGGCTTACATGCTATTTTTGCAAAAGCCAATAGGGCCGAACATGTAACCATGATGCACTCCAAAACTGCTGACAAAGCAAAAGCGAATGTCAGCCTTGTTGTGAGATGGAGGACACTCTCAGATTTGATGCGGCCTGTGGTGCTAAATAAAAACCTGCAGACTATAGCTGCCTCAGATCTGCTTGTGTATGCATCGATATCACAGCGAGCGAGACCGCCACACCACTCCCATTCATTTTCTCTAACATACTTTTCATGTACTACCACCCTCGAGCAGACGCACTACACAAGTTTCTCCTAAATCACCCTCCGCCTTGCCGGAGGTGATTTATACCTCTGGAGACTGTGATTTAAAACACATGGGACTGAATGCGTGTGCCTCAGTCAGCATATAGCCGGTGAGAGTACACACTGGTAAGCGTTGTCGCTACATGTGTGGGTAAAACTCATTAACGGCTAGCGCCGTTGACCCATATGTGCAACAGCGGTGTAGCTTCTTAGTGCATCCGGTGTTACGCGTGCTGTGTAGCAACTGCTTCATCTCTCTCTATAAGGGTCAGAGGCAAGGCCAAGCTTCACATGACTCACAGGCAGGGACAGCTAATTGCATTAAGACCCTGTGCAGCTGCATCCCAGGCCCAGGTGCTCCTGGGTCCACAGGGAAAAGGGAGAGCCGCATCCGCCCGGGCAGTCAGGAAGATGCAGACGAGCACAGCAGTTTCATATAAAAGCACTGCTCAGGGAGAATTTTGCTGCTACTTACACAAATTGAAAACAGTTGCTTATCTAAGGGGCGGATATCCAGCAGATATATGAGAACCTATGTAATTACACCATTCAAGATAGTAGCATTATAAATTATTATTATTATTATTATTATTATTACTATTCTTTAATTTTATTATAGGCCCATATTTTTATTAATAAAAATATTATATGTAGATTATTTGTTGTTCAGACCTGTAAATTGATTTATATTTTTTTAAAACATTGTTTTTTTATGAAATACACAAAAATACTGTACAACAGAGTAAAGAAAATGTCAAATGAATCATATAAATTCTCAGATTTTATTTTTTTTTTGATTTTGGTATGAAAAATGACCTGAACATGAGATTCACCCAAACAACATACTCCCGTACACACACACGCACACATTCTGTCACATGATGTCCCCATCACAAGCCTCTTAAATAAACCTGTTTAGCTTCTATTTCCCAGTGCTCTGTAAATGCACAGTAGATGATTCAATACATTTCTATTAGCATTTTTAAAGTGAATTAGCACTCAGTAAATTGCTGTGACCCTCAATAGAAATTAAATTGCTTCAGTCTATCAGACCATCAGTGTGATTACATTTGGTGGCTGTGGAATCTTTTCAGCTTTAAACACAATTATGGTATTGTTTGTTGGCTTAATGTCTGTGAAATAGCCAAAATGCAGATTGCCGTGTATGGCATCTTAAAGGTCAAAGAAAGCTCTGCGAGACGGGAATAAATAAGGAATACAGTCGAAATACAGAGCTTTGCGTTAACTCATTTTACGACTGCAAGTCTTAATGTGATCAGTAAATCAAACGGTGCTAATGGCGGGTATATAAACGCACTTACTTTCTTATTGACTCTAACGCCAATGCATTAACACAAATGCGGGGTGTTCAGAATCATTAAACGACACTTAATGCTTTAATCAAGATATTTGTCCGAACCCATATTGCCTGCTTAAGCTCTAAATCCCAGTAGGACTATAAGACCTCTTAGCGACGTGAGGAGAACTCTCCTGGTTCGAGAGAGACGTTCAGTGCCCACCCAGTGTTTTTGGCCTTGCCCTCTACGGTCTTTTCTTTTAAGAGGCCAATCGACTCTTTCTCGCCCTATACAATCTGTCTATTTTTCCCTGTCGTTCATCAACCTTTTCTTTGCTCTTTAGTCTGTTCCAGTAATGGCTTTGAACAAGGCTACTTGAAACTGTGCCAGATTCGAAAAGTGAGAGCGTGAGAGAGAGACAAAGAGGGAGGAGGGTGCAGAGAGAGAGAGAGAGAGAGAGAGAGAGAGAGAGAGAGAGAGAGAGAGAGTTATGACTTTTTGATTATTTTTCTAAATGACACTTCAGCCCTCCACCCCGGCTGTGTAATTGTGATTACTGTGCCTCTATTTTTGGGCGGTAGTGCTGCAAGCCAGCAACAGTAAATAGCTGATGCTCTCCTCTGGCTTTAAGAGGACACAGGCGCAGGGGGCTGAGCAAGGTGAAACGCCAACCGTCCCCCGCGCCCCGGCTCCAGACCCGCTAATGCACCGTCCCCTATCCGAAGAGACGCCAAATTTGCTGATCTAAGGTCAGATAGAACAGCCAATTTAGGCTCTAGATAACTATGCGGCTAAGCTGTTCTCGTAAGCCGATGGTGGCCGCGTGTGTGTGTGTGTGTGTGTGTGTGTGTGTGTGTGTGTGTGTGTGTGTGTGTGTGTGTGTGTGTGTGTGTGTGTGTGTGTGTGTGTGTGTGTGTGTGTGTGTGTGTGTGTGTGTGTGTGTGTTTCTCCGTAATTTCCAATGTAAACAGGCAGAAGTAACTGCAACAATCCGATCTTTCATATTGCAGCTAATCTAGTTTGCCGTGGAGTTAGCTAAGCGCCGAGGAATGACTGATCAAATTAAGAAAACGAGAGGCATAAGATAGTCCCTCGTTCTGTTCTTCCTGGAGGGTGTAATGGGCTCTTGGCAGACATTTAAATGTTCTCTTACACTCGTCACTGTTGTTTAGAGCATGAAGGTCAGCCGCGCTGCCGAGGGCTGAGGTTACTATGGCGATGAAGTTAAGGGGACAGGTCTGTTGAAGGAGGGTGCTAACAAAGCCAGACGTGTGACCCTTCAGCATTCAAGGTCATTCTGGGGAAGAAGAAAAAAAAAAACACACTCCCCTCTGAATACAAAGTCATGCATTCACAAATGAGACTGTTTCGTAATGTCTTTTCTGTTTCCCCCCCAGAGACCAGAGGCGGTCACAGAGCAAACTAACCGCGGGGTGTCTTCAGTCTGAGCCGGTGGCCACATGCAGACAGTTCGCTCACGTCCCGCCTCCATAAGTTACCACAGCAACACTTCCACCAACCACTTAATTACACGTTGTACATTTTGGCCAATGCTAGAAGTATTTCACTCCTGTCTGCGACACTAATGCTGCGATAAAGTGCCACTAAGTGTTGCTTTGAAGGAGTAAGAAAAAGTGTTTTGCCTGTAACTCAAATCCATATGCTCGGTTACTGGTTACTGTTTTCTATGGGGCTGGTGCAGGCAGAAGCTGCAACAAAAGGTCAAAGGTCAAACTAAATGACAGGGCCCCCATTAGATGCATATTCTTCTTAAGGTAAAAGAGTGTAAAACAGTAGTGCACTGTAATATTATTGGCAGCAACAAAAGCATAATCATATTAGCTCAAATATTTAATAAATGTACATGCAAGAAACTGGAATGGATCATTGTTTTTACTATATGCAGTACAATAATGCATACCTTTCAAAAGTTTGGGGTCAGTGAATTTTTTTTCCGTTTTTTTTTTTAGAAATTCATTATTTTATTGAGAAAGGACGCATTAAATTGCTTAAAAAAATGACAGACTTTTACATTGTTACAAAATATTCTGATTTCAAATAAATGCTGTTCGTTTGAACTTTCTATTCATCAAGGATTTCTGAAAAAAATGCATCACGGTTTCCACAAAAATATTAGGATGCAACATAAAAATAAATAAAAAACATAATAAAAACCTAATAATAAGAAATGTTTCTTGAGCAGCAAATCAGCATATTAGAATGATTTCTGAAGGATCATGCGACACTGAAGACAGGAGTAATGATGCTGAAAATACAGCTTTGCCAGCACAGGAATAATTACATTTTAAAATATATTTTAAAATATATTTAAATATATTAATGTCTTAAAATGTTATTTTAAATTTCACAATATTTCTACTTTTACTGTATTTTGATCAAATACATACTGGTGAGAATAAGAGACTTCCTTCAAAAACAAAATCTTACTGACTTCAAACCTGGACCTTTTGAAGGTTAGTGTAATTAAATAATAATAGGAAGATGAATTCTATTTCGAGGTCAAATAATTTTTTTTCAGCTTCATTTTTATTTGCATCAAATATGGCGTCGACCCTGAGTGAGGTCAAATAAGGCCTCGGGTCAAAGAAAACGCATCAGATGATGACCAGTCTCAGAAACACACAGCGAAAGAGAGGCAAGAGTGTGGATCACAGATCCAGTAAAAGAAACTATGATTATTCTGCCGTTGAGATCACTGTATCACCACCCACCACTGTTGTAAGTGTCACTCTGGATTGGGTGCACTGGAGTGGATTAATGGTCTTATCACCCATTTGACAAAATAACACTTCACCTGACATTCAACCCTCCAGCGGAGTGGGATTTTTTTATTTTGTGGGGGGGTGGGGGGGGTTCTTTAAATCATAGTCTGTACCTGTGACGTGATTAGTTCTCACATCCTGAGTGTGATGAGGTGTGAAAGAGTGGCGGAGTTCTGATTCCACAGTTCACCCCCCTAGTCACGATCACTCCTGAATCATGCCAGTTCTGCGCCGTTACATTCACAGGAAGACGCTCGATTTCCTGCTGTGCTTTGATGTGGTGACATTGTATGAACTGACAGGTTTGTCTGTTCCTAAAGTACCACTTTCTAAGAGATGTCTGTTCTACATAACGCAAGAATAAACATTCCAACAAAAATCGATGCTGCTTTAAAGGCTGTATTAATGTGAAATAATCTCAAAACAAATCTTAAGTAATGATGTTAATGTGAATGGCTATCAATCTTTTAATGTCAACATGACATGCCATTTACAGCCCATTCATTGGGAATTAATTGGATCATGAAAAAAGGCTGAAAAAATGTCAGGTGATTTAAAGGGTGGTTGAAAAATACATGGGTTAAGAATATGCCAATTATATTTTGCAACAATGTGGCAGAACTCTCTCTCTAAAAAAAACACACACAAAAAACAACAACAAAAAATAATTATATGACCAGCAATGTGTATTAAGAAAGTACACTATCATTCAAATCGGTACGATTTTTTTCATGTTTTTGAAAGAATGCTCACAAAGGCTGCATTTATTTGCTCAAAATACAGTAACAGTAAAACAGTAATGTTGGGATATATTATTACAATATAAAATAACGGTTTTCTATTTTAATATATTTAAGATGTAATTTATTCCTGTAATGGCAAAAGCTGACTTTTCAGTATCATTACTCCAGTCTTCAATGTCACATGAACCTTCAGGAATTATTCTAACATGATATTTTGGTGCTCTAAAAACTCCTCATCTATTAGTGTTGAAAACAGTTGTGCTGCATAATATTTTGTGGAAACCGTGATGCAGTTTTTTTTTTTTTTTAAATGGAAACCTTTTGTAACATTATACATGTCTTTACTGTCACTTTTGCTCAATTTAATGCATCCTTGCTGACTTAAAAAATATTACTGACCCAAAACAGTAGTGAAAATGAGGTCCGTTTTGATTTCATGTTGACTTTAACAATGTAGACACGCTTCTGAGTTAAATCTAGATCGATAAATCCAGGCAATCTGCCACCCTGGAAGGACACATCTGGGTATATGATGCGTAAAATGCCAATGACGTTTTTGTAAATGACATAAAATAAAGACTGCTGCCTGCATGCCAGCTGGCAGAACCTTGAAGAGTGTGTAAGGAATGAGGAGGAGATGAGAAAGAGAGAGAGAGAGAGAGAGAGAGAGAGAGAGAGAAAGATAGAGAAGGGGAAATATTGTGAGGATGTAAGTGTGTGTAGGTCAAGTCATTCTTGCTGACTCCGAAAGCTTAACAGAGGTCAGGGCATCTTCAGATGACTGATACACACTGTTCTCTCCTCCTCTCCCTTACAGTACTGATGCTAATTTTATCAACTACTTCATTCATCTGCTCCAGAGATACGCTTACCTTGGAGACCTTCAGGACCATGAAAACATTTATGCGGATACAAATGAATGAATAACAGAGCATAACCAAGCATGACTCACTGAAATGGCAATAAAAACTAAATTTTGAGATGTTCTGAAGAAAATGTGAGCAATGCATTAAATGTACAATACTCTTGTGGTGCTTGTGTTCTGGGTGGCTGTTAGGGCATTGCTATGTGGTTTCTAATTAAACAAAAGCGGGGATTTATTAATTAATTAATCAAGACGTTAATACTAATCAAGAGATTATTTGAAAGGAATAATAAATATAATAAAATACAAATTATATAAAAAAATAAATAGAATAAATATAAAAATGTAATTTAATACAATATAAAACTGCATGATTTAAGATATAATATAATATAATTAGTGCTGGCCAAGACTGCAAGACCACAGTGTCTTTTCCACATAGTGAGAGTAGAATAAACAGAAAAAGTAAATGTATGATGAGAAAAAAAACGAAAAAAAAACTTTATATATTACAATATTTTACCCTATGATATTCTGGTCTTGTCTGATATGTTTAGGTATATATAAAAAAAATTATCATAAATTGCTTAGAAAAGTAATAGCATCATTTCAAAACAAACTGCACGATCACAAATGATGTAGTTTAAAGGGGTGGTGTAATGCCCTTTTCACAAGATGTAAAATAAGTCTTTGATGTCCCCAGAGTGTGTATGTGAAATTTTAGCTCAAAATACCACACAGATATTTTTAATATAGCATGTAAAAATTGTCAATATTTGAGGATGAGCAAAAACGCACCATTTTGTTCCTTTAGTTTAAATGCAAATGAGCTGCTGCTCCCGGCACAGAGGGCGGAGCTTCAACAGCTTGCACTCACACAGACATGCATTGAAAATTTCAAAAACTCTTAGCCTTTTATGTTCAAACCGGATTCAGACAATGATGGAGAGACTCAAGAAGAATTGACAACATGTAGAATGCAACAGGACGTTTCTGAATGGTTAGTTGATGCATTTATGCAGCTTATGTGTAGTTATCTTCATTGATTAGCATAATCTGTTTTAATAATCTATAAATTGTGTTCAGGGGGCGGGGTTTATGTAAATTGTAGGGTTGGTGATGTCACTAACCCGGGAGGAATGTCGTGTAGTCCCTACCAGCCTTTTGTTGTAGTCCTTAAAAAACGATTTCTTCATAAGCAAATATCTCCGTTTGCTTTGAACTTTGAGCATTGTAACTTTGCAGATGTTGTTTATGCTCAAACAGAAACATTACACACTAACTAGCTGAAAACCCATCTCTTCCGTGAGCACTTAACCGTATAAAAAAAAACAAAAAAACACTTCCTTTCCCTTGAAACATCACTTATCAGGCTTATCCTACTCTGAATAATACCTGAACTTCGTATTTTGAGCACTTCTTGCGTTGTTGTTGTTTTTGCCTCTTCATGATGACTCGCTTAATTTAGTCCTAATTTGTAAGTCGCTTTGGATAAAAGCGTCTGCTAAATGACTAAATGTAAATGTAAATGTAAACTAAAGTTAGAAAAGTGAAATCATAATCAATCACCCCTTTAAAAGTTAGCGACAGAAGTTTGTTGAAATCCATAACACTATGTATGAGCAATATCGCTGCTTGCGTTGGCAATCACCACTAAAAATCTGTGTTTATAGGTTACATAGAACGGCTTCGGAGCTGAAGTCATTTAGCGAAGTCAATGCTCGGTTGTTCTTAAAGGCGGCTCTAACTCATGTTATCATCAAAGTCACAGTGTAAGATGAGGATTAGTGTGGTCCACTTCTCCTCTAACAGGTTTTCCCAATATAAAGCATTCAGATGGAAACAGGCTGCAAAGAAAGGCGTGATGTGTGAGGGAGAGAGATGTTTGACAGAATCTAATAAAGCCAGCTAGCAGAACTGTTCAACTCTACAGCTGCAGCTACAGTAATTACAAAACACTGCACCTGACAATCAGACTCTCCTTCCCTCTCTCACTCTTTTTGCGGAGCTGCCGTAAAATCCACAGTGAAGAGAAAATGCCACAGAGGTCAAGGTGTGTAATGAAGCATTCTGATAGTGTGAATGGTTATTAAGTGCTGGGAGAACACACTCAGTTTCCCCAGTTTGGCCTCTACGGGGGGAAAAAGCCCACTTCTACGGCAGAGGCATGAAAGTGTGCAAACTGAAGGTCATTCGGTGGCTCAGGAACAAGCCTCTGGAAATTGAGTTTGATGTAGTTGTTAACTGACTGTTGGTAGAGGCTGGTAAAGTTGTTGTTGAACTTTTTTGTGTAGTCATTCCTTTAAAAGGTGTTTAGGATTGTTGACTGAGTGCTGGCAAAAAAAAAAGTTTTTTTTAAAAGTATGTTTAAGTATTATTTTTCTTATCAAATCCTTACCAGCCTCTATCAAACGTCAGTCAATTATGGTGAACATCTTATTTCACGTAAAAAAAATATATATATTTATATTGCATTTAAAATAGTCCATCAACAATTTGACCAGCCTCTACCAACAGTCAATTATTGTAAATAGATGTGTTGCTTAAAAACATTACATAAAAAAAAAATTGTCTGTCAGTAACTTTACCAGCCTCTACCAACAGTCAGTTAACAATCATGAACTTCTGATATGTATGAGTATAATATACTGTACATACGTATATAAAAACTACTACTTTATCGGTCTTTACCAAGTCAGGTAACAATCTGATCCACTCTAGAATGTGCACATAATGCGCCTGTTTGTTTATTTTCAACTGGGATGTTTACGATGCTTCAATTAGCGAGCTACGGCCTGCCTCATCGATGGCAACCTTCCCAACCAGATGTGTATTCGCTCAAATACGCACCGATAGCGCAAGTGCACGAGCGAACGAGTCCGATACAATCGTCGCACTTCACAGCAATTTGTCACATGCTCCAAGAGCTCTTTCCAAGTTGCGTTCATGAATTAAAAGACTCCTGAGTGAATGTCACATGTGTAGAAGGGGGAGCAGATGCGACAGATGGGCTCCAAGAGTCTCTCAGTCTGCTCTCAAAATCCACAGTAAAATATTGAGCCATTAGGGCTTTTTGTCAGAGTGAATCAGGTGTGATGGGGTGGGGTTTGAGGAAGCAGAGGATTGAAGCTCGACTCATGAACTCAGAGGCACAAAGGCACAACTGCCAAAAATCCTGCTCGTGCACATACAAACACAGACGGCAGCTGTAGGAAAAAAACTCAGATACAAGTCACTCCCTCCCTCCCTCCCTCCCTCCCTCCCTCCCTCCCTGACTTATTCTCACACTCTCTCGTGCTTTTCTCTCTCTCGCTTGCTCAAATCCTTCACTCCAAACAAGCTATGCTTTTACACGGTGCATTGTGTTTAATGTTCCAAACACCAAATCTGAGAGGCTTGAACGCCGTCTCTGAAATCTCTCCCATGGCATGCATAAATTCCCACTAAATTAGAATATAAAAGACGTGCAGAATGAAATCTATTTGCCAAAGAGCATGTATATGTATTTTGTGCTTCTGAAAGGTCACATTCAGGCTTGGTGCATTCCAGCAACATGCAATTATTCACTCCCTAACAGGATAGAAGCCGTAGTTTTATTGTTTAGTCGGCCAATGTTTTGGTTGAAATTTGTCTAAGCCTGTGTCTTGTTTTATTTTCTGCAGTATTTACCAACGTTATTTTGGGAAAAAGTTCAGTGGATACGGTCAAAGGACTATATATCATGCAAATGGCGCAAATAATAATACACTGATTTGCAAAAATAAATGTCAAATCCAAGTTTAGAATAAAAAATACATAAACAAAAACAGACGATCAGTAAAAATAGTGCACGCATGTGAATGTACCCAAGCACGCATTGTTACGCTCACAGTAGCACCATTCCATTATGAACATGCCTTGCATATGACAAAGATTTTAAACTGTTTTCATAGCACCCCAAAATGCTAGAAAACATCCAAACGGTTTTAAAAAGCCAACTGAGTAAATTGCAGCACACAGGCTTTAAAAGAAAGTTGCATTGTTCTCTTCTTTCTAAACAAAGTTTAGGAGCATAAAACTGAAAAGAGATGGATAGAGCATGTGGGTGAGGAAGAGAAAGATGAAGGAAGATATGAAATGAAAGGTCAGGGGGAAGCAGGATAGCGGCAGAGAGCAAGCTTGTTATCCGATTCAGGGGTAGAGAGGGCTTGGCTGAGCAAAGCTCAAGGGAGCAAGGTCAGTCCTCCAGTAAAAGGAAGAAAATGAAAGTCAGAAAGTTCTGCTGTAGCTGTAAAAAGCACATTATTTGATGCGTGTCAAATTTAGACCAGGTCAAAAATACCAATTTAAAATCTGTCCTATGCAAATATTCACTGATCCTGCTGTCTGATGAAACTAATGATTTTGTACAATTATCAAAAACAAACTTTCACATTAGACATCGTCTACTTTCAAGTAGAAATGTAAGGATGAACATACATTTAAATTTAAATGTATTAAATGTAAGGATGAACAAAATAGAAACTTTGTCTGATACAGTTACAATTATTATTTTCATTAAATTTTTCATAGAATTGTGAGACATTTTTTACTATTTTAAATATATTTAAAATTAAAAGAACTAATCTTAGTTTTTAGAATTTATGTTATAAGTGAATTGGGGTATCAGCATTATGTACAGTATGAAAAATGGATAATCATTTCAAGATGTGTTAAAGATCGCATTTAACAGTGTTGTTAATTTGTTAGCGCTTTTAAAGATGAACTAAGTATGTTTTTCATCTTAATTTAAAAATTTAAAAATAAAAAAATAATATATATATAAATATACATATACATATACATATATATATAATATTAAATATTCAATGCTAACAGATAGATCAACTATAAAACTATCTTATATCAGCCAATAACCAATAGGCTATAGCACTGATATATCGTTCCTCTTGAATTGATAACCATAGTGACATTTGTGACTCTCAAATCATCCTTTAACCTATGATGCATATCACAATATACCAATCCAATCTGTAAAGCTGCTTTAAAACGATGTGTATTGTGACAAGAGCTACACAAGAAAACAAATACATAACAAAGATGGTGACTTATATGACACCAGAAAGTCTTATCACACTTTAATCAAATCCAAACAGACGGGAACAGCTTTGATGGGACAATAACAAATGGACCTAAAACATTTAGATGACACACAGCTCATATTTTCATCTCTGTGAGTGCTGAAAATGTAAGAAAGTCATGAAAAGCGTGATTGTCACTCTCGTTTATAACTCAACTGTGTGTCAGAGTAACCATAAACAGGACTCTGCACTCTAAAACAGGACTGACAACTGTATTCTGTGTGAATGCAGCCATTAATGTAAAAGGAACAAGAAAAAAGGAACAAAAATGACAAAGAAACTAGAGAAACATCACCAATGTGTTTGGCATATTGTAATTTACTCTTGTCATGTAGAAAGGGGGACTTTGGTTCACAAAGCTGGTAAAATCCCCTTCATTCACACTCATTCTGTGGTGATTGCCATCCGTCTGTTTCTTCATAAACAAAAAGATTGGCAGTCTGTGCCAACCATGGGACACCTGGCACCCTGCGAGAAGCACCCATCAGTGCTGGCGGATTGGGAGAGAAAGCGGCCTGCATTACATTATGGTCTAAAATCCGACTCATTCTCGATAATTAATAATTAGCAGAGATGGCACCTCCGCCCTGAGAGCAAGACTTCGAGCCAACAGGGTGCAGGAGATTGCGAAAGACTTAAAAGAGCTCCCTTTGACACCCAGGGTGGTGTGGTCAGCCTGTTCGGACCACTGTGACAGATCAAACAGAGAAGGAGGTGGGGAAAAAGTCATTTTTCCGTCCGCTTTCTTCTTGCAGTTGCGCTTTCTATTTATCATAGCGGAACACGGCATGCATCTCTGCTTGATTCTCTGCAGCGTGTGATAATTTTAATTAAGTCTGGACCCCAAAACTGAAGTCAGTTGGCCTTTCTTCTCCTGACGAGTCACGCTGTGAATGATTTAGTCTTCGTTTGGGTGCCCTTAACGTTGACACTTCAAACAGACATGTGCCATGCAGTTTGCTAGCTTTTTTTCTATGCTAGATGTGTTTACTGCTCTACAATTCATTTTATTTTTGACCGTTTTCCAATTTCAATGACACCAAAGAAATGGTGGTTGAAATGAGATCAAAAAGAGTCACAAGCCAAAGTCAAACTTAACCACTAGACCTCAATTCCGACATTAAATTAGCAATTGGGCCCCCAGACACCCTGAAAAGCATGTTTTGATGGTACTCGCATGTTTTGATGGTACTCGCAATATGTGGTCACTCAGAGGAAGTGCCAGAAGGCCAGACCTTCAGGACAATTTGAAAACACTCTGGGGTCTCTGAGCGGTCTCGACAGCATTTCGTCAGAAACGCAGATTGAACATCTGCGCGTGTGGCTGCTGTTTGGACGCCGGGGAAGCAGTGTGTTGTCATTAAGGCGGGTGACGGGGGCACCGGGCCCAGACCCCTTCCTCGCCAGCCCCCGGCCCACCCTCCCACCAGCTGTTTGGAAGGATGGATGACAACCACCTGCTGTGGAGGGAAATTAGAGCGCTTGTACTCGTCTACTTTTTAATCATCTGAAACATTCACTCCCTCATTGTGAAGTTCGGCTCCCGAGGCAACGGCACCAGCAGGCCAGTCGACTCCTCATCGACGTCGGGATAAAACTGACAAGCTGCCTTTTCAAAAGAGTCCCTGTGACATTTCAAACCGTCACATCCCCCCACGGCGCTGATAAAGACTGTCGGGAGGACCTGAAATACACAGCAAAACTTATTCGCAGACAGTGAAAACAATTACAAAATCTATCTCTCCTTTAATCCATTTCAAGGTGACATTTAATGCCAAGTTATTCTTGTTGGAAACCTTCAGGGGACGATAAATCAGTCAGCAAAATATAATTCATTTTAATGGATTGCAAGTGTTTTTATTTTCATAAGTCAAATCTAAAAAGGATCACTGCCTGGGAAGGAAGCCAGCATAAGGGAGGAGGGCAGCGGGTGCTCGGGCTCCGTGCTGGAGCGGCTTGCCTAAGGAAGTATCATTTCCTGAAGTCTAGTATATATATATCTGTCATTGCAAATGTGTTTGTCATTAAAATACGGAAGGGTTGGCCCAAACTCGTTCTGGCGCATGTGGTACATCTATCCAATTAGAACCTGACAAAAAGCTTTATTTATGATTCAGAGGTGTAAAGATTTACTCATTGTAGAAAGTAAATTTGCTTGTTTAACTAAATATACAATATGCTCATTACTTTAATGCACAAAAGCTCTAAATATCTCCATTCTTTCATTCCTGTTCATCGCGTCTCGGACGCATCTTCATGCATTTGGTGAGGGACTACTTAACCTTGGCCTCTCGCTACACTACTCCACGGGATCCATCTCGAGCGACAATAAACCCACAACCCCCACGGTGCAAATTCAACCTTACTGTGCTCTCCAATGACGTATTATGCCTGACCCGGGCCCATGGAGTGGGGCGGCATGAGAGTTTGTTAAAAAACAAAAACAAAGAAAGCAGCCAGGTAATGCATTGGCATTTGAGTTAATTAGCACTGCAGCCTGGAGAGTCCTTCAAGGCTTCCTTGCTTGCTCGCTTCAAACAGCGCAAACAGTCATGAAGAGCTCGCTTACGCGCACACATGCGCGTGCAATGTGTGCCAGCATGTGCCGAATATATTTATCAATCCAATCTGCTTCATCCATTTATCCTTCTCGCCTCCCCCGCCTCTATCTCTGCATCTACAGAGGCAACACAGCAGAACCCCACAGTTGTTGACACTCATCTGAGAGGACATGCCCTTTAAGAAAGGCTGAGTCTCTGAGCAAATTCGGTCTAATTATATGCGGATGAGGCCTTTTCTTCCATCTTATGTGTCTCTTTTCCTATCTCTCCCTCACACCACTTGGAACCGGTCCACTAGAGCCCCTACGCAGCTCTAGCGTACGTTATACAGCCATTCTTCGCAGTGTAAGCCTGATAATTGTATATGATGCCCAATACCTTTGAGGCTTCATTAAAGCTTTGCATCAAGCTGCGGGGAGAAAAAAAAACAAGCTGTACCTTCTAGTGAGCATAAGGTGGAAGGAGAGAGGGGGACCGAAAGAAGGCCATTTAAAGCTTTCAAAGCATTCTGAGTGGGAGAGGTAGTTATCCCAATGGGACATTGTTTTATGTGCCTTTTTTTATGTTACTCGTGCACGACGTGTAACAGCGTGTTAGCGTTCAGATGGCCCTGCGCCAAATAAGCACCCATGCTGTCAGCCCAATCAGATTTTGGAGGGACGCTGAGGAGAGACAACTCTAGTTATAATTTCTCTCTCATCGCCGCGTCTTTCTCTCGAGCTCACACTGACTGTTTTCATGCTGAGCATTTAAATGTTCTCGTTTCTTCGCATCCGCCTCTTTGAGCTGATGAGAAAACTACGAGCGTATCAATCTTCTCCGCCAAAGGAGAATTTAAAAAAAATAATCACCAAAAAGCTCCTCTCAAAGTTCACAACGGACCACGGTCTGAATTACGCTGCGATAATCCTGTTTTCCAACTGTCACGTTTGAGAGTGAAAGGAAGCTGTCACTCAAAACCTGCTTTTGCTTCTATGCTCCTGGACAGCTTTGTGGAATATCAGCCCGGTGCAGACTTCCTGTGAGCTCACAGCGCAACGGGACACAGAGGTGCCTCTCTCACTAAGAGCCGGCCTGGCAGGTGGAGGCTTATTTGAGGCCACATCTTGGAAGCTTGAAGATCACAGAAGCCCCCCTGAGTCAAAAGTTATTACCACTCCAAGGCTATCTCCACAGGTGAACGGGTGGTGCCAGTAGGGGGATTGGAAATGTCATGGTCTCTATAGAAATGGGTCCCTTTTTTCCCGGTTAAATCCTAATAGAGCACGGAGCTGATTTAATTGGTGCACTCTATGCCTAGGGAGTGGTGGAAAAGATCGCAATCGGCCGGTGCGGCTTCAGGCACAGTGGGAGCGGCCAAAGCTGATCTGATAGTGCCACTCAATGCAGAAAGTTGAGCTGAAGCCAAAGCAGATCTTTTGACCCAAAAAAACAAACGCCTTCAAATTGTGGACAATCTCAGAGAAGCATTTTACCTCTTCATTCGGCTTCTGTCTTTCTCTTCAACCTAAAATAGCCTGCGGTTTGAGGCTTGCTATCTCTCAGAGATTTCTCATGTTAGAAGGGCCTGAAAATCCTCCTCAATCACGGTCTATCTTCTTAAAAAACGACTGGTCCTTTTAAACAAATGTGACCAGCCCCGGAGGCCTATCCATCCCAGTGACTCAGTTCAATGGCAATCAAGGCAATCTATGCTTAAAAAGTGACCCTGTTTGAAGATTTACTTGGATAACACAAGCACAGGTGGAAAACAGGTTGAAAGCAATCAAAAAAAAGAGGAAGAACTAAGGCAATACATGAGGGGGCAAAAACATTGTATGCATATGTGCAAGTTTATACGGATGACTGACTTACTAAATTCCAAAATGTTCTTATAATTAAAGATTATAATCAAAACTAAAAGGACAATGTTAATGGTATACCGCTATTTGCAAACCTCAAGCTTAAATGCATCTTAACCAAAGACTAACCCAAACACTAATTAAATATAACTTAAATATGTTATCCCCAATGTAAAGCTTCATCATATCTCAAATTCGCACTTAAAAGTTAACAAACCAGCTGTTACGGATTATCTAAATACATAAAGCACATTAAAACACATTTTTATTTTCAGAGTCGAAGATAAAGTATGATGCAACGTTGCGTCGCCACAGCTCTGACGACATCTACAAGACCTTGATTCCAGCTTTCGTGCCCTCTAAATCATCTTAGAGCACAGGGACTTTGACGAGGAAAAAGCAATTAACAGAGAGTGATTAGAGTGATTAAGTTAGCCAAATGTGGTCAAGCTCTTTCCATTGGACGACGTGATTTAAAGACGTCCAGGTAAATAATGCTATAAAAGACAAAAACTAGCCTTCTGATGGGTATAAGGTAAAAGCACAGGGACCTTCTGGTGCATACAAGGCAGCTAAACTAAGGCCAATCCATCACCGCAAGTTTATAAATGATGTACTCTGGGGAGGTCCTGAACAACAAGATGTACTGCTGAACTACAGACTTAAGGAGACGATAAAGAAAAGAGTGGAATCAAAATGGAAATCATTGCCAAGAAGCAGTTTAACTTCCAATTCTCCAGTGGGCGTTTTAAAATCATCCCCCCTTGACTCCTGGAAACACAGCCAATACTTAGAGCAAACAAAGGTCAGGGAGAGTGTTAAATCATTTGTCTCATTTTTCTTTCAAACAGTCCTGCTAAGCTAGATCTCGCCGCCTGCGCTTTAGAGCCCGTAACCGTGAGCGAGTCGCTGGGTTGAAAGCTTCTGAGCCGCTCCGACAACTGAGGGGAAATCTTCTGGGTACCCGGAGTTTTATTTTTCCTTCAGCAAAATGTTTTAAAGATCATTTACACACCAACTGCTACAAGACAGGTCCCTAGCGCATTCTGCCATGAAAGAAGAAATATTACGCTTTCATTACAAATACGTACCACGGCATTCATGCACAATTAGAACACCCAAAACGTTGGGGATGTTGAGAAAGAAGACGAGGACTATGGGGGCAAAGTTTGACTGGTTAGCAGGCAGATGCTGTAAATACATTCATCTGCTGAAAAAAATGCTTCCAAATCAACATTAAGGAAAATTAGTGCCACTTAACAATAGGAATAAGGAATCAATCATCAATTTATTAATAAAAAAAGTACTACATATTTAATATACACATTTTATATAATCTTAAAATACACAATTATTTTATATTAAATATAATATATATAAAAAATATAGACAATTTAAGAATAAATGAAGAATAAAATATTTTCAATTGTTCTTAATTTGTTACTTATTTTTAAAATTACACCAAATCCTTCATAATAAAAGTGAATGTATTCTGGAAAAATAAATAAGTTTACAGGCAACAGAAACTTTCTTAATATTATAATAGATGTTTTTCCAGTAATTTGACTTTTGGAGACTAAAAGTTTTACATTATCTGCTGACTGATGTCACAGCTCAGGGAAGTCGCTACTTGCATGTCAGCTGAGCAATCACCATTAAGATGATTGGAAAGAGCTCTCTCTAAATATTATAAACTTCCTTGGAGAGGGAGAACCCACTTCGGACATTTTGGATGTGTGTCCAGCCAAGATAAACAATGGAGGGAAAAAAAGGAATTAAAGAAGGATAGAGATCAATCTCAAGGCGCGTCAGAGCATACAGAGGCGGAAAGAGAGTGAGGTCTGGGCCGGCGACCTCAGCCCTGCCCAAAATCAATTGTGTTTTCAATCTTCACAAGAAGATTTGGTTTCACTGGTTAACACAAGCTCTGTGAAAGCCATTTTGAGACCTTGTTAAAGACTCGGTAGCGAAACAAATACAGGTGTGGGCTCGGATTGCTGAGGATGAGTGGAGGGAGGGAGACAGGAAGACGAGAGCAGAGGAAGGGAGGAGTCTAGAGAGAGCGCATCATCTTAAAACTAATCCCAACCAGTTCAAAAGCTGCTTTTTCCCCTTACCTTCCTTTTTCATCCCTCACTAGCTTCTCATTTGTTTTCTCCCTTCACTCCAGAGGGCACTGGAGAGCGGGGAGCCCATGATTGACTATTTCAGCTGCCCTTAAGAATTTCTACCTTTTGTTAGTGACTTCCCACTTGTGCAAGGCCACTGATGTGTGGAGAACATTTAAGGGCTACGGGCTCCATAGAAGTCCGTGGGGATTTACTGCTAACCCTCAGAGTGAATAGAGGACACTTCCCTGGCTACTCGTATGGAGGAAGGCAGTCCTTTTGATAAGAAATAACACATCTCTGCCCAGACAATGAAGTTCCTGCTAAGACATTAAAAGAAAATAAACCATGAAATGCTCACGAAGCTGAAGCTGCACACTCTGAAAAAACTCCAAACTAAATTTAGGAAGTGGAAATTCACAGAACACAACCGTTACATATAGCATAAGCAACGGTGTGATGTTAAATCTTATCCCTGTTTTTAAACAGTCCAGAGGCTTTTGCTAATCTTTATTATTTGCTTATGCACAGCAACTTTAACCAATCCAATTTAGCTACAATATATAGTGATTTAACCATTGAGATTGTCTTAAAGCAGCTTCACAAAGTGCCAGGCATAAAATGTTCAAGCTGAAGGACAATGGTGAGAAAAATACACCCCAAGAATCGTGAAGGAACTAACATTGGAAGGAAGACGGTGCATCTTTAAGGCAACTTTGGATGGCCGCCATTACTCTCACTACTGATACGCTGTCATGTTCCCACAGTCTCACAGTGTACACAAGGAAAATGTGTCTGAAATAAACTCTTCACACCAAATCCACAAACACCTCTCGTTAAACAAGCTTATCAAATCAGACTTTAAGGATTCAGTGATGCAGTGAGGCTTGCAAATAGAGCAGTGCACTGTTTTTATTACCCGAGCCTGAGGTAAATCGAATGCCGTTATTAAATGTTAGCGGTTCACCAGGTATGCTAAATTAACTAACAGTGAGTGCTCGGGATGCAGTCATTACAGGCAGCCCACTGTCCTCAGTGAATATTGAAGCTGAGAGAAAGAGAAAACTCTGATATTTCATTACGGCAACATGATAATACACAATTCTTAGTTCAAGTTTTCACTTTTAAAGACAACATGAAACCAAAATTGACCTTATTCACTTTCTAAATAAATGTCCCTAGTCACCTTCAGATAAAAATTCTCTGCTTGTGAAACAAAATGTCCTTTCTGCTGATGTAATCCAAGGCCATGTGGACTTATTTTCCTACTCACTATGAAATACTATGAAATGTGTCAGTAGATGAATAAATTGCAATTGCCATTTCAAGTTGTCTCTAAAACATCTAAAATTTATTTCAAAATGTATAATTACAGTTCTGAATATTGATTGGTAATACTGTTCTGGATGTGCCTAGTACACAATATAGTAGCTACAACACAAAACACCTGTTGTAACTAGTGTGTTCATCACTGCACAGCACACAGAGACCGAGTATTAACTTGTCTAATGATCACTGTAACTTATAGTAGAGCATGTGATTTACTTAATAAAATATAAATTAATAAAATATTTTTACCAATTATATAATTACATAAAATATAGTATAATATATAACATAATATCATTATAATAATTAATAAATATTTCATTCAATTTTAGAATTCTTAAATAATAAATAAATAATTATATGTTAATAACACAATATATAAATGATATAATTAATATCAGTATAATATTTTTTTACCTATAAACATATAATATATACATATGTTTTATAGAAAATATTATTTATTTTAATAATATAAATAATAGAATAATATAAAAAGATCTAAATATTTATGTATTTCTTTTTTAATAGTACATTATGCGTGCTTTCAATGATGAACTGCATATCTGGGACTGCAGGAGGTTAAAATTTTGCCCCTGAAATGGTAGAAGTTGGCTCTCACCCAGGCCGATATGGGAACCAGGACAGAGGAGGCATAAAGGCCTGATTGTGGCAGAGCACTGGCTTGGAAACAACTCTCAGGCCTAATGAAACTAAATCCTGGCCACAACAGCACAGTGAACACTAAAGTGAGAGAGAGAGAGAGAGAGAGAGAGAGAGAGAGAGAGAGAGAGTTGGGAGTAAGGGAGGTTGGTAATGAAGTAAATAGGAGTTGTTTCAACTTAGCAGAATAAGTGTACTTTGTTTGGAGATCTACTCCAAGCCGATTACAATAAACCTATGACTAAGCATAAGCCATCCTATGTAATTAGGGCACATGAAGGTTTATGAAGGGAGCGAGGCGGTCTTTTACATTCACATCATGACGAATGTGCAAAATATCAGTGAGATTTTAAATCAAACCATGCCAAGTCTGTTGTCTTAACACAAAATGTTTTGGAGGAAACAACTGAAATTATTTAGGCATGCCTTCCTCTGAAAGTAAAAAAAAGGCAACATGCCGCATTAGCACGAAATGACTGTATGCTAATGAAAAGTGGATCTAACTCAAAGAGCCTTTGTGGAAAGGCTTTTAAAATCTTAATTCTGCAGTGTTGTGCAATAAATGCCCCTTAGTGCCCCTTAAATGTGTGTGTGCACGAGTGTGTAAGCTGTCATAGCACAGAAAAAGTGCTCAGGAAGAACACAGCTTCTAAGGAGACAGATCCTGTGACCCTGCTGCCCCATGCCACCTGCTCTCCTCCCAGGATCCTCATTCTCTCACTACCTACTGCTCGCCAGGAGACACTGTTAATTGGCCTGCACACACGCCCCTATGCACACACACACAAACCTCCGGGTATCAGCTCAACTGACACCACAGTGTGGCAAAACCTCCAGGTGGGCGGACTTGCAGAGTCATCAAGAGTTTGCAGCAAATGAGCATCCAACCTTCTAGCAAGTCACTTTGAAGGCTTATTTCGCCTTTACTCACAAGTGTGTATCCAACGGATGGTCAATTTGTAATTTTCTTGTCTTCGGAGACAGACACTTAATTAGACACTGCATTTGATTCGCAACTTATAAACAACGAGACACTGAGCGCTGAGGTCTTTAGCGTTATTGGATCACGCTGCCCATTCAAAATAACGATCTACAGCTTTACGTAAGGATGCAGACAAGTATGCCTCAATAAACCGGGCTGTGGTAAGACTAATATAGTCTTGTGACCTAAGAAGCTACAAATCCTCCGTCGTTCCTTTAATCACAATGATTTAGCGGTTGTCTACTGCCAGCGCTGGCGCTGCTGAAAACACCCCCAGGGCAAGACATACAGCACAGGGCAAGTAAAACATCTGCATAATTGAGCCCTTCAATCAAGTCAAGTGTGTGTTAGGTCCACTCAGACACAGCTGATTACAAACAAATGGAGCTAGGTATTTATACAGAGCCTGAAATAGAAAGAAACAGTGAACTTACTCAAAGTCATATACAGCAAATAGAAAAAGTTCACCTGGGCCACACAAAGATATGGGTTATCTATCAATCATCTGCATGAGTAAGGTAGATATCAGGCTTGGAAAAACATGTCAAGGTAGGACTGGGTAAAAACATTTATTTTTCAATTGCTTATTTGAATAATCTTGATACTGATTCATAAAAGCCCAACATAATTTTTTACCCTATGCCTATTCTCAGTTTATACATTAAAATGACAAATGACTCTTATGAGCCAATTATTTTTAGTTATTCAAAACAAACAGCACTGTAGCTTGATTTCCAAAACAAATGACTATTATGATTTGTTTATTTTAAGTGAATCAAAACTACACTGCATGAACATTGTAGCTTGATTTCCTTAACAAATGACTCTTATGATTAAGTTCTTTAAGTGATTCAAACACATACAGCACAAAAATTATAGATTGATTCCTAAAACAAAACACTTTTAATGGGTTCTTTTAAATTCAAAAAGACAAGTTGCCAGTTTGAATCAGTTTGAAACACTTCCCTGTATACACATCATAAGAAGAGGGAGGTTTTATTTCCATATGTAATGAATATGTTAGCAAAATGGACATTATAACTGAATCAAATCAAATTGATTCAAAAATGGAATTGAACCAAATAGATTTGAAAGCTTGTGAATCAGAATCAAATTGGGCAATCTGTATCACTACTCAACCCTAGGCAGGTCCAAGCACACCTTTTGGTTGAATAAATGTTCAGACCAGCTCAGCAATGTTCAATGCAGAGTTTTCAGGTAAGTCAACCTACTGGTGGCTTGCTACTCTAGTTGTCCGTGCACATTAATCTGAGTTAGGAAAAGTATTTTAACATTAAAATGATTATACATGTATATATGCAGCTTTAAGCAAAAGGTGTTGGCTACTTCAGCCAGTGGCGACAGAGACCAGGCGAATACTGGTCTTTCATCTCCAAATGGCCACATCTCAAACAGCCTGTTTGAAAGTCTTCACATGAAAGAGTTCGTTGAGGGACAGCGTTTCTCATCATACGCAAACATCTCTCCATGAAATTAGCCAAAGGGAAAAAGAAAAATGAGATCTTACCTTGCCAAACTGTTCAAAATACTGCTTCACATCTTCAACTACTGTGTTAGCTGATAATCCGCCTACAAATATTTTCTTTGTTCTTGTGACCATCTGGAAGAGAAGAGAAGAAGACACGAGATTAGGCCCATGTGAAAGCACTTCAGAGGACTTCAAACGCACAGGAGACAAAGAGGAAGCTGGAAAAGAGGGAATTGGGAGATGACCGGTTGTGGGTTTTGTGTCCCACAGGGAGATTGAAGAGGAGGTACTGTGTGATTTGTTGAGTTGTGAGAGTGTGCTTGGGGAACGGGTAACACCTAGCTTGCAATGCCCGACGCTGCTTGCTATACCTGTCCTTTCTCTCTCAGCATTTCAGACTTGACACTTTTTGGTTTCACACTAACAGAAACACCTGAGCTGTGAATGGTGTTTTTCTTGTGTTGCGAAGACCCAATACACAATACCCCAGTCCATTTAAGAAAACTGGAACAGGAAAGTTTCAGAGGAAAACCACGTAGAGCGAGCTGCTCAAATAGACCTTCAAAGACACTCTAATTGAGTTACAAACAAAAGGTGTCAGAAAGTTGGAAGTCTCTGAGCAAGGCGGGATCTCAAACCGGTGAGAACAGACAGTAGTAGAGGTCGCATTCGTGCAACAAGGCCCATTTTTCAAAACACAATTAACTCTCCCTGCTGGAGAGATATATGGAGCTCCGAGACCCGACTTCTCTTCATGCAGCAACGTTAATTGTGCTGAGAGCTGGTGCGCTGAGATCAAATAGCCCACCTATCATATAGGGCAATGATAACGGCTAACAAGAGAGCTCCTCAGGCAATGTTAAGCCCTTTTTGAAGTTAACAAAGAGAAGAAACTTGTCAAATTCCCGCTTATGTTAGACTCGTGTGGATTTATATTAAATGTGTGCTTATTGTCAGAGCTGTGATGCAGCAGATAATCTCAATGCTTTATGGTGCTCATGTGGAAGACACATATTCAAATTTGACCTACATTGTGCACACAAAAAAACAGTGTAACTGTTTTTTAGCTCACCCAAGTTAGTGTTTGGAAGATGTGATTCTGATCTGGAAGACAATTATTGTGAAGATGGTTGGGAACTATTGTAACTATGTAAATCGCGAATGCCTTTTAAATTCCAATTCAATCATTGAATTTGAAAAAAAAAAAAGTGCAGAATTCCAATTTGAATTTCAAATTCAAACTGAAATTCAAATAAATGTTTATAATCTACAATAAAATTAAAAGCAATAAGCATCTATTTTATCTAGAAATTGAAAACTTATCAAGACGTTAATGTGTTAATGTGACAGTTGAATGGCTGGATGGCTGGATGGATGGATGGATGGACGGATGGATGGATGGATGGATGCATACAGATAGATATACAGAGAGATATACAGAGAGAGATGGATGGATCTTCAACCAGTATCACCTTGCTTTATAGATCAATGAACTCATTCCTACTCTTTCTCCCCATAATTTCCTGTCCCATCCTATGGTCTCGGTCTATAAAAATGGCCAAAAAAGGGGCACTTATTGACAATGAGAGAAAATAAGCTTCATTTGAGCATTCTAGCAAACCCCTGGTGTTTCCCAGAGCGGAGTAGACGACGAAAGAATTAAGAAACCCTGAGCATTTATTTCGACTTCATTCACATCCATCATACACAATCTTGGCAACAGGCACACTCAGCCCTCATCTCAGCTGGCTGTTTCCCAAACCTTCTCCAAAACACTTTCGCTCTCATCTGCACCCCACCATGGTTAATCTGTCTGTCTTTTCCCCTGTCGTTTTGTGCAGGCCCGAGCCGCCCAACGTGTCAGTGGAGAGTTAAGTTTTTAGTGGCATCTTTATGTCCTCTGACAGCACCAGCTCCTGGCTGATGGGATTCCTCAGGCCCTGGAACAACGCAATTACTCTGTCCATTTCTCTCCATGGTGACAAGAGAAAACAGCAGGCCTTTGCTCTGTCCGTGCTAGCTCTCTCGCACACCTCTCTCAAGATGCGACGAGCAGATATGCCTCACGAACACGATGTGCTGCTGACGCCGCTAACTCGGCTAACCCATTAGCATTCAAAGTGCCAGCTTGGATGCAATAATGACTAAGACGATGACAGGAAACATGATTCTTTTGCAAAATAGAGTGGTTTTGTGACCCTGAAGGCCTGAAATAAATAATCATTAAAAACACACAACAAGCTACCAAACGCACAATTTGATTAGCCTCCACTTAGATAAGAAAAGCAGATAGCTTGTCAGACAACCCTTTATTACGGGACTTATCCTTCCTGAGCATCTCCGGTTTGTCCTTGTTTCTCTCTGCCATTTTTGACATGCCAGCTTTCCAAAAACACAGTTCTGTTTTTAAGACATCCGTGGGAATAATGTGCGAGTCATGAGGGAGAGGTACCAAGGTACCTTAATGTTTGGTGACTAAGAGGTGTCGGGTACAATAGCTATAGCTCGCCCTGAATCATCCTGAGTCGCGTGTTCCAGCGAGAGGAACGATCCCCTAACTTTGATTGCTGCTGAGGGATTTGCAGTTTTAACTTTCACACCTCCTTCTTCAGCCTCTCATTATCCGTACAAATTTGAAATCACTCGTTGTCAGGCATTGTGGGGGAGCCTTTAACATAGTTGAAATGGGAAAAGATGTTTCAAACAAATTAGAAGGGTGAAAAAAAAACATAATGAGGTGTAAGTATATTCTAAGGGAAAAGAGAAATCCGTGGACCTTGCGAAGGGACAGGGAAACGTCTGGCGAAGTGATGACATATCGGGGAAACTTGCTATCGCAAGACCTTAAAAATTCAGCCGTGAAAATCTATGAATATGAAAGAGCACGTCTCGCAGGAGAGCTGAGATATAAGAAAGTAGCGGCGCTAGGTGTGATAGAGTATAAGCAGTGTGTTTAGAGATACTGCGCGTATAAATTTATGCAGAGCAGCCGAGTTTGTTGCTCTTAGTCGTCTGCTGATGTTGCGGTTTCAGCCACTGTCATCTTCCACCAGCATTGCTTGATGCGACTCGGCATGCCTAGAGAACATTTCTTGCCTTCCTCTAGCGAGGGGGAATGTCAGCTGCCAGAATGTTTCTAGATGCAAGTCGTGCTGCAGGTTTCTACCAGTGCTCAAACAAGTGCAGGCGATAAGAGGTGATGACTACAAGAGCCTCCTTTAGATGTGTGCAGGCTAATGCCTTATAGCGCTCACAGTATGATCAGAAATGTCATACTGAATAATAAAATACGGACCATTAATAGGCCTGTCTAATGGGTAATGAATAGAGAAATTTTATTTCCCTTGATCTTTTGACATATAAAAACATTGTACTATAAAAACACCCTGTACGTTTCAGAACTCAAAACTTCCTTGTTAGTCCAAAAAACTGCTTTTATTGAAATCCAGCTCATAAAACGACTTGTTTCGGATTTTGTCACATTATTATGTTATAGTGCTACGAAAGACTGCCTCTGCAGAAGAAGACCAACACCTACTTCTACATCATTGCCTCTTTAGCCCCGCCCACCGATTCAAACATGTCATGTAGTAGTAAATGCAAGACAGACGCAAACACAGGATTACTCAATAAAACGATACAGATGCCTCTGAGGATTAAAGGATGTTAAAGAGCCAAGTTGTGGAAAAACACAGTCTTTGCTAGGCTGGGTATTGACACAAATTTCATGATTCAATCCCATTTGGATTCACAAGCTTACAATTCGATATAAATTATTTGTATATATATCAGGTACAGTAATCTAATCTCAGTACAGTAATCAGGTCTCAACTAATGCTGTAAACCATACATAGGAGTCAGTTGGTACTACATTACTATAATATTGAAGGTTAAAATGGTCTGATTGTATACAAACACTTAAATTACACTCAAGGAAGCTTAAATGATGGCTGTCAACGTGACGGATTTATTCAAACATGCATTAGCCTATATACTGAAGAACATTCAGTATATAGGCTGGATGTGGTGGGGGTGGTGGTGGCGCACCACCACCACCACATCCAACGGGGGTGGTGGTGGCGCAATGGATAAGACACATGCCTTTGGTGTGAGAGACCCGGGTTCGAATCCACTGTGAGACACCAATGTGTCCCTGAGCAAGACACTTAACCCCTAGTTGCTCCAGAGGCGTGCGACCTCTGACATATATAGCAATTGTAAGTCGCTTTGTATAAAAGCGTCAGCTAAATGAATAAATGTAAATGTAAATGTAAACATTAAAAAAATGATTATTAATATGTAAAATGTGCATATATTTATGTTCGATCTGTCACAGCACATTTAACATTTTTTAACACATTTAACAATAATTTGTTATACATTTTTTATATTAAAATGGACAGAATTTGAAAAAGCACAAAGCTTATTGTTATTTATTGGATGGGAAGCGTGCATTTTTAAGTTCCAGTCAGATCACGTCAGTAAGACACTGTTCATGTTCACTTCATTTTACTGCGAGTTCGATTTTAAACAAGACACAGTTGCAGGCTTTTCAGAGAGACCGAAAATAACAGATGATGCAGTGCCAAATATATTGGATCCGACAGTATGTTGCAACACACAAGTGTGAGTACCAGTGTTTTTACTATGTGTCACTATTGCTTTGTCTGATACAGATCGCTTGATATTTATGAACTATTTATACTATATAGCGCCACAGTCAAACTGAATAGGTGTGATTGGCTGTTCTTTCCTTTGCTTCTGTGCTTATGGGGTTAAAGCGGGAGATTCCCAGATGTGGAAGAAAGCCCGTAGAGAATGCAGCTTTTAGATATTATTTTGATCCAAGCCATTCGCTGTAATCCTGAATAAAATCCTCAGTGAGCGACATTTTCTGTTTTGTCATCAGTAAGACATTACACTTTTCATTTTATTTAAAACAAAACACTGCAAATGACAATGTATAAGTTTTTCACTTTATCGAAAAGGATGAACTATGAATAGCCTATAACAACAACAGTGTGACAAACAATGGCACATTCATTTATAACGCTGTGAATCATCCTGTCAATTATAACTGTGATAACTCCAAGTCCTTAAACTTTATCTGCCACAACCAAGACTTATAAAGCATAAGTAATACGCATAAATGTTTTACATTTTTGGCAAATGTTTTAACTATGTAATGAGATATTTTTCAACATCGGAAGTTTTCAAAACAATTCCACACATGTAATGACAGGGATGCTGAAAATTATTTTAATATGCAAAACTGTTACCCAATCATAGCAGTGGGCGTTTACATCTAAGTCTTTCTGTGCGTTCACACCGCCGCCGGCGAGAGCGTCAAAGTGGCTGGAAGTCATTCATTTTCAATTAGAGCCGACGGCGAGCTCCGGCGAGGGCGGCACGGCACGTCTTGGGCGGTGAAAGCGGCGAGGAGAGTTGAAGTCAGGTCAACTTTATGGTAATAAGCTATGATGCGGTTCGGCGGCAACCAATCAGAACGTAGAAGTCCTCCGCCTGAGAGGATTCCAGAGAACGCAATCCTGTAAACATTGGTCCACTTCGATCTATGTCAGAGCATCAGAGCGTCCTCAAATCTTTCTCCAGCGTCGTTGGCAGGGCGGCGAGAGCGAATTTTGCCGCTCTCGCCGGCGGCGGTGTGAACGTACAGTTAGGCTAATTGCGGTACGCCTATAAAAACTGAGTGTTTGAAAAAGGGGGTCAAAAATGAAAAGGAAAATATCTCATGACCCCTTTAACACAAATCAATTACAAATCAATTATGGCAAAATTTTATTTTATTGATTATTTTACATATTTAATTTAATACAAAATTTACAGCCGAATAAATCAAATAATGCTTACTGAATATGTAATAATAACATGGGAACTTCAACAAATATTTTTTAGGTTAAAATTACCACAGTAATAAGTCATTTTCAAGGACAACGAGGCAGAATTTGATGACACTTAAAAGACCAAGACTATCAGGAAGGCTTCAATTTGGATTTGAAATCAGAAAGATACAATTTTATGTGCTGCACAAAGAGTGGAATTGGGAGGCAAAGTAGAATTTTTCTAATGCTTTATAATATATAAGGAAGATGTTTTTCTTCCAGAAGAAGAGTCTCTCGCTCTCTGCTGAAGATGAGAGGGAGAATGCAGGAGGTAGTAGTGACAGCAAAGTTCACCATTTATCTGCGGCGAAATAAAATGGATCGAGACGTATCCTGCAGCCTAAATTGGAGGAATGTGATAGGAGTGACAATTTAATATTGCATCTACTCTCCTTTGGGCACAAATGGATCTAATTAAGATCTTTCATTAGATGCGGCGCAACCAAACCCTCCCTGAAAACATGGATCCTTATCAGAGCGCAGGACAATCGCAGGGATACAGACATACCAAATCAAGTTATATTCCGACAGGAGGGGGACGAGCGGGAGAGCGCTGTTTGACAGATGACTTGATGGGACGTGGAGTTCAACAAAGAACAGAGACAGAGGAACGGGGGATAAATGATCAAGCTCCTCTCAAAACACCTGACGCGTTTCCTGCGGAGAGTTCCCCTTCCCAGCATTATCTTCTCTCAAACCGAGCGGCCTGCTTTTTTATTTGTTTACTCTAGGTCTCTGATGAACTGTGTAGTGGCCTCTTGCTGTTGATTGCGGTTGACTAACATTGGTCCTCACTCACAACAAGCCTATAAGCCTCAGCCAAACGATGCTCTTGTGTTATGACGAGGAGTCTTTTTTAATCAGTCCTCTTTGCCTAGCTGGATGTCCCCTGATTAGAGTGAGATAATGAGACCCCCCTCCTCATCCTCCTCCTCCTCCTTCTCCTTCCCAGGCATCTTCATCATCTCAAATCACATATTCATCACTGATTGCCGTCTCTTTGTCCCATCCGCCGAATCACACACTCTAGGCGAACCAGCTCGCAGGATGCGAAACCGGTCAAAAACAGTGACAACTAGGCGGGTCGCGTTAAATGTGAGGCGTCGACACTTCCTTGACTGACAGAATCCAGTGCACTTCTATTCTGCTGCATCTAAATTTAGGCCGCCAAGCTCCAATTTGTACACAATTTTGCAGTGTGGAATTTTAATGTCAACATTCAAATGTACTGGGCCAAACAGCTCCTGCCTCCGCGCCTGTAACCCTGATTGACAGGCGAGGCAGCGGCTTGACCAAGAGCTGAGAATAACTGATTAGTAACGTCGGCAAAAACTGTGGATGCAAAGCCCCCCCTTCCCTGCCCCAAAACCCATCAGACAAGATTTATTTGATGCAATTTTCAAACACTCTTATGTGCATCAAGGGTATATATATATATATAAGAGATTTATCTACTGTATATCTTTATATAATCGCTCAAAAAAAATTGGCCAATAACAAGAAGCCGTTCATTATTTTTATGTTATAGCCAGTTAACTGATAAACCACAGATATTAAAATGTTACAATTTTGCCAAAAAAAATAATAATTTGTGATAAATAAAACTCTAAAAACAAACATCAGTCGTTTTAAATGCTACAAGTGAATTTTGACATATATTTTTCATTGTGTACATTAGGCTATGTTGTGAAATTCATCTTTAAATTTGCTAAAGACTACAAATAACAATGTAATTAAATTATTAGTATTTTTTTTTAAATAACAGTGAGTGTTAGATGATGACAAAGGTAATATAAATGGGGAAATGAGTATGCACTTTTAAATATCAGATATCAACCAGTAAATGAAATAAGAGTTTAAAATTGTATAATTTGCATCCCTACAAATCGTGTTGCATGTTGAAAAATGCTACTAGACATCAGGCTTAACATTTTTGCCTGGTGGTTGATAAAATAGGCAAAAAAGTAAATGCATTCAGAAAATTACATCACAACTGCAGTGATCATAGTACAAACTGTACATAACCTTCAAAAATAAGTGTTATTTCCATTGTATTCTAGTTTAATAAAAATAAAAAATACCATTTAAAAACTTTGACAAATACACTTAACTATAGAGTCAAGCACAAGAGACAAAAGAACATAAGATATTTTTGAATAATGAAATCACATGATTATAAGTATAAAAAAAAGAAAGTGCAGGTCTCTGGACAGGGACGAAGTGAAGTTTGTCTCCAGGGTAAAACTGGTCCAATCCAATCTCTAGTGTATATTTATAGAGCCCTAATTGATAACCACAATGCCATTACACTGAGTAGATGAGTGGGGTAAAGATGCTTACTGCAAATGGCAGGTGACAGCCCAAAGCGGGGTTCCTTCAAGCTTACAGCAAGCAGTCTCCACACTGACAGCAGGTTGGCTGCCAAAGACCCAACCAAGAGGCCTTTTGCTGACCCCCGAGGGCACGTAAATGAGTCTCTGGCTCTCTGAATGGAAGATCCCTCCCAAGCCACTTAGTGGAGCCCAAGGCAGTTCAAGCACAAGCATCAGACAAGGGATGAATGGGATTAAGAGGAGCAGGTTAGTGACTCGTCATTCTGTTTGGGGCAATTTAGGATTTGCAGACCACTAATCACTAATATTTATGTTAGCCTAATCAATATACCACTGTCATTATAAAAGCACATGAAGCACACTCTGAAAACCTGAAGACTAAGGGGACTGTAACATTTATTTAAAAAAAATAAAAAAAGACAGTTCAAGCCAATCCAAACCTCAAGGTTGTAAAGGTTGTGCTGACTCTGAAAGTCTTTGACTATCTACGAAGGTGGCATGAAAATGCCTTGGTGAAATCCTCCTATTCTGAACTGCTGAGCTGACACACTAAAGAGCTCTTTATTTTTGAATTCCATAAAACTGTGGGGGAAAGGGGAAAACTACTGCCCCTTATGATTGCTTTAAGCATTCAGTAAATTCAATATTTATTTTAGCATCCAAATTGGTCATTCACAGGGTCTTTCATGAATCATCACAGCAATTTTGGAGCACTTGAGTGTGTCAAATGAGGTACTGTAGCTTTAAGAGTGACCAGTAGGAGCACTCTAAATCCTCAGCCACTGATGTCACAATGCTACAAAATACCCAGGTCATCTGACTGCAGCCTTGCCAAAGCTGGCTCATGTGAAACGTGGAAACGCTGGTGACCAGGTCAGAAGCACATAACGGTCTCATGACACACAATTAATATGAATCAATATCTATACTACTACCCTTCTAATGGAGATCAAGACATGTGAAAGCATGCTACACCACTGGGAATACCCAACAACTAATCCCAGAAAAAAAATCAAAGGTCATTCAGGGTCACTCACCAATGTGCCCATATTGAAAAAATAATTCAAAGGTGCTTATCTGTGCAAAAAAAAAAAAAAAAAAAAAAAAAAAAAAAATATATCTTATAATGTTCCAAAGATGCACTTATTTGACAATAACATTATGAAATACACACTATATACAAGCTACATTTTAAATTACTTTTCTAGTGTAATATATTTAATTTTCAGCATCATTACTCCAGTCTTCAGTGTCACATGATCCTTCAGAAACCATTATATCATGCTGATTTGCTGTCAAATAAATATTTCTTGAAAACCGAAAATATTTTTGTGAAAACAGTGATTTTTATTATTATTTTTTGGTTATCTTTGATGAAGAGAAAATTCAAAAGGAACAAATACTTGAAAAAGAAAACGTTTGCTTATATTATAAATGTCTTTACTGTCACTTTTGAGCAATTGAATGCATCCTCGCTGAATAAAAGTATTAGCCTAATTTAAAAGTTGATTTTTTATTTTTTTATCTGACATCAACTATTTGAACGGAAGTGTATACTGAAATGATATTTCTAAAAAGCCTCTTTTTTTTCAGCAGGCCAGTATATAAATCTTGAGCTTGAGTTCCATCTTTCACACAACGATGGCAAAATAAACTGTTTTTGGTGCTATACTCCGCAGTGTGCCTTTGTAATTCCAAACTACACTAACACCAATATTCCTCAATGACAAACTGTAGCAATACTCCCTCCATGGCTTTATCTTAATGATCTGATGTGCTTTACACTCAAACCCAGAGTCGATAGATTATTGTACAGTTATGAAGATAGATCGTGGCCGCTCATAGCTCCTTATAGGACCCAGGAGATGGCTAGGCTGATACACCTCCTGGTCTCCGTTCAAACGAACTCGCGCTGAATATCAATGAGCTTTCAGCCTTGATAAACAGTCTGCAGAATGGAAAAATATTTTCACATTAAGGATGGAGGGGTGAAAGAAGAAATGAGAGAAAAAAATTGAGTGCTTGCCCCTCAAAGCGATTCTGAAAAATTAATATGCTAATTATGTGCTTGCTTGGGGCAAAATCTTCGAAACTTTAGCAGGGGAGTTATAAGCACTTAACAAATTACTTACACCATTACGCTGGAAGCTGTATACATTTTTAAAGCGACTGTACGTTTTTCTTTCCTTTCAGTTTTCACAATAGATCTGGATTTTTTTTTCCCCAGACATTTTCTCCCAAACTGCCATTTAGGAGTATAAAACGATATCAGACTTTCATGTCCTTTTCTGAAATATTAAGTATAGCGCAAGCTGAGGAATTTATCAGCACGCCACATCGTTTGGAGGCAGGCCTTTAGCAATCCTTTCTACTTCTGAAATGTCTGAACTCGTAGTGAAATAATCTCCACAAGGCAAGGCAGAGCTTCACATCAGTTTAATCTGTTCAGGAGAAAGAGAAGAGTTAACAGAGGCCATCACCATCCATCCTGCGGGCCTTAAGTGAACTTTCAATTTACAGAAGCCACTTCCCACTTCGATGTGCTTTCTGGCATTGCTGAATGTGATTGTGTTTGCATTTGCTTTGCGCGTGTGTTAGTGCTGCACGATAAATCATATCGTAATCGCGATGTCAAGCCTATGCGATTATATGACGCAAAATGCTGCGATTTTATGAAATAAATAAATGTGTGTGTGGACATGACAACCCCATTCTCTTTGAGAGCTGTTTGCCCATTTTCTACACCGCTAATAAAAAGACCAGTCAGTTTCAGTTTAGGCAGTGGCGCGTGTGGAGCGTATGCTCACGTCGTGACTTTCTCCGGTGTGCAGCGCGGAGAACAGGTGAAGATGGACGCCAAGCAGACGAACAATAAACAAGTGACCAGAAAAAAATTCTACCTCTGTTATATGGCGATATTTTGGCTATAAGATAACCGACACTGAGCAGAGAGAGCAGGGCTGCCAATTTTCACTCATTCAGCGTGAGACTCACGCATACTGACACTTTTCACACGCCACATCCATTTTCTAACGCAGAGAAAAATCGCAAAGCAAAGAGAACAGTGACACTGACAGACTAGACAGAGCAGGTTACTTTTGATATGAAACAAATCATCAGCTCTCAGATTCTGTACATTTTATTACGAAATTCAAACAATAGCGTTTTGGCGCTTGTAAATGTGACGTGACAGATTGTGGTCGTGAACCGAACATCTCTTACTCTTTACTAGTTAATAGTAAATAAACACGAATGAACAATAGGTGTGTTGAAAGATACAGTACAACTTACCGAAATGTTTATGCCTCATACACAATGCCGATCAATCAGTGTTTTTCAACCGCGGAAAGAGGTCAATAAAACAGCTGGAGAACAATAGGCTATGTCACATAACGTTACATTTACCTCAGGAAAGCCATTTGATAGCACGTTAGTTGGCTAGACAAATTATATGTAGAGAGAGTAGTATTTTGCTAAGTATGTGCATTATATTAAATATTTATTATATTTTTACTTGTATCATTAAAATATTGTAACATTGTTATTATAGCCTATAGTAAAAACCAAATTATATTTAATTTGAGTTGTTATTTTTAACCTTTAATAATAATACCAGCTGACAGGGCTCTCTCTGTATGTTTACAGCATTAGGTGAGATATTTTTTTTCTTGAGAAAAATGTACATGCATCTACTGTACCTACTACCTAAAATTTATCCAAATGAATCGATACTGAATCAAGATTGGAATCTAATCACAAGATCAAGCAATAATAAAAACAGTAGCCTACCAGTCATTGTGCCATGTAAACATTATAACATATCGTCACTAAACTAAAATTGTGGCCAAAACTGGTACTGCAATCACTTTCAAATTACTGTAGAGCGGTGTATCCCCTCCCCCTCCCCCCTGACTCGAGGTTGCCAGTTAGGCTGCAGGATCCAGCAGGAACGTAGGCTGCTACAAGGAGCTTCCAATGGCAAGTGACGAGTCCTACACATACGTATTTCGGATTCATAATGAGGTCTTTTAGGTTTCGTAACGTTAGACATTTTTTTGTAGCTGCAGCTGTGGTAACTAGAGCAGAGCTGGCAACCCAGATGCCGAAACACTACTGACTTCGTGATTGGTAGATAGGTGGAGGGTGGCGCTTCAGGCCAAAACACAACATGACAACATCAACATCAGTTGAGGGCTGCAACTTCACTTTTTAAATGACAATATCCTGGCCGGACTACTGTTGTCAGTGATATAAGTATTTGAAATGAACATGATTTCTTAATGTCTAGTGACATATCAGGGCCATTTTATGATTAATTGAAATACATTTCTTACATACGGTTCCTTTAACAAAATTCTGTTTAGTTACCAAATGTTTTGAATATCACAATGCACACACTGCTTAAATGTCCCTGTTTGTCTGGACAGAATGTTCAAAATATCTTATTTTCATGAGCATACAAATTTTCTTATTTATTGTTCTATTTATTTTATACTATTGTACTATTGAGACAATAACAAGTTTGCAGTAATGCAAAGATGTCAATTTAATTTTGTAAAAAAATATTATTTTAATTTGAAAACACTGAGTTGAGAAATACACATTTCAGCATTATCACTAATCTGTGTGTATTTTCCTTGAGAACTAAGCAAGTTGACTCATGAAACCATTTGTTTATTATATTGCAATACTGACCTCAATAATCGCAATATGCCATTTTCCCCAAATCGTGCAGCCCATAGCGTGTGTGTTCAGGCATCGTGTCAAAGTTGTCTGCGCGAATGCAGACCAAACAACCACGGGACTATCTGATGTCAAGATCGACTTCAGTGTTTTCCAGCACTTTGATGTGGGAAATCCTATTTATGACCTTTACTATCCAGATCACACATGATTTTTGTTTAGAACAACTCAAAGTGACAGTACACTGAAAAATAAAAAGTCTGTCTTTATTTACTCACCCTTATTTACGTATCCTTGCAAACCTGCGTGACTTTTTTTTTTTTTATTGCTTACATGGAGAACTATAAATGCAAGTCATTCACAGAAAATTTCCCTCCACCACAGTTCTCAAATATGGTGTGCAAAGATGTACAAAGTCAGGATATGTATATGTATATATGTGTGCACGTGTGTGTGAGCGCGTGCGTGTATATCCACAAATTCTGTGCGAGTAAATGTGTATGAAAATATCAATACTCTGTTTTCTTTTTAATGTGCTCAAACACAGAGGCTGCAGCTATTATCACGAGCACATACACCATAGATAAAATTGGTTTGAAAGAAAACAATCTTGTTCCCCAATAAACTAGTGAATTGCACATAAAGTGTCTGTTTGGCTGGCTCTGGGTAATT
This sequence comes from Leuciscus leuciscus, assembly GCF_965113295.1. NCBI lineage: Eukaryota > Metazoa > Chordata > Actinopteri > Cypriniformes > Leuciscidae > Leuciscus > Leuciscus leuciscus. The sequence goes on from NC_138733.1 coordinate 24,514,515, forward strand.
AGGGCCCAGCTGGTCAGCGGAAGTCGTGGACTGACGCAAAAAACAAACAAAAAAAAAGTGGTGAAAAGGCCAGACAACAGACATCAAGCCCTGTTCTTCCTCTCCCACTAACGTCTCTTGAATGACATGCTGAACACAGCCTCAGAGTCGAATCGTGGCCCAAATAACAACCTCCGGAGCTCCATCTGAGGCATGGAACATAAGCCAGCTCTGACTAGCAACAGATATACTAAATAGAAATGTTTTACTCCTTATTCCAAGATGTCATCTTCTTACGAGAAGATCAAATGGGGATCTGACATGAGGGTATTCATATGCATCATCATGAGACACAACCAATGAGCGCTTGCTCGTGGACGCCTCTAAGCTGTGTTTCCGCTCTACAAACATCACGGCAATCTTCCAAAAGCACTCAAATTCCAGAGCTCCAACAACTACAGTTCTGACACCCTCGGAGCTGTCAGGAAAATCTGATGGCAGACTCAAGTCAAGATGTCTCTGCAGCCCTTTAGTGGGAGGGCATGTCATACTCACCACCACCTCCATGAAGTGCCAGCATACATACTAGCAAAAACACTGCCAATCTCAATAGAGTGAATAACAGCTGTTGTTAATATTAATCATACAATATTGACACGAAAAGGAGAAACGTCACACTAATATTAATGTATTTCTTTGTGTTTGTTTGTTTACATGAATAATTGACATTATGAATTACTTGCCAAAAGATGTTTTTTAATTATATTTATACAAATATACTATAATTCACTTTTTAAATACAGGATTATGCACAACAGAATGAACTTCAAAATTAAAGACATTTCACTACTACAAACTATTGGAAATTGCACAAGTTAAAACACCATTTTCTGTATTAATTCTTTTTATTTATATATATATATATATATATATATAAAATAAAAATATTAAAATTAAAAATTAAATTACAATTTTTACAAAAAAAATGTTTTTGTACTCGTACTGGAGATATATTCCTTCTATAATTACAGCATCTCAAAAAATTAAGCTGTGCTTAGTGGACATTTTGTTGTAACAACAATAGATTTTCCTGTGGAGACCTCAAGCGGTCAAAATGACCAAAACCAACATCCCTAACTGTCTACAACCCTAGATGAAATATTGAACAATTATACTCCACTTAAGTCAATAAACAAGAAGCAATCACTAAGCTTCAAAAATATCAGTATGCACTACAAAAAAACAAATCCATTCCATAAAACAAAACTAGTTTTCTATTGGCCTCAGCTGTGTAGCAGGTCAGAGGTATACAGACTATCATCCTAGCATCCAGAATCACTGTGCCTTAAGGCAGTGGCACAGCAGCGGATGCAGCATGAGATTGATTGCTCCGGATGAAAGTAAAAGGGATAAGGTCCAGTCAGAGCGGGCGAGATGGCTCCAGGAGAGGGCACTTTCACTTTAATAGGACGATTGATTGATTGATAGTGTCGGGCTCTCCTCTGCCACCTCCTTCAGTGACTTTTCCACAGCGTGTCGATAAACTGTTCCACGCCTGCCACACTGCACTCAGTTGAGATTTTAGCGTTATATAATCCCTATTGATGTACCAGCATTAACCATCCACATACAATGCGTATAAGGCTCGGGCTAGATTAAGGAAGTTACTGGGCATGGCAAGGATTATTGACCCAGTGCAAGACGAAGCGTTGCCATATCCAGCTGGTGGCGGAAATCACTCTTTTCTTATCACTCACTTCTACAGAGTTCATTTGTCACAGCCGATGAGCATTTGGATTTGAGTGGAAAATCTAGGCAAAAAAAAGTATTAATATCACTTCCAAACCGCTGGCCAGTCGGAGTGGAAGCTATAGTGATAATCACATGTTAAAATCAAAGTGACGTTATTTCTTGAGCGAATAAAGATTGCTGGGGGCTTGCAGATGAGTTTAACCAAAACAGCATTTCCTCTCGGTGTTACTAGGCAGCAAGAGGATAACTGAACCTCAAGTGAGGGGATTAACTTGCAATTAGAACGATGGCTCTTATGAGTGACTCTGCCTTGGGAAGGAGGCCATATTGCTGTCAAGCAACATGCTACACAGCTGCTGCAGCAGTTCTAAGGGCAGGATCAACATGAAGTGCAAAATGAGATTTTCAAAATCTGTAATAAGTAGTCTTAACCCTTAAATAAATGAATGTTTCGCCAATTATTAACACGGATGGATCGCTACCTGTCGCGATAATATGATACTCCCCTGATAAAAAATATTAAAATCAATATTTTGTTACCTTTTGGAGCTTGAAAGGGTTCAGTTTGCTCAGATGTTTTATACAATCATACTGTCCTCATCAGAGCTCATTTCCCAGTTCCTTCAGCATCTGGCTCATATTTGCCATCTCAAATATAGCTTCAAAACTATAATTTTCAGCATCTTCAAAATCATTATTTTGATCGCTGACAGCTTCTTCACCAGATCCACCATCAAGTGACAGTGACACTAATATTTGATTGCGTTCAGTACTTGCTATGCAGTAAATCACTGAGCCATTTCAAGGTTTGCTGATGGTTCTTCCTATTCTTTTGTTTTCTGCCTGCTGTAACTAGGAGTGAAACATCACTTCATCATTGTGTATCAGACATCGCCACCTTGTGGAATAAAGGTGAATTGCACTCATTCAGTCATCAAAGATTCAATTATTGCTATGCAGAAAAATATATATACTTACTGTTACACACCTTAGATCATTAGAGACCCTATACAATTAAAACATAAATAAATAAATAATAATTAAGGGAAAACAGGTATTATTTTATATATATATATATATATCATTTTTTTTATATTGTTTATAATTAAATTATTTAAGAATAATAATAAGGTTAATGTCTTTAAACAACTAACAACTTTTTGTGCCTCACTTTAAAAAATGAGGAGGAAGGTAGTGAAAGGTATGCAGAACAACTAAACAGAGCACAACAGATTTAAACCGAATCAGTTGGTCCAAAAAAAAAATATATATATATATTACTGTAATATTACCGGTAGTACAGAGTACCAGGTATATTCAATGCCCATTGACAGACACTGCATTCAAACGCTCTCATTCGATCCCTAGGCATCAAAGGTTTCTATTTACAGGGTGTTTTTACAAGCGTTGAGCATTCTAGCCAATCACAATCATATATGTTGGCCTATCAGAGGTGCTAGTCAGTAAGTTAGTAAGAATCCGCTTAACATCGCTGGAAACGCACAAGGTTTTAAAACAAAACCTAGTTTAACGTGAGCTGCATGCTCGCAAAACCTTTCATCATCACCCACCAAAGTGTAAACACAATGTAAATAAGAAATGCATTGTAATAAGACAGCTTTTTTATTATAATGGTAGTTTTCGCGAGAGTGCAGAATTCAGTGAGCTTGCGCTTTAGAGATTGACAGCTTTATTGATTATAAAGAGAGGGTTCAGTTCTTGCGTTCAGTTTATTTACCCATTCAGAATCTGAATACAAATTTAGTTTTTCATTGCTGCTAAGTACAATGCAGAGTTTCTGGACTGACAACCGTCCAAAAATGCATGATGATTGACAGTGATAACCAACGGACGGGACAAGACAAAAAATGTTAAAGCATTAAAAAAGCATTTTTTTTATTTCCGGTATTGGTACCGACTAATGAAATGTTGTTATTGTGACAACCCTATCCATCACCACCTAAACAACACTGCCATGTGCATGTGACTATACATAACATTTCCGTCCACAGCAGCGGCTTCCGTCACTGTGGGGGGAAAAAAGATCTCGGTGACACTGTGTCTGGACAGCCATGTTTTTCCAAAGGGCTTAAGTAGCCCTGATCAATGGTCGCCCTCTCTGAGTGATTAGTTTAATCCCACCTGTGGTGTTCAAGGACTAAAGCCATCAGAGAAGCATTTTCACTCAAGCTAACCAAAAAAGCTTCCACATATGTTCGACCCGGGTGGTTATTTTCAGAAAGCTTCTCACACAATCTGCACGACTTAAAACAAAGCCATGGGCTCAATAACAGCAATAACCTTGAGTTGTACACATAATTACGTTTACATCAAAGGTATTTAGCAGACGCTCTTATCCAGGGCGACTCACAAAAATGTGCTTCAGTTTCACATATAAGACTGTTGTGATCAACAGATGGCAAGAATTCAATTTAGACTAAGTGTTAGGAAAAGAAGTGCTTCCTGTACAGATACAAAACAAGTGCTGACTAGTGGAAGTAAAGCTAATACAGATCCTGATACAGAATGGCTATTTACAGCTTTATAGTAAGTAAAGAGGTGCTTTTAACAAATCTTTGTACTTAACATGTCCATGTTTTAGCTTATCAACACGAAAGCACTAAAAAGTCGGTTTCAACTCTAGTAATGCGTCACAGGTTGAATGGGTTTTAAGAGAAATTCTAGGGTGGGCTAAAATACGCTAGCAGGACTGCTGCAGAGCCTAAAGCACATGTTCATACACACACACACACACACAGAGAGAGAGAGAGAGCCCTGTTCATCCATGTGTGACCTGCCTCTGCACTGCTGCAGGGGCTGGCTGTGGTGGGAGTGTTTTCCTCGGTAAAAAAAAAACCGCCTCTCTGAGTGCGGTGCTGCTTTTCAGAGGCGAGTCCTCACCTCTCTGAAACACTCCATTACTCTCAGCCAGCCCCGCTCGCACACAGCGACACTCCAGAGCCCCTCGTCTCTGTGACCCCTGGCCCAGATAGAGCCACTCTGTTGGGCTGTGACATGAGAGGGAACCCACCCCCTCTTTCTCTCCCTCCCGCCGTCCTCACCTGCTGAAGTGACGCCATGAGTAAATGAGCTCTCGTACACAAACACAGTCTGTGCTTCACGTTTTACATACAGACTTTTGCTGACAAAACACGTGCCGTGCTGACTAACTAAATGAGCATGTTTTGCCTCCATCCTAAAATACACCCTTCAATGCTCCATCAAGGCAGTGTGGGTTTTGGTAAATAGTCGGTTATAACTAAAGCCATAAAATCTACACAAGCATGCAAACGTGAACACTTGAACAATTTACCATGCATTCTTGCATCACTGCAACAAACCTCAAGTAATTGAAGGGGTGAAAAAAAGTGTTTGCACAACCTGTTTAAAAAGTCATTTGTGCAATTCATTTAATTTTGATGCTGCTAATAGGGTAGAAATTGTATAATACCTCACCTATTCAGGACCAATATCAAACTTAGGGCAAATACCAATATTATTATTACTATTATTAAATATTTAACAAACAGGTTAATAGACAATGTATTTGCCAATATTAGACTTCAATCTACATTTTGTAATAAGTTTCAAATGTCATCAAACATCATTTGCAATTGAAAAAAGCTTCTTAATATTTCCTTTTATATATAACAATCTTTCTTTTCTCACTATCATTCAACAAATATATGGCTGCTATGATGCATTGAAATGGGGGGATGATACCAGCCTATGGCTAACTTTCTTTAAAAAATGTTGGAAAATAAGAATTGTTATAAACAAAACAAAGAATTGTTATAACTTATCAGACCAATATCAAAATTATAAACTACATATTGTGCATCCCTACTAGCTAGCTATGAACGAGTCAACATTTTAATGTTATGTAACTTGATCAGCTGGTTTCTCTTCAGGCAGTCTGTTCTGCCATACCAATGACCAGAAAGACAAAAAAGAACGGTGTATGATAAAGCTCACCACTTAGCTTTGCTTAGCTAGCAGCGTTTGAGTATGTTTTGGGCCAGCAGCTGAAAAAAACTGAGCAAACCCCATAATCCTTCTAATATCTACCTCCTCAATCAACTAAAATGCTTTATGTGCACATTTGGAGCTCTTCAGAGGTGATCAATACACCTTTAAAGGCATTACAAACATGAAACGCGTCGTATTCCTTTCGCAGCATTTTGATTTGGAGGTTCTGAGAGTTAAAATCCATTCTGCTCAAACTCCCTCACTTCCCCAGAGAAGTGAAAATGCGACGTGCCTCTAATTTAACATCTGTCACACAGTGATATCAGCTGGGGGATAGAGAGAGAGAGAGGGAGAGAAAGAGAGAGAGAGAGGGAGGATGAAAAAATGACTTTGAGAGTTATTTGAACTCAAACAGGCTGGCTGCTCTAATTAATAAAGACTTGCACAACACACAACACGACAGAGCCCGGGATCAGTTTACACAGTAAACAGGCCAGTGGTTCTGCCTTAGCCAGATAAGGCTTGTTCAAACCGATTTCAAGTGTAGTTCTGAGTGGAGCCGCCATCGGCCGCACTTTCTCTCTCATTGCCTCTCCTTCGCTCTAATAGGAGCCATTAACGTGGGGCAAAACCCTTCTCTCACGCACTCGGATAACTGTTCTGTATAATTGAAGCCCTGAAATGGCTCTCCATAACTGGGATTTAAATGGCACGGGTGCAATATTTGGATGAACGATTTGCCGAAGGTTCCTGCTGCTTTCTCAAGCCTCGCTGCCCCTGCGCCATATTTCAATTCCGCTTCAAGCATTCTCATGGAACAACGTCGACCGTCTGCCTTGGAACACGTGAAGATGTTCTGCAGGAACTGGCTCTGATAAACGTGGCGTTCTCTCGCTGGAGGAAGTGCGGTGGATTCCACCCACCCTCCTCCTCCTCCTCCTCCTCCTCCTCCTCCTCCTCCCTGCGCCCGACTGCCAAAGGCGCAACGGCATCATACTTGAAACACACACACAGATACAAAAGTGTTGCATAAAAAAGCAGCTCTGCCGCCGCATACATCGGGTTCTACTTGAAAAGCCCTCACTCCTTTATCCGGGAGAGCAGCTCCTCTTTTGTTCTGCATAAATGCCAATTACCTAATTCTCTCTAGCATGCAAATCAGATGAAATGAGGGCACGGCAGATTGCCCATGGAGCACGGCACCGTGCCGTTTCCACAGTGACAGGAAGGGTACCTTTTGGGACACTTCTCTACTTAACACTTTAATCAAGCTCCATTTAGAGGCAAAAAATGTAATAGATTTTTTTTTACTGTCACTCTTACTCTCTCTAGCTCTCTTCAAAGCTTGTGAATAATAACAATCACTTAGCCTCCAGACCGGGTATACTTCAATCGTTGCCAATAGCTTACACTCTGCCATCCCCAAATATGAGTGCGCTAAATTTTAACCAAATAGAATTTGCCAGTTCATTTTACTGTAATTTCATCACCTTTTCACACAACTGGAAATAACCGGTAATTTCCATTGCCATCCGCTAGTGCCTGTTCTATTAGGCAAACCCAGCAGAGTAAATTGCAAGCGAGCCTTCTACAAACCATTTTCATGTGGATGTACTTCTGTGTGCCAACAGACATGACAAGGGCACAAAGTGTGACATGAGTACAGTATGACAATTATGATAACTGACATTTTAAAAGTATTTTTGCAATAATATGGCATATGCATTCCACTGAGAGGAAGTGGAAAGTCAGAGACAAATAAAAATGTAAATGCAAAACATTGTCAGTATTAAGGCCTGATTGGAGCGGTGACAAAGCAACCTGAAGGCATTCATTTTCAATGAGTTTGAACAGAACGGATGGCAAACTTTATGCAAATACAAAGCGACACCAACTGACAACTACCAGTGGGACTGCAGACAGCGATCAGATATGATAGACTTTTCAACTTCAAGCTTATACATTTACCAATATCTAGAGAGCATGATGGCCAAAGGCCCATATAATTACAACATGTAAGGGATAATGTACAGCCAGCCAGTTGTTATTGCAGATTAAACCAAGACAGGGTGATCAGGACCCCGGCGCAAAGCGGTGTGTTTATTTTGCGATAACACCCGTCTGGCTGTACATGATCCCGATTATTACACGGCCACTTGCCACATAAGTAAATTAAACACAAAAAATGTACTTGAGTTGAAATAGGTCTTTAAACGCAAAGCTTTCGCGAAGAAAGCAGTTGCTAGCAAACGGCAAGTTCAAACTAGATGGACATTTAATGTCTAGTTCAGACTACACAACTTTAAACATAGGCAGATCACTGAGCTGTTCAGACTACATGCCTTGCTGTCTGTAATCTGGAGTCCTGAAGTCGTTGTGGCATTCACACTACACTAATGATCTGCAACAGGGGGCCACAAACACATGAGCTGACAACAATTCTGTCACCCAACGACTCTATCCGGTCCCCAAACCACATTTTGTCATGTAAACACACGCCAGAAGTTGAACTGGAAATGATGCGAAACAACGAGCAAAAGAGGAGTTGTTTATTTGAAAATGGACTTCGGGAAGAAATTAGTGCTGCAAGCTGTTTGCGCCATGATCTGTTCTGAATAAACCCCGAAAAAGGAAAAAACAAAGAATATGGGTGAAAGAATGGATCAGCACACGTGAGCAGCAGGGATTGTCTGTGCTACAGAAAGAGTTGGAGGTGAGTAAAACATGTTTAGAATGAAAAAGTAGCTGCCTGCTCGTGTTGTGGTCTGGCATGTTGCTGCTGCTTTTTTTCTTCAGGGGACCTCAACCCATGCCTTGCTCTCTCATTGGCTGTACTCGTCGCGACACTTGACAACACAGGATATCGTTTCGGCCGACAGCTCCAGATATTTAACATAGCGAGCCGTCAAGCGAGCTTCTTTAATGCGCTGACCAGAATCGAGTGTTCCACAGAGCCGTATAATAATACAAATTAATGACTGCAATTTTAAGAAATTCATTGTTATTTTACACAATATTATTATTTTACACAATAATAAATTGCAATAGACTGAAGTTAACAGTTAATTTTGAGATACTGTATAATTATGCCCACTTGGCCAAATAACAGCTGTATAATAGTGTAAAACAACTGTTCCCAATTTCCGTAATAATAGTATGTGTTTCAGTTGATATGATTAAATTGTACTATTATATATCGGTATCATACAGGCCATCAGCCAATCTGCTCTATTGATATCGCCCTTGAAAAACCCATATCGACTGCCACATATTGAAAACTGAAAACTGATCTGAGGAGTAATAGCTCGGTGGAGTAAGTCAGTTAAAGAGTAGAGTAGATGAGTATACTTTAAAGACTAATGTTGAGTGATGACTAAATGAATTCAAACTGACATTGCTGCAAAAACAGGGTAATTGACAGAAGTGCACTACAAGCACGCTGTTTTAGCTGTCTTACATCTCCTACAATGCATTTGATCTGCTTAAACGTATCAAATCTGGGGGTTCCAGCTGAATAAAGCTCCTCCAGCGAACACTACTTGACAGTCCAAAGACCGAACTGGATCTTCTCCTCTGCCACATCCTCATCTATATGGATACACCGGCTCATATCAAACAGATCCACAGTAGGCGCAGACTCAAATCCAACCCGGGCCTATCATAAACAGCTCTGTCAATACAAGCCCTTGGAACTTTCTCTCTCCTGCCCTGGACCTGAAGCCTCCTTGGCTCCGTGAATAACAATGAAGGAGCGCTGATCCGAGCGGGGATGCGGTCTCCACGTTTTTGAAGGCTCCTCTGACATGCATTACACTTCACGGAGATCTCGGCCCTCCCTCACGGCCACCAGCAAACAGCCGTGTCACAGCCGTCCACTCCGGAGAACGACCTCGCTAATGAGGGGCGAAGGGCATCCGGTTCACCTCTACAGGCCACCGCTCGGCCCCGTGAATACTAATCACAGCAACAAAGTGAAGGTTAGACACGGAGATGTTACAGAGTTTGTGGGCGGCGAGCGGAAGGAAGGAAAAGAAAGAAAACAGCTCGGCAAATGGACCGTGAAGCATTCGCGGAATAAAGCACTCCCGTGTAGGAGTCAATGGAAAAACACTCCTCTTTTCCAACATACGGCAGTCTTTTGTTATCTTAAAATGTTATTGACACCTCACTTAAGTGGCATCTGGTGGATAAAACGCACAGGCATATTTTGACGAAATAGTCCGATATAACTGCTGGCATTCAGCGAGGCATTTTAGATAAAAGAGAGGGAGGACTGTCATAGTAAGACAGAAAGTGAAAGCTACAGCAGAATTGATATAATGGATTGCTGCTGCTATACTGTACATGTGTGTCGCCAAAGAGTTTCCAACAGCTTTTACGCCAATTAAAGGTGACGTGACTCCTTGCTTTCAAGACATTATTGAAAGCTTTCTGTGCAGTGTTGGTAGTGCCAAAGCATTTTTCCGCCCGATCGCAGCTGGCATGCAGCGGATAGACCATGTGTTCTTTCTGCTTACAACGCTGCGTTGTGCAGGTGCTTTCAGGCATCATACAAGGTGAATTTACATGCCATTGTGCGCAAACGCATACAAACACAAACCTTGACTTCTCAAAAGAATGTTCTATGGCCGCTAGAGGAATTTTCTATATGAATGATTTATTGTGAAAGAAAAAGAGCAATTAATTTTCAGCCAAAGAGTTACTGTTTACGCCCCCTATTTGCTCCAACCTCAAAAAGTCATCCATCAGCAGTACACTTCACATGGAGAGGAGCGGACAAGGAGCAGCTTATTACCACACAAAGAAGACAGAGATAGAGAAAGAGAGCTGGGGAAAAAGAGGGAGAACAGGATTATTGAAGCATACATAGTCTTCTGTAACACAGGACATTAGGTCAGGTGTCAAGTCTACTTAGTTAAAGGTTAGCCTACAAAAACTCTGATCCGTTTAGCATTTAGCATCGTCTTTTCCTATATTTTCTGACATTTTAAGCCACTTTGACTTAATGGTACGTGTATACAGAGGGAAAGCACCAAACAGTACAAATGTGTCCTTAGACTGAGAAGAGAAAAGAAAAGAAAGAAAAACTGTTTTGTTTTCTCTAGGCCAAAAAGTACCGGCACCACATGCTACTTGACACTACAACATTTCCTGCGCTAAAACGCTTGCATTGGTGGAGAAGTTACACATTACACATCAGAAGTCCAGTTATTCATTTATCAAAAACAAGTAAACAAGTTACTACGGACAACTGACAACACTTGTCAAATGACATCTGATAAGAGTTTGGCTAATTTACGCAGCTCCTGTCGGTAACTATATACACAATCTGGACTGTAAAAACAAAAATTAAGGTGTATAATAATATATTTTTTTTATTATATATATATGTTATGCACTTTTTCATATAGTTCATGTTTACCAGGGCCTGATCCTTCTTTAGAGGGCTCTTCAAAGGGTGAAATGAAATGAAAAGGGTGAAATCATCTTGAAATTGTCCATCCACTGATTTCATTTGTTGTTTGAAAAAGTTTGGACTGTCGAATTTTCATTACTCTGTGCCGTAAGCAGACGCCATCTAGGCTGCATTCGTTATTATTGAGGAAAGAAAGTTTTCCTGTATGCTGAGCGTCTCAGGTCGTCAGGTTAGAAAAGACTTCTCTTCCTCTCTTCATGCTCCACTGCGTTCTACCATGCCAATTGATTTTCCTGTCTCTATACTTGTTCATCCCACTTAAAGCGCTTGTTACCTATGGTGAATCTGTTGTGGCAAATTGTATCCTACAGTATCTCTCACCTGAAAGACACAGTTCCTGGAGGCAGAGAAAAACCCTTCAATAGACCTACATTATTCTAAGGGCCCTTCAATCTTACCATTAAAAAATCTTTACTTGTGTCAGAGGCAATAAAAGACAAGAATAAATATTAAGGATGCAGTTTCAGCCAGACCAGTCGGTGAATTGCCTGAACAACTAGTCGATGAATATGTCTTAAGCGCTGTATAATTAAGAATCTTTCAAGTTTACATGAAATAAAATGTATTTGTACGTTCCAAACCAGACAATGTAGCGGAATGGGACAAAATACAAAAACAAATAAAAAATAAATGAATAAATAAAATAGTCATTATGTAATTTAATACTGTGTGTGTGTGTGTGTGTGTGTGTGTGTGTGTGTGTGTGTGTGTGTGTGTGTGTGTGTGTGTGTGTGTGTGTGTGTGTGTGTGTGTATATATATATATATATATATATATATATATATACACACATACATACATATACATTTGTGTGTGTGTGTGTGTATATATATATATATATATATATATATATATATATACACACACACACACACACACACGTATATATATATAAAATGTATTTTTTTATTTAAAAATGTATTTGTTTTAACCACACATACACTAAGTTAATTGTTAGACAACTAGTAGACCACTGTGTGCCATCCCTAGAAATTACGAGTTGATTTATACAAACAATAAGCATGCATAATGCTATAAACGTATTTTTAGAACAGCTACAAATTTTCCAAAAGAGTCCAAATGGACAACCACGTATTTTCTCATTGAGTTATCTCTAGGGAAATCTCTCTCTCTCTCTCTCTCTCTCTCTCTCTCTCAGCAGTTGTCTTCCTTGGCAGGATGTCAGCCTGTTTCTGGCTCTGCTGGGGATCTGAACGCAAGGCTTACTAAAGCTCAGCCACATTCTACCGCGTGTTTACCACCGCTTACCACGCAGCAGCACAGAAACGCGCTGACACGCCGCACTCGCAGTGCGAAGGGCCAAGCTGACACCGTCGCTTCTCAACTACGGCATCTGATGTCAGCCGGCGCTCGAACGAGGGGCTAAGTTTAGAAAAACACAGCAGAGGAAGACAGCAGAGGACACATGATTCCATGCACATTGTCAGAGAACCCCAGAGTGAAAAGGCCATTCTCTCAAATGTCAAGCTTTGGTAATAGGGGAAGAAACATCAGCCTGGGAGGCAGCGGTGTGATGCTAGCTCGTTTTTCCTGTTGGGCTGCACTGCCGTTCTGCCCGGCTCAGCAGAACGGAAGACAATGCAGTTGTAAAGTAATATGTTCGAGAGCTCGGGGTGGACCTGAAGGGCACGGCCAGGTTCTGCTGAAACACAGCCTGTAAATGCATCATTAGTGCTCCCCTAAGAGTGCCTCTCAGGTGGAGGAGTACTGTTTGTCTTTGCGCTAGTCGGCGATTAAAGGCGAAACAGAATCTCTCGCTCGTTTTCTGTCCGTGCTCCAGCAGAGCGAAGAGAGGGGTGCGACGGTTGGCTCGTCTCCCGGCCCTAAACGTTGTAGAAAGCCTTTAAAAGCTCATCAAAAACAACATCCACACAATCACGCAGGAGCGGGAAGCTCGCTTAAAGCGCCGCTGTATTTGTCAAGCTGTTCGCTGAAACATTGTCATTATCTATCGTGTTTAAGGAGCCAACATAAAAACACATCAATGTAGACCCCTCCCCACTCCACATACGGATTCATTGGCTGGATTTTTCTCAGCTGTGGCCTGACATCCGAGATGTTGCCTGACCTGTCTGGTCACCTGCACCTGGGCTGAACTGAAGTGACCCGTCCTGTCTAGACCTGAGGGAGGCGGCGAATCGCCATGTTCAGCAATCGCTGCAGGTGCAAAAGGAAAGAGCTCGACCAAGTCTCCCACACTCCTATTAATACGTTTCCTAACCTCTCCTCAGCAGTCCGGCCGATCGCCTGTCACAGAGAGGGTGAAAATGGAAATAAAAAAATGGAGGAGGGGAGGCCTAGGAGGAGACAAAAGCTTCAAGGTAAATGACATGGAGTTTAAGGAATGCTTATGATTGAAAGAAGGCCAAAACAAAGAGGAAGACAGACTAAAACAGAGCGAGAGACAAAGGAAGGTGGAGGAGGAGGGGGAGGATGAAGTAGCCGGGCAGAGCTCCACCTGCACTTCAGCTCAGAATGGCCCTATGGGAAGACCTCCCTCACTCCTTATATAGACAAATCTGCCACTCTCCTTCAGACCCACTGCTGCCCTGTGGGCCGTGACAGGGTTATTTTCAGAAGACTGCAGAGCCACAGCTAGCTGCTGTCCAAAGTCAAAGCGGAGTTTCCATTGTCACAACTGATGGCTGGCTAGTTACCTCTAAGGATCTTTTTGAACATCATGACTATGACAAAGGCAAGAATCACCATTAATAGAACTCAAATTTAGCGAATCTGTCTATGTATTAAACGTCATCATGTAACTCATCCCACATTGTTTGTGCTATGGACATAAAACTTAAATTGTGTGGCTTTTTGATCTTGACAACTGGACTGTTTTACACACCGGACAATAAAATTGGTGGTTTGGTGGTCAACTAATTTCCATTGACCACTCAAAACACCTTAGCAACCACATAGCAATGCCCTGACAGTCACCCACAACACCTTAGCATTGGGGTGCCATGTTTTGCACAGGCAAAAATATGTAATAAATCAATCAATAAAATGTTTTATCATGAAAAAAAACTACCAATGATAAAATACTGTATAAAAAAATATGTCTAAGATAAAATTGTCTAAATACAATAAAAACAATACATTTAAAAAATGTTTTAAACGTTACAATAAATTATATAAATTATAAAGGTATAATATGAAAAATAGGTATGCATTATGACTTACTAAAGATAACATTTAACAGTGCTCTTAAATGATTATCGTTTTTAAAATTTAACTTTAATCTTTTAAGATTAATTTAAACCAATATATTGAGCATCCCAAACCTTGACTAACATTCTCTAAGAGGACAGATACAACATGACAAGTACAAGATACTGCTTCTATGCACAGCAAGAATCCAGAGTACAGCTCCACAATAAAAGCAACTGTGAGAATATGAAGTGCATAATTGTTGACTTTCCACAATAAAGACTGCTTGTTAAAGCACAATATTCCAGGGTGGAGCCAAGGTGCATGTGTGCTGAATCAGCAGATATGGGGGAAGGCGGGCAGAAGTGCTGATTAGTGGGAAAGCCATATGTTCCATTGACAGGTTCCATCACGACAGAAAGCACGGCACCCCTTTGTGAGGGCACGGCCTCCCCTCAAAGGTGCCCCCCCCGCTACCTGGCATCTTTCACAGAGCGGTAAAGACAAGAGGATTCTGACAGCACAGGATGGATAGTGTTACCTATAGTTAAAGAGAGGAGGGGGTGAGACAGAAGACATGGTGAAAACAACAGAGAGAGAGAGAGAGAGAGAGAGAGAGAGAGAGAGGAAAGGGAGGGGTAACCGAGTACACGTCAAATGAACCGGAGCGCAGCGGAAACGGCAGCAAAAACAAGCAGCATGTCGGCTGGATTAAACCCGTCAGATGGAACACAGATGCAAGCCTGGACACAAAAGCCTGATCACCAGCCACAAGTTTCAACGAGAGGACTTCTTACCACCTCGTCATCTTGCAGGATGGCACAGTCATTAACACGCTAGAGCTTTTCACGTACAAACAAGCACATCAACAAAGTCATCATGCGGTGGCAAAGTCTTAAAGTGAGGATGGGGGCCAGAGAGCAGCTACCAGCGAGACCTGGATGCCATCCCGTACCCCCCTAGTCTCAAATAAGATCACTAATAACAAAGGGGGCGAACCTGAGCAGGTAAACGGAGAGCCGAAGGCGGTAAGGTCATCAGCAGGTAGCAAACTCACTGATAAAAGAAGGAAAAGTTCATTTTTCAGCACTGTCCTTTGCCGCCCCCCGACCTGAGGCGCTTCTGACAGCGTTTATTAGCCTCGAAAGAAAAATGATGAGAAGGGCAAAAGGGTCGGCCAAAGGAGGGGGATCTGAAATACCTCATTTCACTCCGCTCTCGAGTCCAACTAGGATTTATCTACCAGGACCTACGACCAAATGAGCCAATAAGAGAACTAGATAGTGTGGTGGGGTGGGGCAGATGGAGGGTAAAAAAGAGAGACATAGAGAGAAGAAAAGATTAGTCAGGGATTGAAAAGCGTGCATAATTCATATGGTCATTACTAGAGATGATTTTTGCACATCTTAAGAGAGATCAGAGTCATAATCTAAAATGGGCCCTGATGGAGACCTTACGAGGCAAGTATCAGAGGAGCACTCTGGAGATTCGAGACTAGGCCTCTTCTGTCGGAGCACGTCCCATCCTAATGACATTCCGCTCCTTCCCATAAGCCTCCACCGCCGCGCTGCTTCCTCCCCAAGGGGGGACCGTTAAGGCCTCCGCATCCAAGCAGCAGCAACAGAGCAGGCGATTTTCCTAAAATAATAATTAACTGGGCAATTTAGCGAAGGGAAGAGGAAAAAAAAACTCCCAGCCCCCACGCTCAATTATTCCTGGTCTCTTTGCACTTTTCCCCCATTCAGTCCCAGAATAGCACGGCATCCATATTTCAAGGTGGCAAAGCAGTGGAAATGATTACTTCAGAGTCCAGCAGGTCTATTTTCTCAGCTCCCACTGCCTACAACAAGCCCACGGAGAACTTGGCAGCTGGCTTTGAAAAGCACAGCCTTCATCAATAAACGTGTTCCAACGGCTTTGAGGACTTTGATTAGATTTGGGTTGATATGACACCCGATTCGTATGGGCTCATGGGCTTAATGCCCATGGGCTCACATTAGACATTCTGCGTGTAGCATTTCTGAGCAAACACAATGATGCCTTTCATTTATCCGAATCAACATTTCCTGCTGTAGGTAATGGATAAACCCATAAGAATTCTCAAGTTGACTTCGCTGCCCCTGGAAATGATCTATCTAAGAAACATCTGATATGTTGTTACCCTTGGCAATCATATCGTAAACAGGAGGGTAAATAACACCCTCTCTGGCACAAGGAATTCTCGACACTGTTCTCTGATAGAGACACTAACGCCTAAAATAACCTAGTTTCCCCTTCCCGCAGTCATCATTATTGGAGCCACTGCAGAGCCGGGAATGTACACCATTATGCACTGACAGCCTTTACACTCGCTAAAGGAGAGGCAACAGCACAACAAACACCAATATGTCCTATCTGCTCGACACAGATGTCAAAGACAGAGGTGCAATAAAGACGCAATGTACAAATTCCTTCTGGTTGGAAAGAATGCAATGCATGCATTAAGCACTATCTACACATGCAAAAATAAATGTGGTTGTATTTAAGGACGCACAATATAACTGCACCACATCAATTGATGCACCACATGGTTGACATTAGACATTTAATCAGAAGATACAGAATATTTCTTTGTGCATGCTCATGAGTCATTTCCACTATTTTTTACATTTAGATTAAGTGAGCGTTAGATGATGGCATAAGGTAAAGTTAATAATTTAAAACATTAATAATTGAAAAACTTTTTTTAATAATGTAAAATTGAACAAATCTTTAAAAGAATATCGATGTTTTTTATACTGTACTTTATAATTTTGTAATGCCTAAATTCACTTGTAGTGAACAATGACAAATTAAAATTTTTGTGAGTGTGTGTGTAAAAAAAAAAGTTGGGCAAAAAGAAAAAAAAATGGGCCAAGCCAAAAACGGTACAATATTTTGTGGTCATTTTAATGGTATTATAGCCTGGGAAAACCCAGACAGCTTCCGGCAAATTTAGATTTGCTCTGCAAGTAGTCTGGCAAAGAGCTCATTCAAGCCCATTTCTAATCCCTCGAAATCGCGGCACCAATCAGAAACGTTGGGGTGGGCTTTACACGATGATGATCGCTCTGATTGGTTTTAGGTCTATCCAATTGCGCCCAGAGGCATTGGAGCGACGTCTGTTGGTTAAGCGCAGCAACTTTTAAATGCATATTAAAATTGCAAACACATGAGGAGGACAGTCTCCATGAAAGACTCACTGGCAGATGAACGTGCTACTACATTTCTCTCTGAAACGGTAGGAAATTAAATTAGATTTAATAGAGGATTTTAACTGTGACAAGATGATTGACAGGGCAGTTTACGTGACAGGATGCACGCGACAGATCCGTCCGATAAAGATGACCAAGTAGTATGTCTCAAAGCTTGCCTACTTTTTTGCTACACATTCAAAAGTAACTACCTTTTCTTCACAAAAAGAGTACATACTTTTATGGCGTAGTGTAACTTTGGCGAACTGGGACGCAGCATATGGCTTTACACGATGACGATCGCTCTGATTGGTTTTAGGTCTATCCACTTGTGCCCAGAGGCATTTGAGCGACGTCTGTTGGTGACGCCCCTTTGGAAAGGAGTTATTAGTGAAGCTTTGCCAGACCATAACTCAGTTACTACTGAGAATGGTCTGGTTTTAACCAGGCTAATGGTATTAACCATTTTAATCACAATTCATGGGTCAGTAAATTAGCGAGATTTGCAGAAATACTGTAGATAAAGTAACTTAGCTGAAATTTGGACAGGAGCATTGTCTTGTTGATCATCTGATCATTCCTCTTTAGATAACAACTTTTCAGTTGTGGGAAGTAAGAAAGTAAGGCATTCTGCAATATTCTCCTGTACTTCAAAGCATTCAATTACTTTTCACCGTGAAATATACCAATACCAGCAGCTAAAAAGACTTCCCCACACAACAATACCTCTTCCTCCATGCTTCACTGTGGTAGAGATGCATTTATTATTATATTTCTCAACAGACTTACGAAGACACCGCTCTGGAGCATCACCATGTAACTTCCCGAATTCAACCCAAAAAAAGAATGCACAGATAGGTATTTTTTTATGCCTGATACCGATACCAATTTTAACAAACATCTATTGGCCGATACTTGCCCACTAATTAGAAATTGTGTCATTAAAATAGATTGTTTTGATCATGTTTCAAATTAGCAAAGTTAAAAAACACGTGCATTAAGGTAAACTATTGCTGCACCATCAAATCATTTTTCAGAACATGGATTGGATCCATTTAACATTCAGCAGGCCAAAATTATAAGGCAAGAAGACAGATTTAAAAAATACAAATAAGACAACATGACAAACTTCAGAGGTTGACTTATTATAGAATATTACATTTTTCTTTGAATAAACTCAATAATTACAGTGCTGTTGTTACTTTATATATCAAGTATAGGTTTTGCTACTTCAGAAAAAAATGGACTGCTTTTTCCCCACTAAAGTGCAGTCTGACAAACTACACAGAGCTCAATGCTAAGGAATTTTTCCAGCACAAATAAATAAATACAACAGAACAAAGATACAAATTAAATAATGCTTTTCAGGTATAGGTGCTTTTCTGTCGGTTTCAGATACAGAAATTGAATAAAGTAATCATGTGTATGTGTAAAATAACACTTCATAACCCTCACTGTATAAATTAAATATAATAATCCTCAGTTAAAAAAACTTTATTCACTCAAGAGTTGTTTTGGTGCATCACTATATATATATATATATATATATATATATTTCTATAGAATGTCATATCATATCCCATGTTTCATTAAATGCATTCATCTAGCCATCGAAAAAAGATCCTTCATCTTAGAAATCAATTTTTTGGACGCAAGCTGTGGTTGCACCTCAAAGAAAAAAGCTCTTGGCCTGGAAAGAGGCAACCAAGTACGAAGGTTACTCCGATTCGATCCCTTGCTAATTAGCGCTGCTCGCCGCTCAGTACATGGTAATGGAATCCAGGGGATTCATTGACTGGATGCACTGTGTTTAAGGTCTGCAAATTACCTTGGGCTCCAGTTACCACCGGCTGGCACTGAGCTTGCTGAAGCTCAAGGTTCAGTCCAGCATAAAGGGACACACACAGCACCGCACAGCAGAAAAGCCAGTGTTCTCGCAATCTGGGTCAAACACATAGATCATAATGCAAGAGTGTTGTTTTTCGCCTAGGAAAATATATGACAAGCTGCGTTGTGCAACGCTTAACCATGTGTTTATTTGTCATGTTCTTTGTTTGTCTCCGTTTTTTCCAGCTAATTAATCTGAAGGGACTACACTTGCTCATGCACTGTGATGAGGAATCGCAATCTCCGCAGAGATTTGCTGTGTACAACCGAATAAACTGGATGACCAATGACGGCATGCATTAAACTTTAAAATACGCATTCTTACATTTAATAATACAAGTGACAATTGCCCCCATTTTGATTGATCTGAGATGAGAGACACAACCAGCTTCAAAGCTTGCGAGCTAATCACAAGGAAGATCACAGGTGGTTCAGGTTGTCTAACCCAGCACCCATCTCATCCAACTGACATATCCCAGAACCCACCTGGAGACGTGGCCTGGACCAAACAGACCCACAACGGCCTCAGATGAGCTTTAATCTTCCCCCGGCACCACAGCGATCCCGAGACAGAGAACAGCTCTGCCTATGGCTCCTTTGAAGCACGGAGCTCCATTAGCTTTCATGGCTAACCCAGAAGCCCTGTATGAGGCCTTCCTTTTTGAACAGACACCACATGGAAGAGAACAAGATGAAAATAAATAAATAAAAGGAGCGTTGAACGAGGAGGTTGTCTCCCCTGTCTGAGAGCTGCTCCATCTCGGAGAACTTCAAGGGCGTGATTTGGGCTTTGATGAGGAGCGTTGTGACGGCTGACAGAGCTGAAAACACAGCATTGCTTACTAAAACAACGGCAAAAACAAACGCAAGCTGTCTGTGAAGCGTATAACGCGCTGCACCTGTGGATGGCTCGCTCGCCCGCCTTCATATTCTCTCTCAACAGCTGCTGCTGCTGGATCAGGACTACGCCTGCTGCTCCTCAACATCACTGACAGGATAGCCCTAGCGGAAGCTGTTTTCTGCTTTTAACATCACCTCGGCAATTACAGTCGCTGAGAGTGCGTAGCGGGGAGCCTAACCTAAGGGAAGCTCAGTTATCACCATTCGAAATTCTACCGGCATTACTCAGTGGTTGAGCTACTGTCACAGATGGATCTGGTACGCTACACTCATGCAAGTCAAAACGAAATCATAATTGACTTTTCCCCATTCACTTTTATGCGCATTCTTGGTCTTATATTGAAATATTCATCAGTGAACAATATTACAAAGATAGAAAAGATGATCATTATAACATTTTTAACAAGGTAACTAATTACTTAACATTACTTGACTTTTTTTTGGTTCACAAAAAGCCCTTTAATTTTTCCAATAACGTATCATATATACACCACTTTTCACAATCCAATAACTGGATTAATTGGCCAACAACAATTACGCATAAACCATTTCAATTATTTTATTTCAGATTTTTGACAACAAAAAAACTAAATGATCATTAGACCACATTAAGAACATAATATGCGGTATAAATATTCCAATAATAAAATAATAATTAGCATCTTAACTATTCTGGTTGGTCTAAATTGTAGCATTTTTATCATTGGTTTGGACTATATAATTGTTAAGCTACACATTTTACATATTTTTTTTTTATTTTATAAAATTGTTTTAATAATTATTCATATATATATATATATATATAGACACAACAAAAATCACACCAACCAGAACCAACATAACAATCCCAGAAAGGACAATGTGTTGTTCACCAAAAGCCCCACACTTCATGCATCACAGGAGAGGGCAAACCCATCATCGGTTTAGATGGAGCCATGTAAAATAGAGTTCATAACTGCCTGCGAAGGGCCAAAGAGGTCACCTGGAGTCTCCTCCCTGCTGAAGCCAACTCAAACATGATCCCCATTTTAATCTCACTAAGACACTAAGAGAGCTGCCAGGCAGGCACAGACTAGATCAGATGCTAAGCAGGCACAGGACATATTGATGCTTCAATATGGATAAACGTCACAGGTCATTCTGCAGTGCCTTGTGGACATTGATTTGAGACAGAGATGTGCAATTGAGGGCTATAGGACTAACAGGAATAGCTTAGCTAAAATACTGGCTGAATCTCCTCTGTCCTTCCATGTAAACACGCAAACAGGAAGGACATAGAATTGTGCATCAACTAGGGGTGTAGCAATACTTTGTGTCACAATATATCACAATACAAAAATGCAACAAAATGTATAATGGATAGTGACAAAGTTTTCAGAGTTTTAGTGTCAGTACTACATTAAACTACTATATATAATGTTGAATATAATGTACAATAATGCAATGGGGGAATATTTGTGGGTCCTGATAATACCAAATGTCTTATGTTACACAGTAAAAAGTGGCCTACATAAATAAGAGCATCTTATTGATACATCTCTGGCCTACATAAATAAGAGCCATTCGTCGATTGGCAAAGTCATCTGCAGCTGCCATTGTCCTGTGCATTGGGTTAACAGTATCAAGTCCAAGCTTATTCGTTTAAAACCACAATGTAATATCAAATTTAGCATTTTAATCAACAGTACATTTTTTGTTAACCTATTATCAGTATCGTGATATGTATCGAATAGTGACATGAGGGTATCGTTACACCCCTAGCATCAACCAATATAATGTGGTCTGACAAAGACATAATGCTACTGGGAAAAGCAGAAAGCTCTAACTTGGGTTGTTATGTAAGACAGTAACCACTTTGTATGAGTTAGCTTAAACTCGTAGATTCCTTCTGCCTGCTCTCACCCCATTTGCTCTCTCCTGGGTTTTAATGTGACTACAGCAAAGCTGTGTTCAATTACTCCTATAGTAGACTACTGGCTTACAGGCACAGAGGAGGTTAACCAGCCAGCACTACAGCAAAGGCAGCCACTAAGTTATCTGCGGGCCTCTGAGCGGCTTCGTTTCACCTGCTGGTCACAGCACTACACTCACTCTCACAACAACAGCTCATCAACCTATAAACCTTCATGAATGTTACAGTTAGAGGTCATCCGCCTTACCTAAGGTCAAAATGAAATAGGCGTGTAACGGATTGTAGTTGACCCATGATCCGTATGGACCGGGCCCCACGGATGACATACAAGTGATTTGCGGATTATTTGCAAAGTTTAACCATCATAGAGTGAGAGTTTATAATTTGCACTTGTTTTAAGTCTTGCCAATTTTAACATTCAAGTGAGTTTCGGACAGCTTGCAAACAGACCCGAGTCCGTAGTTGAGAAAGAAATCGGATGTGTATCATATTGGATCAGTGCATTCGGTCTTAAAGTGACAGCAGGCTATAAATATCTGCTGGTGTCAATCTCTGTATTGTTAATCAAATGACAAAACACAGCTTTAACAAAGGTTAATCTATATTCAATTATATAGTGACAATATATTATTACATATCTGTACCTGAATTCTATGTTAGACCTTACTTTATTTGTCATTTTATTCTATTGTATTTATCTATTCTTGTAATCTTTGATTTTATTCTTATTTTATTACTGACTGCTCACTTGTCTTTAATAATGTTTGAACTTTATTAGCTAGGCTAGTAGTTTTTGCTGTGGTATTGAAGTACTTAAAGTGTTATTTAAGTAATAAATGGAAAGGAAAGTTATGTTTCTAATCCCCATCAAATGCAAAGAACTACACTACCGTTCAAAAGTCTGGGATTGGTAAGATTTATTAATGTTTTTTCAAGAAGTCTCTTATCCTCAACAAGGCTGCATTTATTTGATTGAATATACAGTAGGCCTAATATTGAAATATTATTATAATTTTAAATAATATTCAAATTCATAATGTACTTGATTCCAGTGATGGCAAAGCTAGACTTCAGTGTCACATGATACTTCAGAAATCATTCTAATAAGCTGATTTCCTGCTCAAGAAACATTTCTTCATATTCTTATTATTGAAACTGATACATACAACATTTATTTGAAATATAATTTATTTTTAACAATGTAAAAGTCTTTACTGTCACTTTTGATCAATTTAATGCACCCTTGCTGAATAGTTAGAATTAATTCCTTTAAAGTAAACTAAAGTACTGACCCTAAACTTTTGAATGGTAGTGTATATTCAGCATAAATGCTAAATATGGTGGACTGTAATATCACACCGACTTCACAATCTCCCTTTGCATATTCCGCAAGTCACCAATGTTCACACTTTATCTCTCTTGAACGACAAAGATGCAGTTAATCTATTGAGAGCAGTAAATGGAGTTTGTTTTCTGGTGGAGGAAATTGAGAAATAGGCCAATCACTCAGGCAGCATCAGCGGACAGCTTTAACTGGCTGAAAAGAGCCATTTAAGGGAATGTCAATCGAACCTGAAGGTATATTTGGCAGACAGGAAAATGAAGGTAGCTCTGTGGGGAAGCTGCGCAATCTTTGGCAGCGGTTTGTCAGAGCGCACCGAAACCCTGATTGGGGGAGGAGTCGCATCGCCAGACGCGAGACACTGACAGACAACTTTACAGTTAGTTGTAACATTCGCATAGCAAATCCTGTGACTTAAGGTGATGCTATGACAGTTTAAATAACACTGACATTTACTGAATCGTGAGCCGTCACCGCGCTCTCTCTCTCACCTTTAGCTGTCGAACGAATGGGTAAAATTAGTTCGAGATCCCTTTTGTTAGCTTCTTTTGCCATCGAAACTCCGACAAAGTAATAGGCGAAAGGGGAAACATAATGCAACTGGTAAACATAGGTTGTAAATCTTCCCCCAGCTGTTTTTGAAGTAGCACCGCTGTTGTGGAATCACGGGAAAGGCTGTCTATTTGTTATTATGCAGAACTAAATGAACTGACAGAGAAAATCGAAAAGCATTCCAACCTAATGATAATGGACTGGCGGAATACGACAGCCCTACAATCTCTAATTTTACTACTCCACATTAGCATTTTACTTAACGTGAAAAATGCCTGTGCACTGCTGAGGAGAATAAATTTGAAGAGCACCATGAACAACTCACTGATTAGCCATAAACCCAGTCCAAGACAAGGACAAATTAAATAATGACCTGCTTAAAAAATGCTAAATAAAACAATCATAAAAAGGACAGCCTGATTAAAGCAGTCCATTCGCTATCCTCTACTTGTAAGTCGAAGACTGCATTGAGAATCCTTTTAAAGAGGTCAGCTATTGTTTGTCTGGAAATAAAGGCCAAAATATGCAATTTTTCAATCTGCCTAAAGTGAGGTTCGTGGCTTGGACGACTGGATAATCTACTCTAGTTTGGGGCTGGAAAGCCTTGTGTCCCTCAGGATATGTGGTTAAACCGAAGAGCCACAGGAACAGAATGGCAGGAACAGTTTTACAGAAAAATCTAGCCTTAACTGGTAGCTGGTTTCTAGCCATCTTGGATCAGCAAAGTGGTCAAGTCAGTTTTGGGAACATGGTAGTTGGTTAACCATCTACTGACCAGCTTGGACTACTACAATGACCAATTTTAACTAGCTAATGGCCAGCTTGGATAAGCTACCATGTTTCAAAACACAGCTACTAGTTTTTCAGCAACGGATTTTCCAGCAGAGAGGAAGTACGGCTCACTGAAGACCTGGTCTCCACTGCTGTAACTATTGGAGACCTGTAATCAACATCAGGGGATAGAAAGAGAGAGAAAGAGTGCTAGGGATAGAGGGAGAGAGAGAACAAGTGAGTGGGATTAAAGGTGCGCAGGGGGTACTCCACTTTCACTCTCAGTGATCAGTGGCGACTACTTTTAGCATGTCTCCTCGTCATCTGTGGCACTGCCCTTGATTCCACTAACAGCATGAGAGAGAACGAGAGACAGAGAGACCAGCCAGAAGCACAGAGGGGAGCCTTCCACTCAGTCACCTCATCCAAAGGAAGTGGAAAAGAGAAGCTATCAAGCACCCACTAAAATGTCAAAAATGAGAGAGACAATAGCGGAGGATAATCCAAATCAAGGAAGAGTAAACAGGCGAATTAGGAACATGGTTTAAAAAATGACTCAGATTGACACAAAAATAACACTAGCCACTTAAATGACACTTAACACGGTAGTAAAGCGCTTCAATTTACAGGTGATCATCTTTAGCTTCAGCGCATGCAGCTCAAACAGCAATGATTGAGACGGTCATATCAGATAACACATTATTAATGACAACACTATTGTAATAAAACTTTGTGAATTCTTTGGGTTTTGTTGGCGTGTTAGTTCAAGTTCACTTGTGCATTTGCATCATTTTGCGCAGATATAAGTTGCAATATTATGTTTATATTGCATAAATATCTGATTCATCTCATAGGATGCGTTTGGTTGAGTTAATTAACGCGCTAACAAAGCGCTTCAGTTAAGGTGTTTATTCAGCTCTTCAGCTTCAGCGCATGCAGCTCAAACAGCTATGCACAACATTAATAACTATGATTGGGACTGTCATATACATAACATTATAGAGAGAACACTATTGTAATAAAACGTTGTGAATTCTTTGGGTTTAGTTGCGTGTTGTGTTTCAGCGTGTTGTTACGGCAAGAGCGCATCCACAAAAAGAGTAACACGTTCTGACTAGCACGTAAATTAGTATGTACTTGTACATTTGCCTCATTTTGTGCAGATATAAATTGTGTTTTTGTATAAATATCTGATTCATCTTATATAGGATGCGTTTCTGAGTTAATTAACCCGCTAACAAAGCGCTTCAGTTCATTCAGCGCACACAGCTCAAACAGCAATGTTATTTGAAACAGTAACATTAATATTAGATGTTTCCTTTTCAAAAACATTGATGCATTATTAATAATAACTAAAACCTTTATTTTTCTCTTATTATTTTTATTAACAATGGTTTAATTAAAATCATTTTTTATTTTTGTATGTGCGGTGGCTATTCCATTTTGTTTACCCAAGCTATTGTTTAGCCATAATTGTATTTATTTGTAAATGTTTTGTTTTTTTTATAAAGAAAGTTTAGGAATGTAAAATTAATTTGAAAACTTTCACTGGTTCAAACTAGGCTACTGTACTGTATATGTTTGATTTATGTTGAAGTGCTTGGGACATGGCTTTTAATGGTAATTGTAATCAGATCAAATTATATAAAAAATTTGGATTTAGATTTATCAGCCAATATATCGTTAGGACAACTTTGATTAACTTTTTTGATCCACTTCAAATATTGACTACTGTATTGTATTATATTAACTCTGTGTACAAGCTTTAGATGTTGCAGCTAAAAATGGTTGACGGAGAAATTAATAAATAGGGGTGAAACGAAAACGAAAACGAAATAAGAAACAGCCGAGTTCATGGGTCTCCGTGCAACCCACAACGTTTAGCAATCATCTCTGCTAAACCCTCACACATCCCCTCAGCCTCTGGGATAAGACCTAGGAGTAGGACCACACTAAGAATGTGGGATTTACAGCCATACCTGAAGCCCTTGGACATAGATTTCAGGAATCACTGGAGCTTGGGCAAAGAGCGCCTTAAAAAAAAAACGGAGTGAGATGAAAGATTTCACATTTCAAGGGTGAGATAGAAACCAGTATCCACCAGTGAAAATGGTCTGCCGACATTTTAAGATCATCACCTATAACCAGTTGCGAGCACACGCTCTCTGGGTCAAAAGTAGTCCAGCCCTTAACCCTGGCGTAGAGGGAGGGAACAGCTCTCAGAGGGTGACAGTGGCAGTAATGACTGGTTGTGGACAAAAGAATACATCAGGGAGACTGTTGCTTCACAACAAGGGCCTTCTTAAAATAGATTGCTGAGCCAAGAAGGACAGTTTGGGCTCTTCGAGGGCTGGGGATTCAACGTCAGCCACAAATTTTATAATGCGAGTGGGCGATTAATACCAAACTTGCTCATTTTACATCGGACAATAATTTTCACCCCTTTTCAAGCGTTTACATCACTTACACGCTTATGTCGCAATTCATGCATCAATTAATTGAGGACACATTTATTGCACACATAAATGGAATCAAATAAATATATTCACCCATGCGATATAAACAGCATAAAAAGAAAAAAAAAATCATAGATATCCTAAAATGTGTCCTAATAAAAGTTGTTTGCCCTTTTTTGGTGCCATATAAACAAGTCAGCCTCCATTTATAAACACAACAGGAAAATACACCACATTTATTTCGTTTATCACACCCCTATAATCTCTTGCAACCGTCCCTCAAATGCCAGTATCCCTGGCTGCAACAGAACCGCAAGTGGGCCAAATTAACGTTGAGATCGCTTATAAAGCGGTGGTCTTTCCATGTTAATTACTTTGGTATAATTTCTCAGCTCCCATATTCATAAGCCTGGCTCTTTTGATAGACACGGCAGTATTAAAAGCCCAGTATGTAAGACTATGAGCCACACAGCAGCGTATATAATGAGCCATAAATCAAATATCATTTACTGTCTATCGCGGGCTATTAATCTTTGCTGTGTTACTCAACGGTGCAACTCTGAGGACAGCTGCCTCTCTGAGCTATGCGCTCATAAACACAACATCAACCGTTCAATATCTTTTATGGTTATGGATGCACACCGTCAACTCGCTCAAACCTTGTCAAAGGTGCCAATCATAAGTTCAAGTGTCACGTCTACTTTTCCCTTTCTTTTTTTTAATCTGCTGATGTTCCCCAAGTAAACTTCCCCTTTATGTACTGTCCTCAGAGAGAGGCTGTGATCTCTGGTTTCGCACTATGATGAATGGTAAAAGCATGTTCAAATAAAAGCTTGTGTGAGGGAAGGGACGGGACTTTGAGAGTGGTTTTCACGGCAGGCAGCTAAGAGCTGGGATTTGGGAAGACGTGCGGCGTGTGCTGCGGAACAGCATGAGAACTGGAGCTGTAAAAACACACACAAAAAAAAGACAGACGCAGGGGTGAGATGGGAATTTCCTTTTTGATACAATTGTTTAAAAAAATGCACAAGCATTCGTTTAAAGACGAGGCTTCGAGGTAGCTTTATTGTAAAAAAAATAAAAAAAATAAACTCTCAAATGCTTTCAGGCCAAATTGCAGAATATGAATTTACTCTGAAACTGTACATTCATTGTGGCTTTTCAAGATTTGATCAAACACAAAGCAATGGTTGCTGGAGGAGATGAGAGTTCCTAAACTTTCAGGTTCAGTCAGGAGTTCTCAGTAGGGTGTCTACTTCAATAGAACAAGCACAACCGTGCTTGGTTGTTTTCCAATTTAGGCCTGAATCAGGATAGCGAGCTGTTGTTTGTTTGCTCCGTTCAAAGCGGAAGAATTCTGAACTGGAATTTGGGCTGTAAAGAGATTTCAAACTACATCCAACAAAAAAGCATGTACAGTAAACCACATTTCTGCTCAAACTCCACCACTGGATTACATGCATCTCTGGAAAAAAATTTTTTTTTACAAAAGTAATATTTTCAAATTTCAGGAATAAAAAGTGATAGCGCTGGGGAGTAGGCTATAGTACTGAATATAATGTGAAAAGGTAGAGATTCTGCTGTACCATTTTTAACTGCAGTATATCTGTGATGCAACTTAATCTGACACCAAGAAATTATAGATTAATTGATTATGATTCAGTTCATCTTAATTTGCAGCACTATGGCTTCAAACGTGGCATTGAGTCATGTCTAATGCATTACTGCTGTGTGAATGTTTTCAACTCAATTCTTGATTCTTCACATAACGTGAAGCCGTTTTTGAACTGATACCAGACATATTTATTTGTTAAGAATGATATCTTTAAGGATATATGTATATGGCTGATGAAGGTCATGAGACTGAACCGTGTTTCCATTGATAGTGTGCGGGATTTCCTTTTGTTTTTTAAGAATGATATTTCTACCAAAAATAACTGCATTATGATATATACTGTGATCTAAGATTTTGGTCACGCAGTCCATCCCTAAGCGAGTAATAAAAAAAGCAGGCCGTATTTGGCCTGGCCGTGTCCACGTTTGGAGGACGCATCAAACGGCCCTGACTCCCCAAGGTCGAATCAAGAACATCGAAACCTCGACCGAGGCAGCTGTGGAAACAATGGCTGTGCTGCTGTCGCCAATCAACAAACAAGTGCTCCCCGAGCGGCCCATCTCCCCCACTGCTCACAGCCATTAAGAGAGGGCCAGCAAGCCCAAATCTAGTGCGGGGCAGAGGGGCCACAGCTGTGGGGAGCATCAGCACAGCAGGGTACTCGAAGAACGGAGAGAGAAACACGGATGAAGACACAAATCGATGCACTGGGATGATAACACTGCACAAAATAAAAGTATGAGCATGAATATTGAAGTCTAGATGGCTAGTCTTACGTCCTGACTCCTGTTCTCCCAAAATGGCGCTGGCGCTCAGTCAGAAAGTGTCCTATGAAAAATGATGATGTATTTGACTACTACATAATCTGCCCTAAAAATAAACATGCTGCATCATGGTCTGGTACTAAATACTCTATTTGAGAAAACATTTTAATATACAAAGTTAATTTAATTCTTCATTTTCAAACAATCACAATATGGCTTTGATGTAAAGTTATTTCAATAAAGCCGATAACATTCATACAAATTAATATAATTATTTTTCTAAATAAAAAAACAATACAGAAAATTTGGTTGCTAGAGCAGATTTGCTGCAAAAAATAAAAGTAATTTAATTCAGCATCTTTAGATCATTACACATTTGCTTTGATTTAAAGTATTAAAATCTTTTTTTTAAATACAATAATTTATACAATCTGGAAAAAGTTGCTGAAAAATAAAAAAACTATTAAATCAACTGAATGCACATAGCATAGCGTGTGTACTGTGCAGACAGCTATTATACCACGGTATAAATTAAATTATATTATTATGCTTCTGCTATTACCTGACATTAGTGGTTCCTGATTTGCGACCAGCAGATTTAAGGTCCCAGCCAAAAAAGCGTGTTTACTTGGCAGTATGCACTCAATTTCCATTGCATGCAAAGCATTTTGCAAAACTCTGCTTCTGCTGCATCTAACACAAGGAACTGTCAAACACTGACCATTTAAGGAAGCAAAATCCCCACTGCTCGCTTCCATATAACCATCTAATCTCCATCTACTGTTACCAAACATGTCAAAGCCTGAAGGTAACCGCCCATTAGTAATAATTATTCACCTTGGCCCTGATCAGATTGCTCCAGGCTATACTGGTATCAGCTGCCCTCAACTCAACAGCGAAGCCGCAGTTAAGCGTGTGCAAGAAGAATGGATGGATGAATAACTGCTCTCAAGCTGACATTTACATCCGAGCTGTATGGTCAGTGGGAACATTATATCTATATTCTCTTGCACTAGCCCACTCTTCAACAGACATTTATCCTCATAACTTTCCCATTACACACAATGCATTGACCATCCACGAGGACTTCCCGGTATGGGTGTCATATCTCAGCATTACTAGGAGCTAAAACGGCTCTTACCATCGCTTTAGAAGGATGATATGATTCCTTTAATGATGTTATTATTTAAGAAACCACTCTGACTTGGGCCAAGCGTACAATCGCCGTTCCTTCACACATTTAACACTGGGGACTTTAAGCAACAGCTGATGGAACGGCAACAGCAGCCGGAAGTAAACGGTGAGTAAACTGCCGTAGCAAAAGAACGCAAAGATCACTAAGCAACAGTAAAGAGTACGTAAAGAGGACAGCTTAGGGGATCATTTTAATCATCAGACAAAATACAAAAAAGAAAGTGATTTTAAAAAGCAAGAGAAGGGTTGCTTTGGGCATTTAATGATATACAGAAACGATTACAATGCCACATAACGACTGTAGTAACGACTACGGCAAATCAGCTGTTCTCCCGTAGTAGACGGTTACAGTATAACGTCGCGAAGTAGCAGTTAAGCAGTTAGAACGACAGAGAGCCATTGCCGTTCCACCAGAGGCTGTTGCTTAAAGTCCCTAATATTACACCAATCCTGGGCATTCAGACTTTGTGATTTCAGATCTTGGCTGATATTCTCTAGATCTAGCTCTGATTGTTAACTGACTTGATGTGGCACTTATCTGCTCCAAGGGTCTTCCCATTAGGGGAGTAGACCTGCAGTCGAATGCAGTAACATAGCAACCAGGGTCACATGACCCATGTGCACTGCAGGGAGTTGATATTGTACACCTCCAGGCCCAGAGAACTGGCAAAGAAGTGAGCAGGACCCTCTATCACTTTCAGTCCTCCTCCTATATTACATTATTAACTGCTTTTTCATTTCAGCATTTCAGGCTTATGGATGGAAATGTGTTTCTACCTAAGGGCAAAACAAAAAAGATTGTTCTGGCACTTGTGAACTAAAACAGGCTAAAACAGCCAAGCAACCAATGGTTTTTAAAAGTTACAACTAAAACTAGACATCATTCTGTCCAAATAATTACTAACTGTCAAACACAGATGTTTAGAAAGATATTTAAAGAACAATACAATTTCTGTGTTGACAACTTCCTATTGAAACAAAAAACTAAGATGGGACATATCAAAGGAATAGTCCTTCAGTTTAAAATGCAGCCTGACAAATCCATTAATTGATGCTTGCTATTTTATTGGACGAAAATATCAATACACAACAAAGGGTAAGAGAGATAGATAGAGAGTAGAGGTCGACTGATTGATCGCTTATTATACATATTTTGTTATTTTGATTTTATAAACAAGTTCTAAAAAATAAGCAAATAAAGTGTACGAATTTATATACAAATACATACGAGTCTAATTTCAATGCTATGGCCTTTGTGTAGAGCCATATGAAGATGGCCATCTTTAAGCAGATTTATATGAAATGGTAACACTTTACCATAAGACTAAGGTTAAATAATGTATTTACTATTACATTTTAACATTTTAAAGTTTTAACATTAACGCACTATGAACTAACATGAATGATCATGGTATAATTTTTTTTTTTATATATATTTACAGTACATTTCCATGGTTCAGTAGTGGATTTAAATTTTTTGTGTTATTTAACGTGTTATATTTGTTTTCATTCAGTATACATTTTAAAAACTATCAGTTGATTAATCGGTTATCGGCCAGCGTGGGCTAGTTATCGTTATCGGTACAATCCACTATTTGTCTACCTCTAATAGAGAGAGATAGACAGAGAGACAGAGAGATAGAGAGACAGAGAGATAGAGAGACAGACAGATAGACAGATAGATAGATAGATAGATAGATAGATAGATAGATAGATAGATAGATAGATAGATAGATAGATAGATAGATAGATAGATAGATAGATAGATAGATAGATAGATGGATAGATGGATAGATGGATAGATGGATGGATAGATAGATGGATGGATGGATAGATGGATAGATAGATGGATAGATGGATAGATAGATGGATAGTATGAGGTACAGAGCTGTCATCACAAGATAAAACAGGGTCTAGGATCTCTGAGACCCAAGGAGTGCTGTATAGGTACTGTAACACCCCGCAAAACACAGACACTCCCATTGGACTCTCACGCCTGCCTGTGATTGATAATTAAAATTTTATGTTGCGATGTATGTGCCGAGGCTCCGTTTCATTCATAACTGATTGGCAATTATTCCGTCGATTACCAACAGGCCGCGAGTTTCACTCTGAACTCCTCTAACCGAGGAGGTTAAAGACCCGAAGCCTAGAACACGAGCTCCAGACATAATACGTCAATACCAGAGGAACCGCCACCCAAGAGCAGCCTTCATATTCAGCGAGACGCAACCTTTAACGACGGAGGCCTATGGGTAATTAATGTGCTGTTCATATTACTAATAACTAGCTTAATTATTCATCACAGACACTAGCCACAGATAAATGATTGTGATTTATTGTATCACTGCATCAGGGTCTTTGAGTAATTAGTGCTGCTGGAAAGCACAACACTTGGCCCTGTGCGCCACAGAGCTAAATTTTAGCTGTGATGTCCATACTATTAAAAACAAATATGCCCTTCACAAGTGTTCATTCAGAACATCTGATATAAAAAAAATGGTTAATCACCAATATGCTTTTTTATTACAAAGTTTATCATGTTTAATCCATTACATACAAAATCAGTGAAGAAAAATACACAATTTGTATGTGTGGTGTTTGGGACCGTGAGTGAGAAAGAGAGACCTATCAATATCTTAGAGCTAGCAGTCCCAGAACAGAACACATCAGCCAGGACAGGGCCAAAAATAAAAGCCTGCACCATTTGCAACTCCAACAGAGACTCTCCTAATGGGCCTTCGTAAGTTCACCAGAGGAGAGGGCCTACAGGAGATTTATTTTAAAAACCGAGAGGAAAATGTGATGACAGTTGGGCTGAGAAATCCAAATAAAAAAATCTGCTGCTGAATAAGGGATTGTTTGAGCTCTGCTAGTTTCAAATAAAATAGCTCGTCATATTCGAAACCATGTGGGGCAAAAAAACCCTTAGTGTTCAACAAGATTGTCGTAATCAGGTGCTTCGTTCTTTCATTTTTAACTCTATTGATTAAAAAAAAACATTTTATATATTAATAGGGCCTAATATTTAAAATAAATAAATGATATGGGGGCGAGGGACAGCATGGTAAATATAATGTAATTTATAATACACTACCATTCAAAAGTTTGCGGAAAGTACGATTTTCTTACACTTTTGTTCAGCAAGGACACATTAACTTTGCCAAAAGTGACAGTAAAAACATTTATAATGTTACAAATTATTATTATTTTTCAAATAAATGCTGTTTTTTAGCTTTATATTCAAAGAATCATGGGGATAAAATGATCCTAGTTTCCACAAACAATAAGCAGGATAAAAAATGTCAGATCAGCATATTAGAATGATTTCTGAAGGATTGTGTGACACTGAAGACTGGAATAATAATTAATTCAACTTTGCCATCACAGGAATAAATAAAGTTTTAAATAAAAATATCTATTTAAATAGAAAACTGTTATTTTTAACTGTAATAATATTTCACTATATATAGGCATCTTTGACATTCTGCTAGATGATTCCTTTGTTTGTTCCATGCAAAAAAAGCAAGTCATACAGGTTTAGAAAAACATGATGGTGAGCAAATCGTTTTTGGGTGAACAATCCCTTGAAACAACTGCAGCCATGCGCAGTATGATATGAAATAGGTCAGCTGAGACACCTGTGAATTAGAGCACAGCACACTGACTGAGTCTTGAAAATGTAGGAGTTTGTTTTGGCGTAGATATAGCGACAGGGGAGTAAAGCAGGTCAGTCGTCTCAAGCGCACTGTCCCTCCTGTTGTTTCAGCTGTATCAGCATTGGAAAGACGTTCCCCGGCAAGTTCCCATCTCTCTGCGTACTTCAGAGAGACCAAGCATCGCCCTTTACCCTCTCTCGGTCTACATCAAAAGCCTAGCGTGCATCTGCTGAAGCTAACAGCTGTTGCTAACCAGTCGCGCTCAAGGCTAATTTCGTTTGATGCTTCGATTCGTGCAGTGCCTTACGTGCAACGCTAAGTGTATTTGTGTCTTTGGTCAATATGAATAGAAGATGGCACTTGTTTTGTTCTTAGATGTATCTGGTGTGCCATCTGCTTTTAAAGATCAAATGAAATCCCACAGCAGTGGCGTGGAAAATCAAGGTAAGTGGTTTCTCAGGGACTTGCGTACACGGGATAAGCTAAATCCTGAAGTAGGGGATTGCGTCTGCATATGCAGCCCAGCCTTTTGCAAGTTCACTGTTACATAACTGCACCGTAACTACAGCCAAATAAACAAGTAGAAATGTTAAACCTGGGCATGCAAGATTAAAGGTTAGTTCAACTGTATATACAGCGAATGTTGACTAAAAGGACAAATGAGACGAATTGGAATCCAATTAGTTACAAAAAGTCTCTTTGACTTTGTCTCTTTTTTTTTAAAGACCTGATGTAATTGGACTCACTGATGAGATTTGCAAAAGGAAAAATGCATAAAGGCCTGGGCAAAAATCTGTGTTCCTAAACAGAAGTGAACTAAATAAAGCAACAATACAGAGTTAAAATAACCGCAAATAAATAAATCATACAATGGAAAATCAGTGACAACAATAGCCCTTGTGAGGGGGGGATGTTGTCTTTTAGCAAATGGATTTGTTGTGGATAGCAAGCCTGCGACACACATAACACACACTCCCTTACTTTCTGTCTTTCACTCTCTCTCTCTCTGCCAGTAATCTCTCTCTCTCTCTGTGCGAGAAAAACAGCCTCTAAATTTAGCATCAGATTTATCATGCGGTAGCAAAGGCTCCAGCTAACCAGAGAGGGCGGGGAGAATGCAACTGAAGGAGGCGTCGCCTCTGAAGGGGGGTGTCCATCACTCGTCACATTCAGAGCCAATGAAAAATGCCTGGAACTGACAGACATGCACACACTGCAGCTAATAGACACTAGCCGACCTGCCACACGGGACAAACCACAGACATCCGGATGAGCATATTTATATCTTTATGTACCTTTAGAGAACAAAACTGAAGGATCTCAGTAAGGTCCTGTATGGCAGTGGTTCTCAATTAGTGTGGTGCAAGTGCAACACAGAAATGGGTAGCCAACAATTGCTAAACTAATATAATAAAATAATAAAACTCAACTAACCATATTTTTATCCATAGTTCAGATGGTAACATAAATAGAAAATAAATCAAGTTTTAAAAGGACGAAGGAAACGGATAGGTGTGCATCTATCGAGTCAAAATCTGCTAAGGGGTAATAATGGAACAACAGTTTAAAAAAAAAAAAAAAAGAGTTTTCACTATTAATTAACAGGATCTGCATTTTCATGGGTTTAAATAAAAGATGTGTTATAAGAGATAATTAAAAACATCAAAACCCCTACTTTCTTGGTAAAAAATTTACTTGATTTTCAATATTAAACAAATTTGACAAATACAGCCGAATGTAAAATTTTTGACAAGCCAAACATGTCAGTCTCTCAAAAAATTTATTTCATGCCATAAAATAAGTGTAATGAACTACGCAAAAAGCATTTTGAACGTATCCAGTATGTTTTATAATTACCCAAAAATCAAACATGGTTCACCTCTCACGCATGTTATCACGTCCGTCAAAAACTTAGGCTTGCTGTCGGTTGGACTATAAGAACTAAAAACATCGGCATAAACACACTCATGGGTATCAATGACTTCACTGATTACTTGCTGGCTAAGAAATAAATAAGTATTACCTTAAGATCCATCTGTTTTCAAATCCACATCATTTGAATAACACAACATCGATGTCTGTCAAAAAATAACGTACACAATACACTGTAGTATTTGCGAGAAGCAGAGATTTAGGGAGTGCACACATTTCCTGGAAAACCCACATTACTAGAGTCTTCGCTTTCCGAGAAGAGGGTGAAAATTGTGGCCTGAGCGGCTTCAACATGCTGTCTGTCAGAGACAATAACGTGCGTTATACATAACACACACTAGTGTAAATTTTTTCTTCACTCACTGAAATTGAATTGGACTGATCAGGGAACTGAGTGAAATACTTCACGCTGCATGCTAAAGAGTATAAAAGATTTTAATATTTTAATATTTTGTATTTGTGACAGATTTTTTCCCAAATTTTGGCAAAAGATAAACTGTTAAATGGGTGATCTTGAGACGAGTCCCTGTAGGCATCCAATTTGACACTCATATGCTGATGTAATATATATTATAAAATAAAATGTAATTTAAATACTGTCTTCTCGGTTGTTTAAAAGATTAAGGCAATTATCAAAGTTTTATATTTAATGTTGTTTAATTTTCCAATAAAATATTATACATTTTTACATCTACATTTAATTTCCCCTTAGCAGATTTTGACTCCTATACATACATAACACAAATCAACGTGGACTTGTTGCCAAACATGCCATGAACAAAATTACACAAGGTAAAAGGAAATATGACCCAGACTACATTAAACACAGGGTCACTTGAAAGAAGATAAACTAATTTGATCAGACCACAATCTGTTTTGTGGTGAATCACTGGCTTGTGCATGAAACCACTGAAAATCAACAGACATTTAGAAACCAAAAGAATAAATTTTTCATTACATTCAGCCAATGTAATGATAATAATTTTGCAATTTGTAGGGCCTATGCAGTTTGTGGTAACATCAATACTTTTCAATTATTCAAAGACATTACTTTTGTGTAAACAAATTTGGTTCACTGTTGGGTCAGAATCTGATGTCCTGAAACAAAATCTGTTGAGAACCACTGCTCAATGGTTCGAATTTGGTCAACATTCCTGTAAATTACATGGTTTGTGCACAGTATCTGTGTGGGACAAAAAAGGGATGGAGAAAGACGAAAAGACATCGAAAGAGAAAGCAAACCCCCTTGAGTGGAAGGTAAAAAAAAGGTGCCCTTGCAGTGGGATACTAAAAACAATGAGCGAACAAAGGGGGAGTTATGAAGAGAAGAGAAAAGAAAACATATCAGCCACCTGGTCAGATAAGTGGCCGAGCTGTGTGGAGCAGAGGAGCTGAACACTGCAGTGAACTGAAGGACAATCATTGAACAAGGACATACACACGGCGGGTCAGAGGAGCTTCAACGAGTCCAAAAGCACTGCGCTGATTGCACAGACTGCTCATTTCACAAACACCCAGAGAGTAGCGGACGGTGAAAGAGGCGAGCACAGCTTCCACAGAGTCAGGAATGTCGATATCCGACAAGTCAAAGCAGTAACAATGCAGAGAAATAAATGTGTCTGACTGCAGTCTGTGCATCAAGGTCAAAAGCATGCAGTATATGCTTTATATAAATAAATATACACTATGTACAGGACCACACTTGTAATCAGTATCAAACAATTAGGTCTAGGTAAAATGTTGATTCTATAAATGTATAGAGTGGTGTCAACTTTTAGTGATTAAATAAATAAATAA
Organism: Leuciscus leuciscus; assembly: GCF_965113295.1. Lineage (NCBI taxonomy): Eukaryota > Metazoa > Chordata > Actinopteri > Cypriniformes > Leuciscidae > Leuciscus > Leuciscus leuciscus. The sequence continues at coordinate 24,552,855 of NC_138733.1, forward strand.
ACAAAATATATAAATGTAAGCAGAAAGAATAAATAGAAAATAATTTACCTTTTAAAATTATTCATTTTTGTTGTAGCTTTAGCTAAGAGAGAATTTGAAGCAAAATGGACATATTAACTGAAATATTCCCAAACTGATCAAAATTAAAATGAACTGATAACAAAATCTAATTAAAAGTGCTTGTGAATCTGAATAAAAACAAAATCAAGAAATCTGTACTGATATCCAGCCCTATATGGACGATAGTAAAAATTTAATTGTGGATGCTAGTTTTAGAGTTATTATTACAGTTAGCTTTAGATTTTAGATAAAAGTAAAAGTAAATGTTGGACTTTTTTTTACCTTAAAGGATTAGTTCACCTCAAAATGAAAATTTCCTGATAATTTACTCACCCCAATGCCATCCAAGATGTTCATGTCTTTCTTTCAACAGAAATTAAGTTTTTTGAGGAAAACATTTCAGGATTTTTCTCCTCACAATTGGCTTCAACGGCAACCAGAATGTTGAAGTTCAAATCAATGCCGTTTCAAAGGGCTCTGAAGTGCTTCAAAGGGCTCTGTACGATCCCAGCTGAGGAACGGGGTCTTATCTGGCGAAACGATCAGTCATAAACAAATTTAAAAAAAAAATTGTATATACTTTTCAACCACAATTGTTCGTCTTGTGCTGGTCTGCGACGCGCCACGCATTGCGTCATCACGCTGGAAAGGACACGCGTCACGTCATCTTTCTAAGTTATTTGTCTGTGTACTCCGGTTCAAAAAGGTAGGGAAGGGCGAAAAATTCCATCTCATTTTCTCTTCCAACTTCAAAATCGTCCAACATCTTTGTTTTCATTTATTACTATTATTTTCTTCTTATTTTTTTTTCCGTGACCTTTCCAACTTGATGACGTAATACGTGGCGCGTCGCAGACCAGCACAAGACGAGTGGTTAAAAAGTAATTTTAAGAAGTGGTTAAAAATATATAAATTTCTTTTGTGGAAAATGACCGATCGTTTCACCAGATAATATCCCATTCCTCAGCTGGGATCGTACAGAGCCCTTTGAAGCACTTCAGAGCCCTTTGAAACGGCATTGATTTGAACTTCAACATTCTGGTTGCTGAAAAATCTGAAATGTTTTCCTCAAAAAACTTAATTTCTATTCCACTGAAGAAAGAAAGACATGAACATCTTGGATGGCATTGGGGTGAGTAAATTATCAGGAAATTTTCATTTTGAGGAGAACTAATCCTTTAACTTAAATGTATCAAGTAGGGATGGGCATTCGATTAAATTTTCTTAGTCGATTGTCGGGAGAATTAACGATCGACTATCGATTAATCATTAATATTTTTATATTGAAATTCATTATTTCTTTAACTTTTTATAAATTAAAAATGCAATGAAAATACAAAAATACAGTTTGTTTGTCCTCGATGAGATCTTTATTACAAGAAGATCAACTTGTGGCAGTGAAACTGGACGTTCGGTAGACTTGAAGATTCCTGCGGTGCTCTAAATCAGCGGAACCTGCAGCTGCGAGCCGGCGTTCTTAAACAGAGACCCATGGCCACTTCATCCGTTTTCTGTGATCGGATAGCTATCCGGTCGTGAAAAGACCAAATCTAAATGCCCTCCGAAACGCATTCGAGACGGATTTAAATTCGATCGCTCAAACCACTTCAGGAGGAGATCTGAGACGCATTCCAGACGAAACTGGACAAGAGTAAATGCATCTGGTTGTTGAAACCACAAATGTAAATTTGACTTATCCCAAAAATGATAAGAAATAAACGTGTGAGAGCGTGTTATAGGCTATATGTCATGTTATATCCAGATATGACGACGCTACTTCAACACGCATCACCACAGATGAGCATAGATCTATTCATCAAGCCAACGTGCAAACTATCGCAAATCAAAGTTAAAGTCATTCATCAACACTTCATTAAAAGTAAAGAACCGAAATGATCTTACCAGGGCTGTTGCCGCAATATCTTGTTGCGGTCTTTGATTTAGAAATTTTCGCTGATGATCAATAAAATGCAGCTCATATCAGTTGCTTTCGATGACGTGCAACAATTTAAATATGCATATAGCGCGGGAATTCAAGATCGGATTTATATCCGTTTTGCAAAAACACATTTATGTGACCAGGAGTAAATGGAATCGTTTTGATAAATCAGATAGCTATCCGATCTGAGAAAACGCATGAAGTTCCCATAGAACTTCTGCACCAGTCTACTGATTTCTGTTGAGAAAGATAAGCATGTTGACATGATCTGGGATCAGACGCGACCGCAACCTGGTGACAGCCAGTCCAGCCGCCGAAAACACCCGCTCTGAGGGGACTGACGTTGCCGGGATGCGCAGGTAACTTACCTCCGCGCTAAAATTAATTCCATTGCTTCAAGACTCACACTACGCAACGCAACCTGCATTAGTTTAATCGATAACAAATAAACGTGATCGACGAAATTCTTAACGATCAATTATCGATCGTCGATTAATCATGCCCATCCCTAGTATCAAGCGTTCATCTCAAAATAAAGAGTTATCCCTTTTTCATAGTAAATTATTGATTTGACATTGACAAAAACTATTGATTTAACTTTTTTTAAGATCATAATAGCACAGACTTCTAATACGGGCTTGTCTATTTTGGTCAAAATTTGCATATCAGATTCAGTGCATCCCTACAGAAAACAAAATAAACAGGCTGTTGAAACTGATAGTGATTACATACCAGTTGCAACGCTGCAAATCTCCTACCCTCCATGCAGCAGGCAGGTTGGTATGAGGTCTCAGACAGGGAAAGGCAGCGAGAGCCGGCTGTCAGAGGGTGGAGTGTGTGGGCCGATAGCCTCAGCGCTACATCAGTACTGTGCATAGGACAAGGCAGGTAACCGCAGCATCAAAGAGAAGCACGCTGCTGCGTCGACTGGGCGGATTTGGAAGCTTGTCTGCTCCTACAAGGGCTCTGGCAGACTTGGCAGCTTTCCACTCTGGGAGAAACCCTAAATGAAAGCTCTGGGATGCTCCGTACCGAGTTTGTCACAGTGTAATAACCTGTCTGCGCTGTTGACATGTTTCCAGGCCTGACAGCCCAAGGCAAAGTCAAAGCTGGCCTGAAGTATTACTGTATTGTCTTATATTTTATGACTTCTATTAAACTTGAATAAAACCAAGGGATGAGATAGCAAATGTAATGAAGACAGCAAAGTGAGTTATCTGTGCTTCAAAATCTAATGATTTTTATACACAAGAACAGGCGAGGAATGACAAAACAAGCACCTTTACACCTGATATTAATATCCATCTTGGTTGACTGATCATGAGTAGTCAGAACTAAATACATAGCCTATGTAAATGAGGTGCAAAATCAATATATATATATATATATATATATATATATATATATATATATAAAATTATCATTTCATTTACTAATATATATATTATTTTTTTTACTTTTAATACATTTTAATTATTATATAATGAATAATTTCATAAATAAATTAAATCCATTTATTTTATATTCTGTTCTTTGATACCATTACTATACCACAACTCTGCAGGGCAAAATAAAAGTCTCACTTCCAACCCTTAACAGGCCAAACAGAAAAGCTTTTTGGCAAATTTGAATTATTAAATGCCAAATATCAGCAGAATTATGGATCAACCATTAATGTCATCCTTTGAATTGGCTCTATCACTCTCTTTCCTCTCCAACTATAGCTGGTGTGTGGTGAGCGCACTGGCGCTGTTATACTGTGGCTACCGTCACTTCATCCAAGTGGATGCTGCACACTGGTAATGGTCGAGGAGAGATCCCCTGACATGATTGTAAAGTCCTTTGGGTGTACAGTAGTACAAAGTAAAGCACTATAGATGCCTCATTCATTCATTCATTCAATGTGCATGGAACATCTTCTGTATTTTTGACATACTGTACACTGACACACAAAATCTAAACACAAGTGGTCACTGAAGACTCGTGTTAAAACCAGGTATACAAAGGGCTTGAGACATGACCAACCAATCAGAAATCAAGTGAGTGTTATTGTAAACAGTTTAAAATATATGCAAGACCAAGTTAAGCACTGGCGTTAAATAAGGGTCACCAATACATTTGGTTCAGCTCACATGGTGTATTTAGCTGGGAGGCAGAGCACGACACCCTTTGTGTTATTGCTACTCTTTCTACACAGTTAATGTCACATAGTAAATGGGAGAGAAATACCACCTAAGAAAAATCTTGTGTTTTGAGAACTGGCATTAAGCCACAGTCTACAACAGCAGCTACACAGAAAATTAACTTTTTAGTTAACTTTTATAGAAGAAAGACAAAGTGATTTGCTATTGATTAGGGCCATGTGTGAAAGGCCTGTGTGTATCAGTTTACTTCTGAATAGGCAGTGAGCCTGAACTAATGAGGAAAGAAGAACACAACAGCCAGCACAAATATTTGCTGCCATTTTCCATGAATAGGAAACAAAATAGGCCCTTAAACTCTTAAAACTAAAGTATGACTGATGAATGATGTGAACTGAAGTATTTTTTGTTTAGTTTTTTCAACAAATGGCCAGTAAAAGGTCCTTGCACTTCAGAATGCGAATCATAAAAAGTGGGGCATTTATTATTAACATTTTTGGTTTTTAAAACGAAATTTATCTGACGTGCCTGTAAAAAACAAAAACAAAAAATGGGAAAAACAATGCGTACCCTATTCATGGAATGTTGCTGTGGAAGTTGGCACGGAAATTCACCTTCGTCATGTCTGACGTAAAAAGTTCAACCACAGACACCTGTCGATTCAAATTTGCAAGTGCTGAATGCGTCTTGACCCCTGTCTCAGTCTATTCTCTGTTGTTTTGGCTCGACAAGAGGCGTGTTGCCATACCGTCTAGAACAGGATTCAATTAGATCCCTCACATCCTGCTAATCAAAACAAATCAAAGGAAGAGCACCAAAGCGCCATGTTCTCCGAGCCATGCTAATTGAGAGATGTGTCTTTTTGAGAAGGGAAGTCTGGGGGGGTGGGGGGTCTTGGGAAAGATTTCAGAGAGTGGTGAGATCTTAAAGGGGTTTTGTCAATGGCCATGTCCAGAAGAGCTTGTTTCCTTCCCTTTCCTGCATGCCTGTTCTCCTCATTAGTGTCACTCAACAGCAGTTAGTGCTGGGCCGGCCACAGTGGTACTGAGCTCTCCTCTATAAACATGTGACGCACCAGCCTTGCTCTCAGACACCAGGCTAGAAGGGGAGAAGATGGGGCCCTCATATTCCTCAGAGAGAGAAAAAAAAGTACAGGCGAAACTAGCGCATTCGATATTACCATGTGACCAAGGCAGAGTATCTTACTGTGTGGCACTGAAGACACTGGAGTAATGACTGCTTAAAAATCAGCTTTGCCATCATAAATTGCTAATTATATTAAAATATAAAGCAGTTAGGGTTGGGCAAAATGGCAAATAAATATCATATCGTGATTTTTTTTTTTTTTATGTTGGTTTTTAAGATTTTGCAAGCCACTGAGCATTAAAGCCAAACTGATTTTAAAAAGTTAACAAAATAAAAAAGAATGACAGACCATTTAGGCCAAAGTAGGGGTGAGCCAAATGGAGAAAAAAAGAAGAAAAAAAAAGTAGCCTATTCTTTTATCTTTGTTATTAAAAAATAAGAACAAAGATGAAAATTATAAATAATAGGACAAATGAAATAGAAGATACAAATATAAATAAACTGCATCAATATTTTAAACAAAAACAGGTGCATTAACTGTAACAGCAACATTAAAGTAAGAAACTGAAAAAACAAATGCTATAAAATAAAACCTTCAATAGGATTCACTGTATTAATTAAATATACACTGATTCTAAAAGCTACTGAATTATTCAGTCAAGAATGAGTAATTTTCTCTGTATTCTGTTGTTTGATTAACATTAATGATGACACAGGCAGCAGTGTTAGGCTGCTGTCACTTTAAGACCTATGCACGGACCCAATATACTGATACCAGGGATGCACCGAAATGAAAATTCTGGGCCAAAACCAAAAATTCTGAATTTCTTCCTGAAAGAAAAATCTATAATAAATGAATACAATTAATGAATCAAACTTGTGTAATAATTTACACTCAAATAGCTAAAACTGAGTTATACAAACATTTAAATTGCACTTTTTTTTGCGATTTTTGCGATCACTGGCTGGGACGGGGGTGCCAGAACTGCAACTGATAGAATGTGCGTTGTAGCATGATACTAAAAATCTCTCTTCAAAGGCAGATCATGGTGACATATCGCACACCCCTAAAAGCAGTTATTTTAAATTGTAATAATTTAACAATATTACTGTGTTTACTGTTTTTTATTTTATTTTAAATAAACACATGTTGAAAATAAGACTTTTCAAAAATATAAACTGACCCCAAACTTTTAAATGGCAGTGCACATAAAATTATTATTTTTTAAATTCACCTCATACCAATTAAAAATTAACTCATGCATAAATGCTTTATCAAGTCACTCAATTATCAGTATAAACACAAGTATGTCTGATATGCGCTCTTAAAAACAATATTTGGGATTTACTATAATGTCACTCCTTTGCCATGTAGATGGTGTATCACCAACAATATAAAATAAATATATATTCTGCAGCATAAAAAAACTTGGTTTATTATAATGGAGTGTTCACAACAGAACAATGCAATGCAAATTAACAACCGCATTTAAAATTTCAAGAAAATTAATGACAATTAGAATTATAGTCCAAATCAGCAGCTCTAGTGCACAGTGAACAGTTAGGTGGATATCCTTTCTCTCAATCCACAACCTTTTTCCTCTGTTGTTCCTTGAATCAAAACATTTCATCATGGAACTTCTATGCAATGTTTACATCAAGCTACACTGAAATATACCTACAACAGATTTAACCAAGGCCCTTTTATCAAATGTGTTTTCTCAGCCCACGTGGGTGGAAAAAAAACACCTGCAGAAAATTCAAAAGAGAAAGAAGGCTGCTTTGCCAAGCTGTCAGCATAGAACTATGGCTGCGGAAATGAAAGGACATTCAATGGAACCCGCGAAGACTGATTGAGCCGTGTGCGTTAGCCGGGCTTTTTAATTGGTGGCAGGGTTGTTTGGAGTCAGTGGCCTATCGGTGCCACTCTTCTCTCCCCAAGAGCGAGAAAACGTTTGCCGAGATGTGGTTTCGCCACTTCACATGGCACCACCTATTGGACTTCATTAAAAACTTGGCCTGGAGTTTTCACACTTAGTCGTGTGCCTCTCCCCGTGAGCCCGCACCACAGGACCCGACAGCTTTGCTGTTTCGCAGTACACTAGGTGCAAATATTTTTACACACTCAAAAACTGACAAAGAGAGCGAGAGGGAGGGAAGGAGAGTGAGAGGAAAAACAGCACCATGCAATGTAGGATGGAAAGGAAATTAAAATAATACAAGGGTAAACTCAATTTCAGCTCCAACACGCGCTCTCCCGCTCTTCTGTCAGTCCCGTGCTAGGCAGTTTGCGAGAAACGAGAGAACTGGGGATGTAGCTTTTGCTCAGCCATTGTTTTGACAGCACTTATGGGCGGTAAATGCCAGGACATTTCCACTCAGGCTGGTTGTGTGTTGTGTTGCTAGAGCTGAAGGATTGCATTATGTTGTGTGCTGGGCCTTTTAACATGGCTGTACTTCCAGCATAGCTCCCATTTTAGTAGATAATGTGTCTGATTATAGCCATTGGCTTGGCAAAGATTGGTGAGACTCCTGAGAAATCAAATTTAAGGACCCAAAGGTGGCTGCTCTGATCTTTGAATGCAAACTCATTTAGCAGTGTCTAACAGTGTTTTGAACTAGTGTCAGCAAAAATTACACATTATTTTTTTAATGGCCGAAAAACCAGAGGCTGGCAGCCAGAGGCAGGGAACGAACGCCCAGGGGGCAGAAATGGGTGGAAACGTCCACACTCAAGATTTGGACCTGCATACACACAGACATTCAAACTAGTTATCCTAACCTACTAGCTGTCCCAAAAGACTTAAGTCACGCAATACTTTTGACAGAATAGAAATTAAGAAGTAGGGTAACATGGGGGAAGATGCCCACCTTAAGAACAATGTACATTTACTTTAGATCTGTAACACATATGTAAGATATAAGTTTAGCATGTGCAGGATGATGATGCATCAGTCAATATGTTTTTACAGGAATTAGTAGAAACATTTGCTAATTTAGTTGTTATAGAACAAAATGTAAAATTATTCAAAGAGGACATCTTTTACCCCACTACTGGGGTAAGAAGCCCCCCTGGCTAAACTTTTACAGAATGTATAAATTACTTTTCTTACATATTTTTATGTAAGTGTCGTTAATGTAAAATACTAAATCAATATTCATAAATCAATGTAAATTATTTACAATTTAGTTGAATAACTGATGATAGAAAAAGCAGAATCCCAGTAAAAGAGATTTATCTGAGAGGTGACTTTTATAGGAATAGTTTGCTTATTTAATCATTGATTTACATATTTATTTAGCTATTACTAATTTATTTAGGCTAATTACCTTGTTTTATTATCGCGGGAAATGAGAATCTTTTTCTGTCATTTTGCGAGCAAAGAAAGAAAAATGTTACAGCTGATTAATCGGTTATCGGCCAGCCTAGTTATCGTTATTGGTAAAATCCACTATCGGTCGACCTCTATAGATTTAAAATAAAAATAAAATAATTCAAAATACTTTTTCAAAATAGTAACTTGACTGTATAATTGAAGTATTTTAAATACAACGTAATTTGAAAAGGTATAGTATCCCCAACACTGTCATCTAGTTCTATTCAGCAATGTGACTGAATTTTTCCTCTAAACTGTGAACCTATTGAAGGACATAAACAGCTTTGAAATCAATTATTCGGAAAGGTAATTCTTCATTCACAAGTGTCTTGAAGATAAATACGAGTCCACTAAATTAGCAACTGGAGATGGAGCGGCCTCCAAACATGATCAATGAGAAAGGACAAGAATCAGCAGCAAACAAATGGCCCATCACATACAGATGATCGTCCATCGCATTAATGCACCTAGAGGCTTGTTAAAACTGCACTACAGCTGGTGAAGCATCAGTAACTTGATTGGAAGGCTTATGCCGACTTAGGGTTGATGAAAATAACAGTTTTCTCGGAGGGCGATATCAGACCTGCGAAAATCCATTCGCTTCCAAAAGTGGCCTCAATCCCAATATCAATAAAAATCTTGTCAGGACATGCAGAGCCATGTTGGGGAAAAGTAGTGTGAAACAACAAGCCCAATCACAAATAGGGCGAAAAAGCAATCTCGCCCTCCGCCTGTGGTAAACTTCTGCGCTGTTTAACACAATCAGTGCAAAAACAAATCCCCACTTCCTTTTAGAGCCTTTGTCGGGAGATTAAAAAAAAGGAGGTCTGAGCTTTTGTTTCCTTAGTCTTCTATTTGGATCTTCATGTTTATCTACTGCTGGTTTGTTCTTAAATCTAAGTGCAGAGTCGGATGAATCTGAATCGCAGTAACTACTGGCAACTTCCAATGGCGCAATAATGCCTATCCCCATTGACATGGTTGGAAATAATAATGCATTTGCATTTAAGGTATTATTTGTCAATGTGCCTGGCTCTGAGCAATCATCGACAGGGCTGCAGTCTAACTGCTACTGGAGCCTGGCCGCATTAATACTCCTATTCATCCCGTGTCTAACCTGAGCCAAGAAACAGCATTAGGCCCGGGGCCCTGCGGCCTGCATTTGGACCGGCCTTGCTGGCATGCGTATGTGCGCAAGAGCGAGAAAAAGAGTGCACCTTTTCTCCTCCAATGAGCCCTGGATGAAGCGAAAAAGTTCTTTATATCAATTAGCCAGACAAGTGTGCAATGGACACCTGTCACCCCACGAGCCCTCCTCCCCGGCCTGCTCTGATCAAGGACCGTCTGCCATCCTGCTCTGCATTCGTTCGAAAAGAATCCACCCAAGCTGATCTCAGGTCGGTGCACCTTTCCTCTTGGGTAAAAAATGCTGGTGGCCCGTAGCGGAGCCAGGGGGGCCGTCCCAGCTCTGCCTGAGAGGCCAAGCAACGGCTGCACGGCAGATACAAAATCTGGGGCACAGACCATCTGGCTGACAGTGCAGTCTGAAGCGAAGAGGCTGTCGGAAGTTCGTTGCCAACATGGCTCGCAGAAGCAGGACATTAGATACCATAAAAACACACACACATATTCGGCTGTACAAAGAAAAGATTTCTTGTTGAGACAAGATTCAAACGAGGGATTTAATGCTCTGAATTCCACAGCTGAGGGCAAAATTCTCCTCTAGTTTTATTTTTTTCATAAAAGATTCCTCTCTAATGATCTTACATGCAAGCAGCGATGCTAAAAAAGGCAAGTTAATCACCACCCCACCTCAAGCCCCCCAAAAATGAAAAAAAAAAAAACACTCAACCTTCACGCTCAACAAGGCAGCGATAATTCAATATTTTCTCCGTGATAGTTCTACGGGTTCATACCCAGCCATGCTAATTAAAAGAAAATCTGAATTCCTCACATTTGAAACAACAATTAAACAATCTCTCCTTGTACTATGACACAGAGAAGTCATAGTTAGCCTGGAAAATAACACCAGCCAGACTGCAACAGACCATAATGTAACATCACAGCTTCAACTCTAACTCAGCTTTGCTCTATCAAAGGCCAAATTCAGCAAAAAACATTGGCCCTCTCACACTATTAACAAATACACAGCAGACTTGCAAATGTAAAGTGGCAAACAGCTCTTACCTTGGGTTGAGCACGTCTTGGAAAGGCAACTTTAGGATCAATCTAAATGAGACAAAAAAGGAGAGAAGGAAATATGAGAAAACTGAGCTCATGATGCTGTTACATGAAGAGGAAAATTAGAAAATATTAGAAAAAGCCAGCAATGTGCCGCGACTACTCGATAACCTTCATGGAAATTATAGCATTAATCATGATGCAATGCTCCATGTCTCGTGTGTAATCTCGCCTAGTTATTACATGCTGGTTGCATGAGGCCTGTGTATGACAAAATCGAATAAAAACCTTACACAGGGTAGAGCGTAATTACTCGATTACAACATAAATAAACAGGTGGCTTTATTTAACACCGGAGATAATTCAAAGACTCGCTGAAGAAGTGCGCTGGCCTCGGGGGAGGTCAGGCCCACATGACGGGAGCTGTTTTAGCGAGAGCTGTAGATTTGCGGAGAATCAAGACAGGGCATTAGATCAATACGTCCACAACCTCCTTCCCCCCTGAGGGATTATCATTATTATGGGTGACTCTCTCGGCCGCTGTACCGCACTGCACGAGGGGTTACAGCTCTGCCTAGAGTGCATTTTGCCATGTGATAGGACATCATTAGGTTTATTGGTTAGATAAGCTATGTTATTTGATTTTATTATATTACAAACGAAATGCAGTTTCGCACACATCATGATCAAGAGCATTTGTAATTTACATAAACCGCTAGGGGTTCTGAACCAGCGGAACGATTCATCCTGGATATTAATAATAACAGATTCCCCCGGAGGATAAATCAACAACATAAATACGCCAATTGCAATCAAGACATTTTTTCCTCCTATTGATCTTTGAATCATTATACATTTTACATACTGCAATATATGGATGATTCTAATGCTAAAAAGACATTTTAAGAGATTCTGATAAACTGGTATTATTTATTTCCACTAGTGTTAGACTTAGATTAGCGAACATCACTTATTCACATTCCAAATAAAAAAAAAATTGAGATTTTACATAGGAAAATAAGTGAGATCCAGGCCGACCTGCTGTTGAGCAAGATGTTGGCTTGGGTCATTTAAACATTCATAGACTACAACAACAGTCCCTCTTTTTAGCACACAGGCCGAAAGCTTGGGCAGCCAGAGCACTAGAAGGATAGGACGGTAGATAATCATGCATGCGAGAACAAAAACAGTTCAAAGACTTGCTTCTGCACTCTCATTAAATGGAAAAACAACTCGAGGGAAAAAGATCCATTAGTGCTATATTGCTCTTGAATATACCGCAGGTCTGAATGCTTTGTCACTTCTTATAAATGATAAAAAAAAAGAAAAGAAAAGCTGAATTGTGTTGAAAATGTGGCAGCATGCAAAAAGAAAAAAGAAATGTAATAAACATGTTTTGGTGAAATATGAAGGAGAGGGTCTCCTGGTAAATTAATTTGACCTGAACAGAATTGCAATATGTACTGCAAAAAAAATGTAAAAATTAAAATTAAAAAAACCTTTCTGATGGGAAATGATGCTGTTGTGTTATACTTAATTCATCCAGAAAAGTGTTTAATCTAAAACAGATTGCTTTTAGAGAAACCGGCAGCAGTCTCTCAGTTGTCAATACACAATGCAATTCTCACCCCAGGCCTTCAGATTTGCAGATTACACAGCTTTTAATCAAATGTGAAACAAGTGTGTCAAGAATATCCCTATTCGTGTTTTCTTTGGTCCATTTACACTCTTCAAAAGTGACAAAAAGATTGGACAGAAAAAAAAAGTAAAAAAAAAAAGTAAAAACTAAATAAATAAAAATAGACAATGCAATAAAAATGTCTTTCTGGCCTAAAGGATGACACTTACTTTCTAAAAATAAAAAAAATGACCTAATTATTTATATATATATATATATATATATATATATATATATATATATATATATATATATATGCAAATGAAATATGTTAAAGCTGTATACATACACATACACTTACTTTAAGTACTCAAACATTGTCAATCTGTAATATCACACCCATTTGAAATGCAAATGAATAAAAGCTTATAAAAATAACTGAATATCCATTCAGTTATTATATATTTATTAGTTGTATTTATTTGTCATTTGGGTGTGTGTTTTTTATTTTTTTATTAAAAACATATGCAAAAAAAAAACAAACATGCAAAAATATTCAATGGGACAAGCCTAGGAAACACAAGGCCGAGGAAAACAGGTGTTGATGACTTAAAAGGTCATGCCTTTTTAATTTTTTAAAGCAGTAATACTTAAAAACAGTAATATTTCTTCTATTATAGATATCAAAAGCAAGATCTTTCCACTGCGAGGGCCATTTGAATTTGTTCTTAAACCTCCACCAGTGCAGCTTCCTCACAGCTCCTGGTCTCCAGTTGAAGCTGAAGCCTCAGCGTCATGACACGACCGCCCCAACCCTGACGATGGCATCACTGCCCACAGCTCAGTAATCCCTGCTTTAGCACCAGCCGCTACTGTCCACATGATCTCAATCGCTGCTAACACTAGCTTTCTTTTTTTCTTCCCTCAGCCATTCAAGAGCATTTGAAACGTCAAACCTTGACCCACTTTTTACAAAGAATACTAGAGTTACCCATGTGTGTGTGGTTATGTAATCTAAACGGCCTATTTTTGATGTCCGAAATACATGTTTTTGGACTAGTGCAACACTAACATATAAAATGTACTATTATTTTATTAACAAGATAGAAATGTTCTGCCTCCTAAAGGCATTTCAGCTTACATCAGTCAAGGCCAAACTGGCAGAGAGTGAGATAATGAATAGCACACCTGTATTTCTAAACACATTTAGGGCACGGAACCAAGAGAGGTGGTGAATATTCGCCTGCTGTGCTAAATTATGATTGAAAATTAACATTTGCACAATTGCTGGATTTAAGTAAACGATCAACAGTAATATATCTGCCGCTTTAGGTGGGTAATAAACAGTTTAACAGGTTAATCTGCTATTGACCAAATTAGCCACCTGATCTAATCTAATCTAATCTAATCAGCATAACCTCAGTTTGGTTTTTACATCTTTACACATACACATCATTCTTAAACCAATGATAAAAAATGATTTTTTTCCTCTATTTTTTTATCTTAAATTTACATTATATTTTAAAGGGTCTATGTTTAAAAAACATTTACAACAAAGTTTTTCTACTGAACTATAGGAACAGAAAAACAATTCTAATACCCATCTTATCACAGAATGAAAAAAATTTAAAATGGAAGGCACTAGGAATGCCAATATGTAGTGTTCTGGGAGAAAAGTATTAGCCACAAAATTCCTGAGGGAAGTTATGAACCTCTGTGAACACCTTTAAATACAGTCCGTCTCTTGATATGAACTTGCAGCAACATGGCATCCATTAAAATAAGCCAGTGAAGGCGGTATTTGTCCACACCCTAGCTATCCCAAATAAAAGGCTCTTTCACTCTGGACTCCTACAGGTAACTAGCAGCTGCATCTACAAACATGAAAGATCGTGACTTTATTAGGGGGGGAAAATAGAATCCACATTAACTTTACTGATAGAGCGCAAACTGATGTCACACGCAAAACTAATGCATTTCTGCTTGGATTTAGGTAATCAAACAGGTAAGGCTGAATAGGTAAACCTATTTCTTGCTGACAGAAATATACATATGACTCAGTTTGCATGGGCAATGTAAAATAATGTTAATAATATAATATAATATAATATAATATATATATATATATATATATTACTTAAACTCCTTAATACTGTTTTATAAGAATCCAATGCTATACAATGAATAGGTCTATAAAATACTATATATATATATATATATATATATATATATATATATATATATATATCCCTAACCTCTACAGGTAAAAAGACACTTCAAAATCTTTTTTTTAAATTAGAATCTTTATTTAAAAAAAAAAAAAAAAAAGTACAAAAAAATATATATTACTACATATTCTAAAATTTAGGTTTATTTTGACCTTTTAATGTCAAAACAACAGCAAACTCTGGGCATGAATAAAACAACTGAAAGATAAATAACACGTCCATTCTGTTCTATAATTGAACGCTTCAAGAATTTGTATATCTATAACATTTACAATAACATGTTAACTTAGAAATATACAGTGCGTCAAGGACAAGTGTACAGCTAAAACCGTCAAAAAACAACTGAAAGATAAATAAGAAAAAAAAAAAAAACATTTTTAAAATCAATAATTAATGACACATTAAGAAATAAGTTGAATTTATAATAATTAAATGTATAATAATGGAAAGGGTACACCAGTGCGCACACTAACCTGCACCACAAATGACAAAATATCCCCATAACTCTAGAAATACTTTGAAAGTAAAAAAAAGAAACAATGAAATGAAATTATTTTACTATGTAAATACTGTCACATGCACATAAACATTTCTAGTCAGGAAGGTTTAGAATGAACTCATGCATGCAACCTTGCATCAAAATGCATCCTTGCCCTGAGCAACTTCCGGAGATCTGTCTGGAAAATTCAGTCATGAAGAAGAGTGCAAAACACTACGTCACTACAAGTCTTACGTCACAATAAACACGGATCACGGCTGGTGTCACAATCTAACTACACAGCAGGTAATTAGTCCCTTCATGCCCACAAACCTTAATGGGGTTTAACCCCTTGTTCCCCAGTACTGGTCTGGCAAGCAAGGGGTTAAATCCCGTTGAGGCATGTGAGGAAGACATGACTAATTATCCGGCTACTTCTTTATGTCAAGTGCCCCGCTGTTGTGTGTGTGGTACAATGACAAATGCTGCGGAGTGCCTCGACCCGGGAAGAGATATGATAGGAGACTGCGTGTCTTTTCACCACTGAATGTCACAGACACAAGCATGTTTAAGCAGCACTTCACAAAAAATAAATGCAAATAGAAGAGAACATACCGTCTTTGAGTCTAATTCGTGGTGAGGTTGAGCTAGGACCTTATCTACACTGGCCGCATCAGCAAACGTAACGAAGCCAAATCCCCTGGAAAACAAAACAAACAAAAACAGACATACATTAGGAGCTGACAGCGATGGGTTACACGTGTTTGACTGCTAAGCTTGTTAACACATACATTTGGTTCTATTATTGAACGCTTCAAGAACTTCTGTATCTATAACATTTACAATAACATGTTACTTTAGAAATATACAGTGCGTCAAGGACAAAAGTACAGCAGTGCACATCAAAATTAAAAAAACTGTCATCATTTTCTAAATGTCATGTCATTCCAAACCTGTATGAGGAACCCTTTCATTCGTCTGAGGAACACAAAAGACTGTGTAGAATGACAGCTTCAGTCACCATTCACTATTCCATGTATGGAAAAAAAAAGATGCAAATGAAAGTGAATGGTGACTAAAACTGTCAGTCCCCAACAATTCCTTTGTTTCACAGAACAAACAATGACAGAATTTCCGTGTGAAATATCCCTTTAATATGCTCGTCCTATTATATTATTTAACAAGAACTTGGTTGATGAAACATTTCAGATAAACGTTTGCCAGAACGTGTCAGTCAAGGACACATAAGGACTTTTCACACCACAGTTAATCTTGGGTTAACGCATTTTTAAACACCGGGTTCAGGTTCAGAATCGTTTTAAACATGTAATTTTAAAGGTGGTTAGTAGCATCGGTTTTGAAAATCTGCTACATATATCCAAATTGTTTAGCAATAGACAACCAATCATAAACCGCTTTGGCGTTTACATCATTGAATATTCATCATACGCATTGTATATTCGCAGAAACTTTCACGCGCTGTTTAATTCCGATGTTTGAGGAAAGCAATTGTTTTTAACTGTAGCGATGAAGAGAAAAGGATTTTTTTCAGAACGTTTTCAACTGGATGGAATCTACGTGGCGACATTTCCACAAATATCAAAACAGGTCGGTGCTGTAAGTGTCCAATAAACGTTTTTATCCTCGTGAATATGCAAATGTCACGCTGGCGTACAGTATCAAATCCCACAATCTGACACAGCGCAGGATTAATTACTAACCCAGGGTAAAGTATAAGCAGTGTGAAACACGAAACAAAATAACCCAGGGTTAAGAACGACAAGTGTGAAAAAGCCATTAACGTGCCAATATCAAATCAAAACACATGCGACCGCATTAACCGCTCGTTTATTAAAGCCAGTTGCTGCTTTAACATGAAGAATCCCAAATCAATGTCAAACTGTATCCTATCTAGAAACACACCGATCCAGTCTTTTCAAAAGCGCATAGCAGCCGAATAACAGCGCACGGGCAAAATCGACAGTTCATTTCTCAGAATAAAAACCTCAAAGTGACAGGGATTTTAAAAACACAACATTGTTGTTTGTTTGTTTTTTACCTGGAGCGTTTTGTCGTGGGATCTCTCATCACCATACATTCTCTGATTTCTCCAAATTTACTAAAATAGTCTCTAAGGCTGTCTGTGGAACAAAACAGAAAGAAAAGAGCACATATAAGCAATGCATTCGTGCGTTACACACCAGTTTGTAAATTAAACGCCCCCCTGGATGTCTAACAGGGGTCGAATAGAGGACTTCAAATGACGGCACATATCCCGCACAGCGCGCGCCACGCTGGACACAATGAAAGAAACACAACACACAGCCCGACAAACGCGCGCAAATGACAGCGAACCATCGGTCTCTTACCTGGTGAAGTTTGCCAGCTGAGGCCACCGATAAACATTTTACTGTAAGGGGAAAACACAGCAGAAGTGAGTCCAGATGTCAGATCGGCCATTTTGACGTGTAGCTAGCGACAAAAAAAGCAGAGCTAAACGAAGGCAAAGCAGAGCGGTGTGTGTTTACTGAGCCCCGGCGGGCTGTGCTCACTAATATACATCAAACAAAGGTGTAGTAGTTGCCTGCACCCGGAAGAGCCTTTTTAAAACATGCTCACCGGAGAAAAACACACAAGAAAAAAAGTCAAGTGCTGTCAGCATTGGTTCTGGCTTACCCCGGGTCGTGTTGCGAATCGTTAGGGCTTCCAGATGTGGCTTGGCTCCCGTCTCCCTCCATGGCTATCCCAACTATGGCCAGTAACTAACACACACACTGTCAGAGCTAAGAGAATATTACTGAGCCGGGAATGCGAGCGTCACACGTGGGATCAGCTCTGCCTGGCTCCCTCCCCCTCCCGTCACCCACACGGGGCGGAGCGCAGAAGGGGCTCGTCACCTCACCCATTCCATTGACGTCATTAGCATGGCCCCGCCCACCCGGGCTCAGAGCATGGGGATCAGATCAAATCGCATCACTTTTATTGTCACATCACCGTACACACACAAGCGTAGCGGCAGCTGAAAGTCTACCGAATGAGAAGTGAATGTAAACAATGCGAAAGAAAGTCTATCTGAGTGATACACATCTGAATATGTGTATAAAAATAATATTCTACTTTCAGAGTAGGATTAGCAAAGTTCAGTGATCTTTTTCTTATAGTTGGCCTATTTTGTATTATTATTATAATGAATCAAACAATAATAAATAAATAAAAAGTCAGAACAGATAAAACCTTGACATCAAAACTTAATTTAAAGTTTCACAAACAAAGTATGAAAAGAAAAAAAGATAACATTATAAACACATACAGAGGAAAACATTATGCATCAGTGACATTTCCAGAAAAATGATCATAATATTTCAAGAATCTGTCACTTCTCTTGTTTTTAATCAACCTTAGAGGTTTAAGAAATGTGTCAATTTCAATTAAGAAATGTGAAATATATAGGCTGCGGGAAAAAAAAAAAGTAATTTCTTGGAGTATTAGTTGTACCTTTATAGTAACAACTTTTAACAACTCTTTTAACTGAAAGGATTTGGAAGAATCAAGATGCTTGGCCTAATTTTTTTTTATTGCACCCTAGGACAGAGGAACATTACATCACAGATAATATTAATAAGCACCGATTAATTTGAAATACCTTTTCCCCGTAGAGAATTCATAACTTACCTTCAATTTGTTTTGAGTTGCTCGAACATGTCCAAAAAGCAAGTAGGGCGTAAATTAATTTCCTGAAATACTTGTTTGATGAAATCAGTGGTGAATGTCAATTTTTTCCCCCAAATCTACAGGGATTACAATGGGCAGTGACGGTCTGAAATATAAAAAAAAAATTGTCATCTCCTTTGCAACTAATTATTAGAATGAGAATTCACATTTGTAAACATGCCAAAAATAAATGGCCATTTATATGGTTCCTTGAAGAACCTTTAAAAGTCTTTCCATTCCACAATAGGCTCTTTATACTGGAAAAAGATTCTTTAGATTATTACAATGTTCTGCACAGTAAGAAAAAAAAATATTTTAAGAACTGTTCACTGAAAGGTACTGGGGAACCAAAAATATGATTATATGGCAACCCCCTTTTCTTTCTTTTAAAAAAAAAAAGTGTATCATGCTCTCATCATATAACATTTACAAGTACTGTACAAAATGTAATAAACATGCAATACAAATGGAGTAGAACAAATATCCTTAAGAAATAAATACCTCGCTGACCAAAGAAAACAGGCCTTAAACGTAAGCACATCATAAATCATAAGCACATCATAATATTTGTAGTCACATTCTAAAGCACGCATTCAAATATTATGTATGATTATTACTTTCCACTGCTGTGTGTATACTCATATATAGTGATTATACAGAATACACCATCCATCTGCCATGTTGAGATTTTAAACTCGAAATATCTGAGCTATCACACACCGCCTGAGGGTCTGTGGGCCCCTTGACTTCTGCAAAATGCAGTTTTACACATTAATTAATGGTCTTTAAATCGCACAAAAAGGTTAAGGGATCGTGTGCTTATTATCCATGGAGAGGGCGAAGAGAGTCCGAAAAAAAAGTAGAAAGAGAGAGAGAGAGATAGAGAGAGGCTCAATTAAGGCTGCCTGCTCAGTGGATTTTCAGTCATGCTACAGTGATTGCTGTTTATTTCCTGCAGCCTTGTTTGAGAGAGGCTCCATGGCCCAAATACACCTCATCATTCTTCCTCTATACCTATACCAATTCATATTTCCTCTTCTCACCTCTCATGCTAAAGATAGCTTCTGAACAACAGTCAGAACTCTTGAAGTAAAGAGCCCACATAAAGCCGGTGTCCAGAGGAGGGAGGCTGAGATGCTCTTGACTGACAGGTGAACCCGCTGTCTCACCTCACTGCCTAGCAGGGCTGCTTGTTGGTAAACTGACACACGGGTACCTGTGGGGCACAACCCAGAAAACCAAACATCTCTCTCCCCTCTCAGTTCATTCTCTCTCGAGCTTTGACCAAGACAAGACCACCGAAAAAAGAAAAGAAAACAACGTGTCAAAGATGCTCATTGTTTTTAATCTTTATTGACATTATAAGTATTAATAATAATCATTGTCAGCTGAAATTAAGCTCCTCCTGCACTTAGCCTGAAATGTCATTTCTGTTAAGTTCAAATATGCATCACCACTGCCGTTTCATTTCATTGTAATTCAATACGTAATTAAATTTCTGATAGGCTTTGGCAGAACGTTTTACAGGGTATTTAAGATAATCGAAATGACATAATTTCATAATAGGATTTGATAAGCATAATGGTGGGCAAAACAGTTTATTCAGCACAGTTAGTTGCCTTTCATTGTGGAGGAAAGTACAAAATAACAATTAAACTGACCACCTGAAAGGGTATGTTGCCACAATAAAGAGCCATGTCAGCCATATTCAGATCTTTTTCTCTTTTTTTTTCCTTCTTTTTTTTGAATCATGGCTCATTGAGATTTGGCGTAATTGAACAGGAAATTACTGTTCGGAGCAAGGTTTTAAATATCTACACAAGTGTTTCATAGCATATAAGCCTTAAAAACCATTTAGGGGTATTGTTATTATGAGGCCAAACATTTACTGGTTCATTAAAGAACACTGAGAACCTCATTAGACCTTTTATTAGCTTCTCATTTACTTGTTAGAAATGCATTATGAACTGCAGAATTAGCTCAAAACATTTTTGACACCTTTATTTGTCTGATCACACACACAAAAAAAATCTATAATCTATTCATATACATTTCGGCGTGTAGAACAGCCATAAAATCCTCTACATAATAAATACACCGCTGCCTTGAGACGAGGCATCAATTTCATACGCTTATGAATATTAGCATTCACCATATGCATATTCATGTTGCTTGTGACATAAACAGAGACACGGTTGTCGGGTTTGATGAAATGAAATTGAAATGTAACTTTAAAAGAAACACACATCAAGAGGATATTTAAATATACACATTTGCATTCGGCGGTTTTGAAGGCACGCTTTATTAATGCCGCAACCCTCGCCATTATTAAGTTAAATCTAATGTCTCTGGAAATCCATTAAGTCTTCAAAAACAGTGGAGAAAGACGTCTGAACTGAAGACCCTTATTAAAGACTAGACTAAGTGCACAACACAGATCTGTCCAATTAGAGCCTGTGCATTTAGCAATTAGAGAGAAAAATGTAATGTGCCAAACATTGCCTAAAATGGCCAATTTGACAATGGAGTTAGAAAATATCTGCTCAGATCTTTAAATGGATAATTAGAGAGATAATACTTCATGTTTAATAAACGGTTTTAATGGAGGTTGAAATAATAAAGAATGGAGTCTCATCATGTTGTCGATTTTCAAAGCAGTGTTCCGGTTCCTATAAACGACCGTAAAAGTTCTTCAGTTTGATAGATTTTCTTTCCACACCAGGCCCTGGATGATCACTATTCAAAACTGAACAGATTTTACATATTATCTTTCACTGAAAAACACCTGTTTTGTCATTTAGAAGGGTACAAATGTACCCACTATCCAAAATGCCAACCCTTTCTTGCCATTGTGAAGAGGTTTAAGGGTTACACTTTATTTTAAGGTGACGTAGTTACTCACTCAAATAAACTACATGCACTTACTATAGAGTTACGGATAGGGTAAGGGTTTGGTTTAGGGTTAGATACTTGTAATTATGCATAATTTACTGTTATTACTATAGTAAGTATATGTAGTAACTACGTCATCTTAAAGTATAAAGTGTTATCGAATAAAGTACAATCAAATGTATGGTTGTTATTTCTAATTGGCTGGTCCACCAGCCTTCCTTCCTGTTTTAATTGGTAGATGTTACACATTCCGGATTATTCTGATCAAATTTTTTTCCTAACTTAAAAACTTACATTTTTAAGTACCACATTGGTTCATTTTAAATGTGAACTTTGCATTTAACGCATTTATTTTCACTTATGTTCCCCCTGATAAAGGCCTAACTGTTCTGAAATCAGTAACTAGTGATACTAGTTTACCTCTTCAAAATTTAAAGTGCTTCATGTTATAGTCTGTACTGATTTATGTACTGAACAGTTTCTTATTATAAATCACATATTTCTAGTACCACTGTAAAAAATGCTCCCTTGAATTTTTAAGTACAATCAACTTGGATGTTTAAGTCATTTCAACTTAAATTTCATTAAACTGACTTATAAAATGAGCTGAATCTTGTATAACTTATAGAAAAAAGTTGAAAATTGCTTAACTTATTTTGATGCGTTAAAGCAATGTAAAAACATATGTTGTCATACCTTGTTGATCATATAATGTTTTACAGTGTCCATAATAATTGGAAAAAAAAATAATGAATTAAAACACCATTTTGTCTTCAATCAGTTGTCTTCAATCAGTCATCAGTTTTCAAGCAAATCAAATCTGGCTGAAAAGATTCAAGAATCAATGGAATCAATGCAGAAATGATCAGTCGTGTTACTGACCTGCAGTATGTGAATTACCAGTATATCAATAGTCCTATCACATAGGCTAATCACTAAATGACTATTGAGCATTTCCACAATATGATGTCCATTATCCTGTCACATGGAATGCTGTCTCTTATCACATCCAAACATCCATTTCTGTTTTATTTCCCTGCACAGATTGTTCCACAAACAACATTTGGCTGTTGCTTTATTTACAGAAATGTTGCTTCGACAAATCTGTCATTTTTCACGAGCCCAATATAGCATTTGAGCTATTGTGCCCCTGTCGGTATTGAGATGCCCACAGCTAATGTTCTGACAGCATAATTTAAGCCACATGCGATTGACTATATTCAAATTCAAATCGGGATCTTTCCTCCTTTATCCACACCTGTACACATCAAGCAAAAAAGGCCACTCAGAAAAGATGTTAGCGCTCATTCTAATGATCTGCCATCAAAGTTATTGGCACACGCTACAAAGCAGACACTCTATTCATCAGCCGCTTGAGAAGCTTCGCACAAACAGAGGCAGTGCTGTACGTGTGAGTTCACATCAGCGCCGAGCAGATGGTGTCAGTGTAAGCAGAGCTGCTGAGGGCCTTTTACACGCTTTTATGTGAACCTTCACTTACTTAACTCAATGTCCCAAAGTGGCTGTCCTTTCGTCGCACGTCACCGTTCGTCGCAGTTTCTGTGGAGGATGCCAGAACTATCGAGAGCAAATATTTCCAATTCACTCCGCGTCACATGGCTGAAGCTAATTCAACATTCAGGACTTGGAGACAAAGCTAAACAATTTTATTAGGATGCTTTTTCTCAGAATTACTTTCAATTGTCTTAACATACACTTAGAATTAATTGCAATAAGTAAAAAAATAAATAAAAATAAAATGCTAGACCTTTTCAGAACTAACATTGTTGAGAAGTTTTGCAACATGTGTAGCCATGTTTATAAAAATGTCAATTGTTGTATTATTCACTCTCAGAACAAAAGGTACAAAAGCTGTCACTGGGGTGAGACCACCATTTGAAAAGGTACACCTAAAGAGTAGGCTACTTATAGTAACCTCAAATGTACAAATTAGCACCTAAATGGTACATAGGCTATTATAAACATTTTTAAGGGTACCTCCCCAGTGACAGTTGCAAACCCTGCAAACCTCTTTTTGTCAAATGCTTTGCTTGAAAGGTGTGCATTATTTCAAATAAGTGATGCTTGGTTTGATATTTTTATATGTAGGCCTAAAGCAATGACCTTCATGTTTTTAGGTGTCTTACATACTTTTTACAGCCAATATGTCAGTCTAAAATTCACAGATATCAATGCTCATTGTGTTTTAAAATCAATTTGTTCCTTAGACTGTATTAATGAAAGGATAAATCAGCCTTAAGCCTTGCTGGTCGGGTATCAGATTACTTTGAAACGCTTCAGAATCGCCCTTGCGGTGGAACTCTCGATTATTGCGTCTGGAAAGGTTGAGATTTCGGTTATGCTTGTGGATAGAAGACAGAAACAGAACATTCGGCCTCGTAATGGACGGTAATAAAGAAAAGTGTAGTACTTGGTGGCCACAGAATGGACTTCAGCCTCTTCTCGTTCATTACTGAAAATGAGAAGGGAGGCGAGATACAAAAATGTAAGTGTAATTTAGCCGTGCCCGGGCAGAACAATTGAATGAGAAATGTGTTGATGTTAAACGGCCCCTCAGGAGACAATAACATTCATTTAATTCCAGCACTGCCATACAGTGTAACATTGGAATGACAGAAGACGTCTGAATATCTATTGTGTTCGCACACGGTTTTCGCAGATTTAAGGGCCTCGGCTGTCTGGCGGCAGAAAGCGAGACAAGGGTGACCTCGGATAATTACCACTGTCCAGTGATGAGCTAAAAAGCGCAGCCTTTCAAAACGCCTGAATAAAGGTTGTGTGTGCTTGAGTGCCTTCATTAGATTCATCTCGGCTTGTGCGAGCGAACGCATTACCACTAGTTGACGGAGATCAGACAGACAAAAAGCTCATTTAAGTGCCCTGTAATGGAGATGGTCCTGACACTCCAGAAGTTGATGATCTCATTGAGCAGCAAAAAAATAAATTATAAACGGAGCAATTCCAATAGGGTCCTCACAACATCGGTGCTCGGGCCCTAATAAAAAAAGATTCAGTATGAGCTGAAATATCAAACTCCAGCTCCATCTAGTGCTCATATTACCACATCGCATCAGCACCTGACACGTATTCACTGTATCAGAGAATACGTTTCATAATTTTTAAAAGGAATGCAGAATACTCACAGATTTGATGCAGAATGAATATTAATAAATGTGGTTTTCTATTCCAGGGATCTATGCTATGTAGTCAGAGGGATGAGTCAGACATATATTACCATCATAGTCAAGTTAGTCACGTTTATTTATATGGCGCTTTTTACAATACAGATTGTATCAAAGCAGCTTCACAGTGATAACATGAAAATAATACAACAAAGTTTGT
The DNA here is from genome assembly GCF_965113295.1 of Leuciscus leuciscus. Lineage (NCBI taxonomy): Eukaryota > Metazoa > Chordata > Actinopteri > Cypriniformes > Leuciscidae > Leuciscus > Leuciscus leuciscus. The sequence goes on from NC_138733.1 coordinate 24,577,929, forward strand.
TTCTAGATGAAAATTGCATCATCGTCCACCTTAAGTAAGGCAGATCAATAATATTGTTGAATATTAAATGTCCCCAACTAAGCAAGCCAAAAGCCAAGGCAACAGTGGCAAGGAACCAAAACTCCATCAGGAGACAGAATGGAGAAAAAAACCTTGCGAGAACCCAGGCTCAGTCGGGGGCCAGTTCTCCTCTGGCCAACGAGCGAACAGTGAATGATTATGATTCAGGCAGCATTACAGGTCAGAAGTCAGATTGGATCAGAACATTCTGAATATTATTCCTGTTCCATCTGGTTGGAAGTCGGAGTCATCACGCCGGTATGAAGACGAGTTTGTTGAGGATCAGTGTCGATGGCTGTCGTGTCGATGAGGCCTTCACAGGGCTGATGAGGCTGGCACCTCATGGATGCGTCATGGATGGGTCCAGGCACAGGTCCACCATCTGATCTGGATATGGCCCGGATCCGGCTGACTTCAGTAAACCTCGGAATAAATAGAAAGACTAACATTAGTGTAGATGCCATTCTTCTTATGATGTAACAAGTACATCAGGTGTTATAGGAAGTGTCCCCGGTTCTTGCTGACCTAATCTATGCAGCCAGTGGTGTAGTCTAGTTTTTTGTAGTGAGTATACTCTAATATAACCCCCCCCCCCCCCCCCCCCCCCCCCCCCCGCCGCCGCCGCCGCCGCCGCATACTCACCCAGCCCAGAGCGTCACCCCATAAGCACCACCACACTCACTAATGCATACAGTATGCATCGACATGTAATTGAGAGCATTATGAAATACTAAGTGTTATCAACTTATTTATTTGTTATATGAATATGGTCCCTGAAGCACAGGTTTTATCAGTTGACAATTATCAACAATAAAAAAAAAAAAACATTATAGGCACAAATACAAATTTACTTTTAGAAATGGTGTTTTTGAAAAAAAAATTTATTTTAAAATACATTTTACTGTGCAATTCCTTTCTAATTAATTTGAGTTAGACCGAACTTTTATTTTGGTGGGTTGTAGACATTTGAGTTTCTGTGTGTTTTAATAAACTATTATTATTATTATTATTATTATTATTATTAGGCCTGAAGTATACTCTGTGCAATAGTAATATATTTCTGTTATATTTTCTTCAAGTTATACAGAACTTTTATTTTGACAGGTTGTCGTAAAGACATAACAGTTTCTGTGTATGAAACGAATGAATGACGATAGTTTTATCAAATGAAATGGTGAAATTCTCATCAAGTGACTCTCATAGCAGCTCTGCGATGAAATGCACATGTGTAGCCTACATCATGTCTCAATACAGTGAAACGCTGAAAACACCACGAGCGTGAGTCACGCGTGCTTCTCTCTGTGTGTGTGTGTGTGTGTGTGTGTGTGTGTGTGTGTGTAGTGGAGCACACACTGAGCGCTCATTCCCAGAGACGCGTAGAACAATTGCAGTCTCTTTTAGCTTTAATATTCATAGACACTAGTCCATATCGAGATTTGATTCATTGTACAGCAGCTACTTTTGATTTATTCATTCAAAAATAGCCTAATTCCGTGACGTTCTGCTTTATATAGCAAGTTCCATTTGTGACTGGATTCCGCGATTCGATCCGTCGCTTCGCAAACACAGACGGGGTGAATTTATGAATGAAAGTGTGAAAGTTCTGACACAAAACGAAGTTGATACGTATCCTCACGCTTTTTTTAAGTGGGTATACGCAAATCCTTGGCCTTTTCTAGTGGGTATACGGCGTATACCTGCGTATCACGTAGACTACACCACTGTATGCAGCCTAATAATTATTTAACTGATTTGAATAATAGAAATGTATAATGTTCTATAAGAATTCCAGGTAAAAGAGATGTGTTTTTAGTCTAGATTTAAACTGACAGAGTGTGTCTGCGTCCCGGACAATGTTAGACTGTTCCAAAGTTTAGGTGCTAAATAGAAGGATCTACTGCCTGCAGTTGATTTTGATATTCTAGGTATTGTCAACTGGCCAGAATTTTGAGATCGCAGTAGACGTGAAGGACTATAATGCGTTAAGAGCTCGCTCAAGTACTGGAGAGCTAAACCATTTAGTGCTTTGTAAGTAGTCAGCAATATTTTAAAATGTATACAATGTTTAATAGGGAGCCAATGCAGTGTTGACAGAACGGGGTTAATATGGTCATACTTTTCTGGTTCTAGTGAGAACTCTAGCTGCGGCATTTTGGACTAACTGGACTTTGTTTATTAAGTGTGCAGGGCAACCACTCATAATAGCATTACAATAACCTAGCCTTGATGTCATGAACACATGAACAAACTGTTCCACATTTGTCATTGAAAGCATATGTCGTAATTTAGATATATTTTTAAGATGGAAGAATGCGGTTTTACAGATGCTAGAAACGTGGATTCCATGCTTCCTAATGTTATCTCCCAAGGGTAGCATGTACAGGGTGAAAAGCAACGGTCCTAGTACTGAGCCTTGTGGTACTCCATACTGAACTTTTGATCGATATGACATCTCTTCATTTACTGCTACAAACTGATAATGGTCAGATAAGTATGATTTGAACCATGCTAATGCAATTCCACTAATGCCAAGATAATTTTTGAGTCTATTCAAAAGAATGTTGTGGTCGATGGTATCAAATGCAGCACTAAGATCAAGTAACACTAATAGAGAGATACAACCACGATCGGATAAGAAGAGTAAATCATTTGTGACTCTAATGAGAGCTGTCTCAGTACTATGGTACGGTCTAAATCTTGACTGGAAATCCTCGCAGAAATCATTTCTTTCTAAAAAGGAACATCGTTGTAACTTGTAAGGATACTGCCTTTTCTATTAATTTTGACAGAAAAGGTAGATTTGAGATCGGCCTGTAATTGACTAATTCTCTAGGATCAAGTTGCAGGGTTTTAATAAGAGGTTTAATCATAGCCAGCTTAAAAGTTTTCGGAACATATCCTAGAGACAAAGATGAATTAATGATATTAAGAAGAGGATCTATGACCTCTGGAAGCATCTCTTTCAGTAGCTTAGTCGGTATAGGGTCTACATACATGTTGTTGATTTAGATGATTAAACGAGTTTGGACTATTCTTCCTCTCCTATAGCAATGAATTAATGAAATTTTTCCTCAGGGAGACTACAATGCACTGTCTAATGTGATACTGTAGTGGACTGTTGCATAGTTATAATTTTTAAGTCAAAAGACTTTGGCAATTTTACAAGCTTTTCAAGATGGCAGCTGCATCAAGAAGAATGAAAATCTACCCAACCTCTGAAGTTAGGTTCAGTTTTTTGTGTTTTCTGAGAAACCTGTAAAAGTGACGATACTATGGTTTGTTTACTCAGGAAACCCAAGTTAAGATCAATTGATTGGTTTGAGGCGGGGAAATTCTTAATGGACTTTTCACTCATTTCCATCTTGAATGTTGAATTGTCAATACAACTGAAACATTTTAGAGAACATCACATGAGCTGACTTCATAAATTGATGCTAATTTTCCTAAAATGTTTTAAGTCACCATTATGGCGTGTCACACTCGCCGTGTTTGGAGGAAGAAGGATGAGTACAATCCCAAGAACACCATCCCAGCCGTGAAGCACGGAGGTGGAAACATCATTCTTTGGGGATGCTTTTCTGCAAAGGGGACAGGACGACTGCACCGTATTGAGGGGAGGATGGATGGGGCCATGTATCGCGAGATTTTGGCCAACAACCTCCTTCCCTCAGTAAGAGCATTGAAGATGGGTTGTGGCTGGGTCTTCCAGCATGACAACGACCCGAAACACACAGCCAGGGCAACTAAGGAGTGGCTCCGTAAGAAACATCTCAAGGTCCTGGAGTGGCCTAGCCAGTCTCCAGACCTGAACCCAATAGAAAATCTTTGGAGGGAGCTGAAAGTCCGTATTGCCCAGCGACAGCCCAGAAACCTGAAGGATCTGGAGAAGGTCTGTATGGAGGAGTGGGCCAAAATCCCTGCTGCAGTGTGTGCAAACCTGGTCAAGAACGTCAAGAACGTATGATTGCAAACAAAGGTTTCTGTGCCAAATATTAAGTTTTGCTTTTCTGATGTATCAAATACTTATGTCATGCAATAAAATGCAAATTTTAAATATACTTAAAAATCATACAATGTGATATTCTGGATTTTTGTTTTAGATTCCGTCACTCACAGTTGAAGAGTACCTATGATAAAAATTACAGACTTCTACATGCTATGTAAGTGGGAAAACCTGCAAAATCAGCAGTGTATCAAATACTTGTTCTCCAACTGTATCTCAAACCAAAATGTAACCAATCAGCTGTGAGCAAAGAGACACATGTCCGATGTAATAAAGTCACTCCCCCTGTTTCTACTCCAAATTACTAGTGTTGTAGTCAAAACCACCTAAACCGAAACCAAGTCGAGACCAAGACGTGTCTTTGTGGAAATGTCTTATATTTAATCAATAAATACAATTAGAACAATAAGACACCATAGAGCTGTTAACCAATCAAATCACTAACAATGAAAATTCATCTTTGTGTTGCAGAGGTGGCACAGAATTTGCATCTGAATTTGTATTACACCTGCATAAATAATGTTGAAATTAATGTTTCAAAAATAACATTTTGAACATATAGAAATGTGATGGGGAAATAAAATGATAGGTCTACTTTTAAATATGAAACTGAAATCAAAACACTTAAGTGAGTCACGGTGTAATTTATTCAACCCATTTGTTCAAAGCACCGGATTCATTTAGTAAAAAATTTTTTTTGCAAAAATGAGTCTAAAATTGTTTCTAAAATTTAAGTAATTTAATAATAACTTCTTGTTTATTGAACATTTGTATAAAATCAATATCACATTTGCAACCATGCTCATATTTGTGAAAACAGCTCTCTTGCTCTTGTGATATTGGATAATTATATCCTATGTTATAATACAAAAAAAATCTCATACAAGTACTTTTTTGCAATCATATCTTGAATTTTGTGGGCATTTGTATTAATTTTGGGCATTTGACTTTTTTTTTAGACAATCCCGCATTGATTTCAAACCAACAGGAATAAAAAAAATTAATAATAAACACATTAGAAATAGGTAAGTTTTACATCAAATAAATCAGATAATGCACCGGCAATTTAGTGATATCCTCGCAGTTGTGGTTTTGAGTTAAAATCCTGAGTCCTCTTAGTCTGAGACAGAGACACAACAATACGTTCGAGACAGAGACAAGACCAAGACCTTCAAAAAAAAAAAAAAACATGGTCTTAAGACCGGAGACCAGTCTCGAGTACTACAACACTATAAAGCACTTGCTTAAATCAATATGAATTTATAAAGGTAATTTAAGCTTTAAAATTACTACATGTAAGCTTAAATGTTCAATTCTCTATCAATTAAATCAAATTAACAACTTTTACTTGCACTCATATAGCAAGAGATTTTGTCAAAGCTCTTTTCTTCTTGCCGTGTAAATTTGTTTAAATTCTTAATATTTTTCAATCTCATAATATTCTGCAGAAGAGGGAAGTGAATCGCAGTTTCACTGTTCCACTGATGTCACATCTAAACTCAGGATCAAAGTCTGGGTTGGCAGAAAGTTGATGATCAGCATCATGGTACCAACAAAGACTGGTTGGATTGGTTTGGTTTTGCCAACTCGAAACCAATCCTGTAACCCTGAGTTTGTTCAACTACCATCATGGTACGGACTCCAGTGGAGTTGAACTCGGTAATTATCAGCTTAGACTAGCAAGGCAGAAACTACCACAACACAGGCACTATCTTAAACTGGACTTGTGTATCAGTTATGATGATTTCCTTCTAATGAAGTATTAACTGTTTCGATTATTGTACTTATTGCCTGATGGTGGTTTATATTGGGATGATGTGGAATCTTGTTTGACCCCACATGAATAAAAACACTAACTATAACCATCAGAGGGGGACAAAGTACACAACTTTCTTACTTATTATTTTTGCATTGTTGCATGTAATACTTATAGTACCTTTTGCCTCTGAATCTATGCCTGCCTATCTACCCTCATATCAATATCAAATTTATTTCTAGAACACAGTTCCCATAGTGGGATTGAATGTGAGATTAAATAAATTTACTCAATAACGTCCACAATGGTTTCAGACACCCAAATGGCTGTTCCCTCAAATAAAGCCCCATTTAAAGTTTTTTGGCTTTTAGTATGAATATGTTAGCCTTACTGTTATCTATAAGCTAGTGTGCTCCAGAATTCGCATTTAGAAGACCAAACCCAACGTTGAAAATAAAAATCAGGTTGATGTCAGAATCCAACGTCAGATTGACGTTAATCTCAAACGTTGTAATGTGGTTGAAAATGAAAATCGCGTTGACGTCAGAAACCAACATCAGTTGACATTAGAAAACTTTCTCCAGTTTTCTCTTTCTGTACGTTTCAGTCAGACTTTAGATATCTTCATGCTTTGTGATTTTGAATTGCACATTCAATGATTCAAAGTCAAGACAGAAACGTCAACCTGACTTTCATTTCCAACCAAAATCCAACGTCGGACTGAGAAAAGTTTTCTAAAGTCAGTCCATTAGTTACACCAAAGTTACTTTTTTGGCATCTTATTGCCAGATTCATTACCTTGTTTCTCATTAGATAATTTATTGTGGCATCATCTGCCAATTTTATGATGCCTTTAAATGGCAAAACAGCCATCAGTAAGTCATAAGTAGGCCTAAGTTAAATAAGTAATAAGTATACTCTGGGACTTCTATAGTTTAAACCGCAAACAAGTCAGTTAGCTGCTGATGAGGCACGTGTTTTTTTGGACATGCAAGAAGAGTTATGATTTGCCAAAACCTGAGATGTGGTGTGGTGTCACCTACAGATCATACAACATTCACCATATAATGCTGCTGATGGATACTTTCATGTCACTTTATAACCAAAGATTTAAACTCATAAATCATCCAATAAATTAAATCAACTGCAACAAGGATTTGTGATTTTGTAGCACACAACAGCGCTAACCTGAAGCCTCTCAAAATGTCATACACATACAATTAAAGTCATTCTAATGGCTAAACCTTACCTATAGTGAACAGACTTGTACAATTTAATTTGAAAACCCTCTGAAATCATCAGGGATTTGCCAGGGGCATTTTATACATGATAAGAATAAAAAAAAATTAAAAAAAATTCTGAACAAAAGCTCAGGTACAAGTGTCACTTAATGTCCCTCTCAGCCGCAGCAGAGCGCAAAGGTGGCTCGCAGTACAAACTCTGATTTAAAAAAAAGAAAAAGAAAAAAGACATTCTTCAAGCAAAAGACCTCCCTCTCTTAAAGTCATGAGTTGTTACCTAAAGGACTCTCTCCACTTTAGCCGTGTAGCAAATGGAAGAGACGATTCATAAACTAATGCTGCTGAAGGATGGATAAAAGAGGTCTCATTTAGAAGTGTTTACACTGGCACGTCTAAGAGAATATCCTTGTTCTTGGAAATGTCATTGTTGGGATTACAGCTGAAATGCATGAACTCAGCCTTGGAGAGAAGCATGATCATAACTTTGGTATTTAACTCCCTCTACAGGTTAAGAAAGAGAACTACGGACTCCTAATGAAGTTTTCAGCATCATTACTCCAGTCTTCAGTGTCACATGATCCTTCAGAAGTCATTCTAATATGCTGACTGACTTTAAACATTTGGTTTGTTTGGTACAGTATATTACAAGCCAAGTCACACTGATTTCATAACTAAAATACAACATGTAAAATATAGGAAATATTTTTAATAACTTTATTCTCTTTTTTCAATAGATCTGTACAACCAAAGAATCAAACCTTGTAGTGAGTCTGGCAAAAACTGACCTGTACATGTCTATGCAGAATTTCTTACACTCATTTAAATAATCAAATGATTAATTATCTAGCTAAGCAAACATTGCAAACCATTCCTACCAACAGAGAACAAATGAGCAGATTTTGGAAGGTGGGGATGAGAGAAAAAAGAAAAAAAAAAAGTTCCCTTTTGCTTCCTACACTCGCTCCAAGTGTTTTTACAGTGAGACATCTTATATTTACACACACACACACACACACACCTGGACAAGTCTAAAACAGCGTGATTTTTCATTACACGAGAGCGGGTAGGAACATACAGGTGTAGACATTTGAACTGATGGTAGGAAGCCATGTCAGTAAAGATATGAGCATATGCAGAGATTAACTGGACTTGATCAATACATAAACCGTAAAACAAACACAGACCTAAAGACAGACCAATGAAACATTTCGGCTCTGAGGTCGGTGTGGTTCCTTATTCATTCACCTGTAGTGCAGGCATATACCTAATGGGCCGCGCACGTTCACACAGGTAAAGTATTTTGAAATAATTGGACTAATAACTCTCCTCGAACACAGAATGGTAATAAATGAAAAGCTCATACCTGAGATAAACGTAAGAGAGTACAGAAACGAGGCTGTGAGGGAAATATTGCAGAAAAACCTCGCAGCATATTGGAAAACCGTGCAAATACCCTCACAAACGTCTAAACCTGCTTTCTTTTAGTCGACGTTACTTTTCGATGCTGTCAGTTTACATTTACTTGGCGTTCACTACCACTAAATTAAAGTGAGCAGGGTGTGTTTTTTTATTTATTATTTCTGACACTGGAAAATTTATCAAGGGCATAAGAAACTATCAACTGCAGTGCTAACAATCAAAACTAATCAAACAAACCATAACCAAGCTAAAAGCCTGGAAAAGTTCCCTCCAAGGACACCCATAGACATTCTGAAGTCCAACATTAGATTAGCAATAATTCAGCAGCAGAAAAAGGGGCGAGCCTTGGCCAAAAAGCCATTCAACGACTGAAAAAGCATGATCAATGACAAAATACAAAAAAGGGAATATTAATCTCTGCGTCATTATACTTTAACAAATTATAGTAATAAAGCAGACCTTATTTCATCCCACGTAAAACCAACATAAAAAAGAACAACGGATAAGGCTTAAAGCTTTACTCCAAGCCAGGTAGGTGTATCGACAGCTTCTCTTAGGAGCCAATTGGGTGGGTTGCTGGGATTGGACACCGTGAAACATGTTATGTACAGAATGCAAAGAGACATTAATGGCAATGGGTCTACTAGACGTGACGTTATTGCGAAACTGATCTTGAGTGAGACGAAAGCAAGCAGCCCATCACACTGATAATGCGACATGACTCGACGTGCTTTGGAGCAGAATTACATGCATACAAAAACACACAGACCCATTGAATGCAATTCATCCACCCAGAAGGGAAGTGCCCTGCTGTCCTCATCACGCAGTAGTGTTCTGGTTTGTGTAGTCATCCTTTTAGTGTCTCCACAGATAAGAATTAGCCGTACAGGCCCATTTGCCATCTATTGCAGCACCATTCAAGCTCTAGTGTCCCTCTAGGGCTGAAGACTCAGTGTAGTCTTCCCTAAAAAAGGCCCAAAGGTCAGGAGGGCACAGACGTCTCCTGGATTAACAGACTCTGTAATCAGTGAAGTAAATGAAGTGATGCTTAGTGTCAGGCCTATTGACGCCGAAGGCAGTTGGATTCCTACAGATCCAGAGTGTGGGGAAGAGGGAGGTCATGAAATTGGCTGAGTATTACCCTCTTAAGGCCACACTGTTGTACAGACAGACATAGAGATGGAGGACATGGAGCTGTGGTCGTTTATTCCTTGTTGAACTGCACGGAGAACCACCTGGCTGGAGAGTGAAACTGGGACAAAGCCGTGATAACGTAAATGCAAACATGATGTCTCAAGTCTCAGGATTACATCAGCAGCAACAACACTGAGTCTTATCTGCACCAGTTATCTTCACAAATGTACTTTTTTTTTATCACTACAGATTTTTCATCCACGGCATGATAATCCACAGTCCGTTTAGTTTTTTTGTGCTGGAAGGAGTCTGATCGGACGGAAAACATGATTAACCTTTATTTAGTTACAATATTTAAATTTACAGGAGCACAAAGTCAAGAAAACTTCAGTCCTTGTTGGTGGTTCAGTCATTGACGCTTAGCTCCCTCTTTTTTCTCTTTCATACAGTACATTGATTTCTTACGCAAGGGGATAGAGAGGAAAAAATGAAAATAGAAAAAGGCAGGATGGAGGGGAGAGCAAACCAAAAAAAGAAACTCCCAGAGCCAGTGATGCGCACTTCATGTAGGAGGTGATGGTGGACATGGTGGGTGAGGAGGACAGAACCTGCTGATATTCATGATGAGTGAGGATAATTAAGGGGCAGGTGGGCCACGAGGTGAGTGAGGAGAGGAGGGCGAGGGATCTCTGGAGGATCAGAAACTGTCCACCCAGGTGCCATAACCTCGCTCTGCCAAAGTGCGGTTGAGCAGGACCAGCTACAAAAAAAGGAACCAAGTATCATCATGTTATTCATGCTACTCATTATCGAAGACAAATGCCAAGCATGAAAGAAATCTATAGTTTAACTATTAAAAGGGTTACATTCTGCTCAACATCCTTTTGTGTTGCAAAAAAGAAATGAAGACATACAGGTTTGAAACAAGAGGATGAGTAAATGTCAATTTTATATTTTGGAGTAAACTTTTTTTTTTATAAAAAGCTTTAATAAAAAATAAAAAATAAATAAAAAACCAGAACAAAAAAAACCTTTCCCATTAATAACAATTTTATTAAATAAAAAAAAGTTATGGTAATTTTACCTCCTCTCCCACCATGTTCCACATGTGTACTAAAGGAAGTCCTGTATTATTGTCGTAGTTGGTGACCTATATGAGAAAAATGCCCATTAAATTATCTGTTGGTTGTAAATGGCATCAACATAAATGTCATCCATTAATGAATGATTTAAAGACTCACTTGTGCCAGCAATGGAACCCCTCTTGTCATCTCCTCCAGCGCAGAATTGGCCTCTGCTGAGAACCGATCCTCTCCTAATGAACACGTGAACAACAGTGAGATCCAGCTGGAATAAGCTGATGAAAAATTCAACTTCTAAGATTTAAAAGAACAAGGCATACCTGGAAGTGGGGCGATGTTGTCTAATAACACTTCTGTTCCCTGGAACGGTAATGTCACAAAGTCCGATCTGAAAAAGAAAAGTTAGGTGGGTCCACAGAAGACGACTGATTAAAAACAACAAAATGCTGAAAAGATAGAAATAGCATCTAAAGGTGGGAGGTTGATCATGACTGATGAGTAACTTTAATTTCAACCAATCATATCATCTATTGCCGTCATGACTGCATAGAAATCATGCAAATTATTTTACCTTATGCCTAATATTCATGACAAATATTACTATATAAAAAAATCAATACTATATTAAAATACACGACCATTCAAAAGTCAGCAAGGCAAAAAAAAAAAAAAAAAAAAAAGGCAAGGATGCATTAAATTGATCAAAAGTGACAGTAAAGAAATTTATAAATGTAACAAAAAATTTCTATTTCAAATAAATTATGTTCCTTAGAACTTTATATTAATCAGAGAATTCGGCAAAAATGCATCACGGTTTCCACAAAAATATTAAGCAGGACAACCGTTTAACATATGATTCCAAACCAGCTTATTAGAATGATTTCTGAAGGATCATGTGACACTGAAGACTGCTAAAAAGATGCTGAAAATTCAGCTTTGCCATCACTGGAATAAATTAAAAAATGTATTCAAATGAGTCATTTTAATTGTCATATTAATGTTTTACTGTATTTTTGATCAAATAAATGCAGCCTTGAGACATTTCAAAACATAAAAAAAATTAGCACACCTAAACGGTAGTGTTCTTGTAAATAATACATATTAAATTAAAATGATATGTAATTATTATTTCTGTATAACATTTTGTGTTGTGGACAATGCATGATACAGCTGTTTACTTTAAGAATAGGGCTGTCAACGTCAATGCGGTAATGCATTCGATTAATTTAAAATCCTTAACACTTTAAAATAATTTAACGCAAATAAATTACTGAAGCATGTGTAATTGCATCATTAATGTAATTTATGTCACGCAGTTAGATCTTCAAAGTTCAGGAGTTTATCACGCTGAGCATTTACAATGGCGCAAACATATCTATAATCATAGATATGTATAAGAAGATCCACATTCGACCCCAACAGACATGTCTGCGCGCCTGCCATCTTACAACGTTCAGCATGTCGTCACTCACAATAAGAATTAATGATGACACAACATTGCTCAGCTTCTGGTTGTAAAAACCAGATTTAAATTCCTGAAGAAATGGGATAACCTTTTACAAGTGAGTGTGTTGGTTTGCTCTTTAAACTATGGTAACTTTTTAATGTCGTGTTAGCGGACGCCTTTGCTTTATATTGTGTTAGTTTAGCATAATCATCTGATGAAGTCAGATTGCAGATTTAGATTTTCATACATGCGTCTAATTAAATAATTAATTATTAATGTAATAATTAATAATGTGTGGTTGCAGACGCACAGTCAACTTGCTCTAGAATGTTTACAGACTTACTTTGACAGTTCCAATATGGCAGACGGCTTACATATGGTGGGCCACTGAAACCTCTATGTATATTTATCTATGCCTGTAACGCCGATAGGTGGAAATTTCTATTCTAACCCTTTAACCTGATTTCACTTCTCTGTTTGCAAAAAGATCATTTTAAACCGCTAATCTCCAGAATAAGATTTCAGTCGAATGAGCCAGTAAGCAAATTCTTTCAAACAATCAGTCCAAAACAGTGCTAATGTAAAGAAGGCCAGGCTGATTACATCAGAGATGGCACAGAGAATAGAGACTCACATTGCATTTTAAGTTAATTATTCATTCCAGTGTGTGTTTCCCCTCACGCATCGTGCTGTGTGAAATACAGACTGAACGTCCAAACATCCCAATGCTGTATGGCCAGATGATATGCAAACTACGTTCCTCGGTTGGAAAAAGCAAACCAGTGTCTTGCTAGTGAAATTTTGATGAATGAGGATTGCAATCAAGGTAAAGACATACAGGAGTCGTACAGTAAGCACACGTGAGTCCGTTATAATAATGTATGTGCACTCTCCGATGCATTGATCGCACATTGTAGGCTATTTATGCACTGACACATTTCACTACATTCAGTGCATTGTTTCCACACACATTCAGGATAATATTTTGATGTGTCTTGTGTTTAGTCATTCTGAATGGATCCGTGTACTGTAGTAGGTATATGCAGTCAGGTCAAGGCGGTTGGTTTAGGGCTTTTTTTGTGGTCCTGTTCAGTATTGTAACTTGTTGCAACTTGACTTGTCTAAAATGTAAATGCTCTTTGCTGTCGCACTGTTGAATTCTGGAAAGAAAATAAAAAGGAAAATGTTCTTATGTAAACGCTTTGGCTTTGGTGTGCATACATTTATGAATTATATGAATTCCTTATATAATTTGGTGTACTTTTTTGGAAAAAAAAATTACCTAGAAAAAAGTTAGCAGAAAATACAGTTTTGTGAGTATCACCCTTCAATCTGATAGTTTACTTTGCTGGATATAGCAAATGATGACGAAATGGTGTATGCTTAATTTTATGATAAGCGTGCGATTAAATCACACAAAAGGGTGCAATTAAATTGACAGCAGTACATTGATGAGAGGGAGAGTTAAAAAAAAAAAAAAGGGGGGGGGGGGGGGGTGGTTTGGGGTAGTATTAAACCTGATCTGTCGAAGGGTGTCAATTTTGACTCTGTCGTAGCCTCCATAATCAACATATCGGATTTCCACTTCGGTTGAATCTTTGTAGAAGGAGATGACCTGCGCTCGCCACCAGGCTCCATCGACAGCTGGGGCCGCACAAATCACTCCAACTGGAAAAGAGATGAGAGAGAAAATGAGGAATTCTCTGCAGAATGAGGAATGTGAAAAGAGAGAAGGGGGAGCCTTTTACCTTCAACAGGTGATGGCAATGGGGGAGTGCCGGGCTGTGAATAGCACAGAAACATCTGCTGGTCCAGACTGCGCAGTGCGTGGTACGTAGGGTGAGTGTGTTGCTGGACAAACAGGTGACCGGCTGATACAATGTTCACCACGATCACCTCCACTGTCACCCCACTGGGCAACAGAAGCTGTACCAGGCAGATCCATTGAAGCACTATGTTAGTATGTCAAAATCCAGGAATTATCTGATGTTTTTTGTTGTTGTTTGGTTGCAGTTCGATTTTATTCAAGTAACATGACCAGACTGTGAACAAAACCTTCATAAATCTAGTCTTACAGGATCTGTCCTATTGAATTTAATGTGATAATTTACGCAACAACAAAAAAATCCTATGTACAGTTTACACAGAAAGTGTTAGAGTGCTGCATGACAGTCAGAATGCTGCCTTAAAAGGTAGCTGTCTATGTAGTCTGCAGGAGTGGGGGGAAGGAGCCAATCTTACCCAGGAAGTCATGGGTAGAGAGGGCAGCGTTAGTGGTGGGGGCGGTGGGGCGTACAAGTTGGTCAGGTCCAAGTCTTTAAACTTCTTCCCAATCAAGGCCAGCGCCTTATCTACCTGCTGCTGGCTTCCTATGAAGCAAACCAGAACAAAAACAATTCAAAGAGGCTATGGCTGAACTGGAAAAATATAGCCCTTCGGAGAGACTGACTTACCCTCTATATGGCAGATCTGAAACTCTTGAGTGTAAGGCAGGGTTGAAATGTAGATCTTAGCACCAGAGCTCTGCTTCAGGAAGCTCACATATCTCCCTTGTTTGCCAATTAGCCGTCCCACTAGATGCTATAAAATCAGAGGAGAACCACAGATATCAAGACAGGTTTTAATGAATTCATACATTATGATCGACTAGTTAATTTAATTAGCTTTAATAAATGTGTGCTACGCATTCAGGCCACGGTGTTGACAAAAGTTGCTTTGACATTTAGATAAAGGGCTGTAGGACAACATGCAATGAGTTTTTCTTCATTCTAAAATTGTATCAGAAAAAAACTTTTGATTGATGGAAGTAGAATAATGTGAATCAGAATCAGGGTTTAAAGGAAACACACCTTTGGCACCTCAATCTCCCACACAATAAGCTCTGAGCTTTGTGATTGACAGGTCTGGCTGCCACTCGGCTGGCCGTCTCCCACCCCCAAGGTGGAACAGCTGTCCACTGAATCCATGCTATTCACATCTGAACCTGTTATGACAAAAAAACAACCCACAAATGTCAGTCAGATGTGTCAAAGTATAAACATACAGAATCATTTCATTGATTTCAGCAAATGTTTGAAAAATGTGAGTTTAGTCAATTTACTATTTGCAAAAAACATTTGCAAAACCTTAAGATTCACATTGGTTAAAATAAATAAAAGGTAAAAAAAAAAAATACTATACACACACATATAAAGACATGCATAAAAAGTAAGACATAATTAATAAAATACATTTAAATAAAAAAAGTTCTGCTGACTGAATAAACCAATCAATATTACCAACTAATTCTGGGGTGGTCTGCATATCGTAGAAATATTATATACAGTATTGCATTGCATGTGTATATAAAAGGTAAAAATGTAGAAAATAAATATTTAAATAAATGCATAAAATAAAATAAAACTTCCATCTTAAAGAAATCAATAATCACCTGCAACTAATTCCAAGATGATCTGGATATAGTAAAACCGATTGTTAGCATAGTTAGAAAAATCTGGCATCCATTCCACACATTCTCCCGACAACATTACAGCCACCCAAATCAATGACATTCAGGGGGTCTAAACAGACCATTCTTTAACAGACAGAACGCAAATGCCTGCTTAGCCAGGTCATCACTGTTTGCCAAGTAACCATGGGGTAACAATAACAAACACAACAGATGACAAGGACCATTAACAAACAAAACAACCAGCCTCTTCCCTCAGGACGAAAAACATGCCACTATTGTTCTTGATTGATACCATTAAAGCAGTAAGCTTATGACACTTTTCCTACTACTTGAAGTTGACAGTGTCAACAATTGCTCATTTACTCTGCTTCAACTAATGGGAAAGAAGCATCAAGGGTCTATTACATTTTCTCCTTTCATTCAAGAAAGGACGGGCTGAGACACCAGGTGCTGCCAGTCTCCACACCAATCTCAGGTCACAATACGGCAGGAGAAGGATCACCAGCAGCAGCTGGTGTGGCAGCAACACCTCACAACGGTTCAGGCAAATCACTCACACACCCCACACAAGTGATTCCTGTCATCAAATCAACACAAAAATACTCACTCTGCATTAAAATATAAACATTGCAAAAAGGTCAGTGTGCTGTATAGCCACGTTCTGGTAAAAACAGCCGTTGAATAACTAATAACAGAACAACTAGTGGCCATTTCTAACACCTGCTCTGAAGTTAAAAAAGCAAGACGCCGCTGATATCCATGTAAGGAAGTTGCTGTAGTAGGGAGTGGTAAAAACAGCTGTGCACATGTGGTTGTGTTCATGTAACATACACTGTTTGGGAATTTGAGCATCTGAGGTTTCCAGAGAGTCTATTCACAGTTTGAGAGGTACCCTTGACTCAGGCTTTTTTGCACTACTACATCTGGCCAAATGTCAAGAAGAGGAGGATTGATGCGGGATGGATTTAAACACAAAAACAAAGCCAATTGAAAACCGTGAGCACGTTAGTAAATGATTCCAATCCTTTGTGCCTTCCTTCTGATGGAAATTCAAAACCTTTGTGGAAAGTTAGATTTGCACCAGCAAAAACGTTTGACACTACACAATATGAGCCATGGGGAAAAAGCAAACACAGATCGCTTTGCATTAATGCACGATAAGTGTATCATATCCCAAACTATTAAGTAAAGCACAATCAAACAATCTCCCAAGATGGAGTTCATCATATGAAGTGTGCAATACAGAGAGATGCTTTGAGACCACTGAAATTAAAGGAATTCAATATTGTGAATTTAATTTCAGCTTGAATAAAGGGACAGGTCACCCGAAAATAAAAATGGTCATCTTTTACTCTCCCTCATATAATTTCCAAACTGTTTGATTTTTTTCTCCTGCGAAACACAAATTGCATGATACTTTGAAGAATGTTTCAACTGTTTTATTCATAGAATTTTAAAGTCAATGAGGTCAAAACAACAATGGACCCCACTGACTTTAATTTAATAGACAAATACATTTTTCCAAATATATTGTGTTCCACAGAACAAAGCCTGAGGAATGCTGATTGACCTAATGTTGGTTATTTAAATAATTTTGTGATTATGCAAACTTGAGATGTGTGTATTAGCCTATCATCCGACGCACCTACGATGGATTCGGGTAGGTGAGCCACTGTATTATTTGGCTCCCACAGAGGAAAGTGAAAAAGATTCGGATTGACTTGAGACGGGTGAGTAAATGACATAAAATTTCATTCTTTTAAATTCTTAAGAACTTTAACTCACCTCCTGATTGGTCAGCTTCTACCTCGCTAGCGGCACCATTCCTGAGGCCTGTTCCATTCAACCGTGCTGCTTCGCAAACCGTAGCAACATTTTCTGCAGTAAGCGGGGACTCCTGAGGAGCAATTAGAACAAGACTCTCCTGTAGTCCATCTCCATGACCCTCTGAGGCGCTACAAGTCCCTGAAATTTGAATGAGGTCCTCCTTGCTTTCAGAAACTGTCGAGGACAATCCCGTGGTACGGAGGTC
Source organism: Leuciscus leuciscus (assembly GCF_965113295.1). Taxonomy (NCBI): domain Eukaryota; kingdom Metazoa; phylum Chordata; class Actinopteri; order Cypriniformes; family Leuciscidae; genus Leuciscus; species Leuciscus leuciscus. The sequence continues at coordinate 24,595,554 of NC_138733.1, forward strand.
CTCACTGCTGACGCCATCCTCGGATTGGCATGTGCTACATCCCGAGTCTTCAACCAGAGCTTCCTCCGCCTGCAGCTTGGCCAGAATTGGCGTTGACTCCAACTGTTCCCCAGACGGCACAGTCAACAAGCCTTTTTCCTTCTCATTCTCTGGCATCTTCCAGAGCGAAGGTGCCAGACAACCATTGACAATCTCTTCTGCTATCTGTGCCGCCCGAGACTCTTCACTTTCTGTACTTTCAGGAGGTACACACAACTCTACTTCCTTACCATTTACAGCCGGCGTGCTGCTGTCAGCAGCTTCAGAGCCCTTGCTGTACCGCGACTCACAGCTGCTGACCGCCATGACCTCCTGGGTGGCTGCCGAGATGACCTCAGAGATCAGCCCTGCCGCGAGGCGCTGGAGCTCCTGCATGTCTGGACTGGTCTCGACCGGCAGGCCCAGGTCTCCGTTTTCATGGTGCTGGGCCTCATTTGATCTTTCTGAGAGGGGTGTACTGGTGGAGTTGGGGAACGAGGTCAGAGTCAGAGGTGTTTTTGGGCTGCAGATCTCCAGCAAGACAGCCTCGCCTTCCGTTGACGACGCAACGAAGGCCTGCTCATCTTTTGAAATGTCAGCTGGCAGATTCTGACCGCATGTCGGTGCCGAGGTTTCAGTGGCCACCTCTCCCTCAGGTTCAGGTCGCTCTGCTTTGGCTAGCTCTGCGGGACGCTGCCTAATTAGTGGTTGGTTTTCGACCTGCTTCTTGATTGAAGCAGCACTTGCTAGATCTGGCGGAAACTGATTTGAAGGTTTGCTGTCAGTGGCGGCCTCTGGTTCTTTGTGATTAGGGCTCTCCTCCACTGTTTTTGTTGGGGTTGAAGATGACACAGGAGTCGTCTGCCTGGTTGTCTCTGGGTGGCTTTGTGGGGGCAATGATTTTGCACTGCTCTGTGGAGCGCTTAGCTGTCCACTTGCCAAGACAACTGGAGGGGCGCCAAGAACCTCTCCCGCAGTGGCTTTTAGCACTGGCGTGTGAATCTCCGCAACTACTTCCTGCTCAACAGGTCTGTGCTCTTTGGCCTTGACTCTGTCACGGCTGATTCTACGGTGTGTGCTGCTGGCTGCGGGGCAGCTCTTGTCGACCATCCCATTGCTGCCCTCGCCAGAGGAGGTCCGCAAGCCCATAACTGACCCCTCCTCACTGTCCCGGCTGGTGATTCGCTCTTTCTTGCGGGAGATGTACCACCACCAGCCTATGAGCGCTAGCACTCCAGGAAGCGTATACGGAACAAAGGACCGGAACCTCAGTGGCATCTCCTCTAGACCCTAGCAGCTACACCTGCAGATAAAAAATAAAATAAAAAGTGTTAAATTGAGTTAAAGCAAGACATAACAGCAAATGACAATTATGTTGCAATATAATGGACAGACCATAAACTTAACATACACGCCAAGCAGAACCATTCAATCCTATTACAAAAAGTTAAGCTATAAACATTTTTAAACAATGAAAAAATAAATAAAATAAAAATACAAAGAAACAAACAAACAGGGGTATTTAGATATGCCCCCACAATTTGACCACCAGTATTTTTAGTATTAGCACAGTCAAAGCTAGTTCTTAAGGATCACAAATAGGCTAAGTTATTTATTTTGCAATAACCAAAATACTGTTCATTATCCCACTAACGACACAGCTACTTAAATATTTAAAAGAATGGACATGAAATATTGATACGAGTTCATGAATTTTATTGAGATAATTTTTATTTTATTTTAAAGAAGAGAGCAGAGTGATATGAGAAACATTAAGCTAGCAAAGCATTTATAGCTGGAAACCAGTAGCAACCATTTTACCACAGATAGACCAATCAGAAAGCATTCAAGTAAGATGTGTAATAAAATGTTTTATTTCTGGTTTAGGATGCGTTGCCTTTGGGAAGAAGTGAAAGAATGGGTGACTCATACTCATCTTGGAAAATTGCACCCTAGTCAACATTCATTCCTTTGTCTTGTTCACAAGTCTGTGTAACATTTAGAAAACAACTAACTCACAGTTAGGCAAGATGCATGGGCATTAAACATCTTGCATTGAACTATACATATCTTGATAAATATATAGTATGCAACAAAAAAAAAAACAGCATCCTTCAAGACAAAAGACAGATCCAATCATAATGTAAGCAAGTAATCAACCGGAATCTTAAAAAAACTAAAATCATAACTAAGATTGCATTTTATATTGCATTGTTTGCAGCACTTTAGGTCAGGCTGCTTTACAGTGAGAGAGGGAAGACTTCTGGTCAGCCATGCAAAAACTTCAGGGACAATATCACATGGCTGACATTCAACCTCAGAGGCTGCTGGGAGCTACGTGCCATGTCTACCTCACTGCTTGAATGGGAGGAGCATACTTTCAGAGTTAAAAAAGGACATTCATGCATGCCTTTCCATCATGGGAGCAGCATATCCCAGTCTCAAGAAGAGGAGGAACACATCATATACAAACCCCTCCCATTCACTGCTGTACATAGTAACCAAAGATAAAGAGGTTTCTGTTTCTCTTCAGCTTTCAGATAGAGTTTCAAAAGACAGTCTGCCAACTGCCTCTCCAACTGTCAATGAATAAGGACTACATCATGTAGCATGTGAACAAAATACACTGCAAGAAATCAAAGTTGGTTCTGAATATGCAAATTTTTTTGAAAAATCGTAATCATTCAGAATCAAAATATATTGACTTGGTGATTACAGATATGTTTAAGTACAATGGTAATAGCATCTATCTATAGATATATGGCTAGTTTATAAATCACAACAAACCAAAATTCGGTCCCAAACTAGATAGCCCCTACTGAACAAAAGCATTAATCGAGCTAAATAAATTTACAATGCTGTCACCCATTCTGTTGTATTGTTAAACCCATTTCATACATCATGTTCAATTATTACATTTATTTAATATTGCTGTAAAATTAAAAAATTTAAATGTTTTTAAAGTCTTAGCCTACATATCACATATTTCGATGACAAGATAGAAAAATCTGCAAACTGCTTAAATGAAAATCGCTCATATAGCATTTAACTTGATCTTCTGAAACTGAAAAACATTTTATTAATAAAACACAAAAACTGTACCCTACCTATTTTAAGTGCCACATAAACAGATTCCAATTCACCAAACAATTTCTACATTTCAGATATTAGGCTATTAATAATAGCATAATGACCCACTCTCCATTCATATTCTCTGCTGAATGAAATTGTAAAAGTAATAGCTATGGAGGGCTGGTCTGTTAACAATGCATGCAATAACATTACTACTATACTATCTGTTAGCGCTATCAGTCTCGAGAGCATGTTTCAAGCAGCCGCGTTAAACGAATAGAGCAACATGCTGTATTTCTGCATAGTAAATGACAAACTGATTCAGGAAGACCGTGTTCACCTTCACCACGAGGTTAAATAAACGCTCGCCGAGTTAATGCTCGCTGTCATATCATGGCCTAGCGCGCGTGCGCGAGCGGACCATAGAAAAAGACCCGAGCGCGTGCTGCACGGTGGCTGTTCGACCTTGGGGAGGTGTAGAGATAACGGAGAGGGCACCGTAGCCAGTCATTCGCGCAACACGTTACATATGAACCCATTGATCGCAAGTAAGCGGCTTACTAGAGCTGCTGCATTCAGAATACAAAAGCGAACCTATGAACCCTCCAGCGCGTGCGGTGATCGTTACGCGCACCGGCCACTGGCAGAGAATTACACAGGAGAGCTACAAAAGTGACGTACGCGTTTCACCGCACTGACAATGCAGCGAAAGTCAATAATATAACACGACATAATTGCTGCATAAAAGCTCATGTCTTGGCTGAGACAAATATAACACGTTAAACCAGATGTCTGCGAGGTTGTAATGCATGCTGCGTGTGTTAGCAGTCAAGCTAACTGTCCATGGCTGCTGCTATAAGGACCAAAGGGCGAAATTTGTCAAATAAAAGCAGGAGCTTTAACGGTTTATGACAGCAATGAAACATACACATAACCGAGGTGATTAAATAAAGGAGAACCCGCATAACCAGTTAGCGAGGTGATGTTGACCTACAGTACGCGTGGTAGGCCGCTGAATGAATTACAACCCCATGCAGCCATTCAATCTAAAGTACTGACCGCTTCAAGTATCTTGACTTTAAAACGATTTTACCGGGGTAACCCTCCACCGAGTCCTCTTTCAGAGAGGCCCTGAATTATCCATGAGTTCACAGAAACCGCTCGTCCATGTGGCTCGGTACATAATTCAGCTGAATGAAGGTGCGAGTTGACTTTAACGCGCAAAAGACGAGAGAACAAAGCAGGAGAGCGTGTTTTCCGCTGTCATTCTGCAGAATGACCACACCAAAATTACAACAGCTCCAAGTAACATTATGAATTAACATTATGGCCTCACAAATATCCAATTTACAAATCCCTATGGGAAAAATCCAGATTGTCATGGTTTCTAGCTGGTAGGAACAGTAACAAATCAGCAACCAGCTTGTCAACCTGTCCTAAAATGGTCAATATAGTTTGTGGAACATTTAACCTTGGTCCTGGTCAACCAGCTACTTACTAACTTTAAAATACAGGTTATTTGTATTCCAAAACATGATAACTTCACTGGTCATACCAGTTGAAGGTGGTCAAGCTGATCTTTGCGACATGGTACCTGGTCTTCTAGATAATTATGACGTTTAATAATTGCTTAATTAGACGAAATTAATTGACGTGCAGGACTTAACCCATACATTAGGATTGAACTCAGATTTGGCGACAGTTAGCCGCAGTAGCTAAAGCGTTTTGGATAGCTGATAGCACTGGCGCAATGTCAAACATACACTGTCGAGCCAATGAAGCTGGAAATCATTTGTCAAGATGAGATGATTGAATGTAAGATGGTTAAAATCAGTTTGTATGATTAGCATAGCACACCAGACAGCAGGACTAATCAAGAGAGGCGGCTAAAACTGGCTCCCTCTTTGCGGTAACGTTATAAGCTTCACCTATCAACATATGAAGTAAAACCCGAACACGCGATTTATACTCACTGTGTTTATGCGTCCCTCGCACCGCCACCGTATATTATTAATGTTACGTATTCAAGGCCCAGCACAATCCCAACGTGTCCCCCCTCTTCGTGTATGTGTATGTGTGTGTGTGTCTCTTGTCTCTCCTCCCCACGTGTTAACCGTCCGAACGCACACTCTAAAAACAGAGACGCTTCAGCTGATCAAATCTCGCGATAAGTCCACTCTCACTGTAAAAGCATTGGAATGTCGCGAGATTACAGTGGTCTCGGACTTCGCGAGGCTACTGGGGACATTCGTTTGGTTTTTATAATTTATAGAGAATAAGACGTGAACGTGACAGACAGACTCAAAATAGATTCAAGCAGCTGTAACTCAAAATATGTTTTCAGTTAATGTAAAACTTGAAGTAAAAAGAACAGTACATATTTTATGTTTTACTGCAGTTAGCTGCTAAACTTTGAACTTTGCCCCTGCATGTCGGGTAGCCTACACTTCAGTATATTGGAGGCTTGGCACATTTTGAAAGATCAGTCATCTGTTTGTGACCTGTCAGACAGTATGCTATATTTAAACAATTTTTTTTTTCTCAAAAAAAAAAAAAAAAAAGCGTTTAAACAACACATTTTTTATGACCTCACATTAATTGAGAGACTATGGAGTAGCCTATTTAAGAAACCCTGAAAAAAAAAGCAAAAAGGTGATTAGCATTTCATTTAAGTTTGTCACAGTTTTAAACTTGTACAGTGCCTAAAATAAATGTATTTTAAAATATATTAAAAATCATGTGGACATTTTTTTTGCCATGTTATTTCCCCTAATGCATCTGATACATATTATTTTACAATTGATAATTAACAGATTCCAAAGTCAAAAGTTTTGGGTCCACCCAAATGTTTTTGAGCCACCAAATTGTCTCTTAAGTATTTGCATTTATTTGGATTAACAAAATAGTTTTTTAACTCTTGTTTTGAATCAAATGCAACAGATGTTTTTGGTTGTGTTATACTTTTGTTTTGCCATATATTTAGAATGACTATAAATATTACAAAACCAAAACCGTTAGCTCATTTACCATTAGAAATAAGAGATTGTAGAACTGTACTCATTTCAGATGGAGTTAATGAGTTTTTCTATATTTAGATTTCATGACATTGCCCTAAAAGTTAGGTTATAGTTATAGTTAATATTTCTGATACATTTTTCAATACAAAACCGCCAAAACTTCAAATTACCTAAACTTTTGGTGATCACACAGATTTCAGGTTTCCAATATGATACAAATCTGATGCAGGTATATATTTTTGGCATTTCATTTTTTTTTTTTTTTTTTGGCCTTTAATAAAATCCAGAGAACTGACAAAGATTTCACATTGAACAGCACAGTAACAGGGTTGAGGGAAACTTTTATTACGAACACTGGTATAATTAAATTGCCATGTTATACATGTACAGCAACTAACCGCTTTACAAAAAAGCAAGTAATACAATATCACATATATTTACACTTGTATTTATATACCTTCCAATTTTACACAAACATATTTACAGGTGACAGATACATTGTTTACAGATGATCAATGCAATTAAAAATCTGGCAAATGCATCAAACACACATCATGAATTATATAAAATAAACCACTTTTTAAGTTTGTTTATGATGAGTTTAATTACATATGCAATTTAAAAGGCTTAGGGGCATGCCATGTGTGTCTAACCGCTGCCATGGCAGTCAAGACTGTGCCTTCATTATTGTCTTAAAGTATTGAAGTATCAGATTAGGTCAGTTTTAGATTGGTAGTAGCAATGCAACATCTAAAATTCAAGAGAAAGGAGTTATATTCTTGTTATTCAGAGTAATGGACGCAAAAAAGGCAAATCTTACACTTTGAACACTCAATTGGGTAATTTATGTTCCTTCATATTTTCAATTTGCATAAAAAAAAAAAAGTGTAAATTTGACATGAATTCACCATTACGACAGGAATAAACATTTCAAGTTTCATTTTTGATCATAACAAAACACTGATCTGAAATCTACTTAGTGCCCTAAAATAACCAAAAGTCAGGATGAATGCAAATTTTGGGATCTGCAGGAGTACGGCTGTAAAACAAACAAAAAATGTAAAAATAAATCTACAAATAAAATGGAAAAATTGACATTGATTTGGTCCCAGTTTTAAGTGTGAATCATCTGGTACTCATGTATTCCAAAACAATCTTTTCAAAAACATCAAATTAAAATTATGCATAAATATTCCGTCCTCAAACGTTTGGCAGGTACCCTTCTTTAGTAATACAAGTTTCCCTTTAATAATCATTTCAAAGAGCAAACACATGTACTTTGAGTTTGTCACCAGGTACACTACCATTTCCTCCTTGTAGATTTACAGATCAACATAATAATGGCTGAAAAATGCAGAAAACAAATATTGCACACAAAAATCGGCCACTTCAATTTTAACGGCCATGTTACATAAATTGTGAGGCCCTGCAAACTGCTTCTTAATTTAAACTTAAATGGCACAATTGTTTAACTTTGTGATTCACTGGTTAGGTGCCAAGTGAGAAAACGATTAAATTAAATGCCAAAAACAAACATTGTTATGAAGCTAGTGAGAACTGCATGGAAGAAATCATTATGTTAAGGCATACAACAAAGACAAGACAGACGTAAAAATGTACAAAATGGAGTTCACAACAGTTTCCCCTCACAATATTGCAAACTAGTCTTTGGTGCAATGTTACCATGTCAGCATGTGGTGGGATTGGGATTTCTGTGCCGTATGTAAGCCGTTAGTGAGACGGAAACGGGAAGGTAAAAGTGTGCACGGATATTTCCTGATCACACACTTAAATCATGTGCAATTTGTACACACATAGTGTTCAATAAAAAATTAAAAAATAAACTGAAAAAAAAAAGAACATATTGCACCACTGTGAGACGATGAATATTAATGCCAATTTGTCCTGTTTGATTTTTGCATTTTGGGAAAATCCTACATACGGATACATACTCATCCGTTGCTCTGCTAGAATCGTTTTCGACAACTGATGATATAACGATCGCTACGTAAACCTTCATGTGATCTCCGAAAGGATTATCTACATATACAGAATAAATATTTAGATGCCGCAATATGATATTCTCATATTTCATGGTCACATGGTACTGTTTACACCGTAGCGACATATGAACAATATGGTAAATGTTAAAGCCGCGACATGTTTTCATAATTAGTACCTGTTTTCCCTTCCTTAGCAAGGTCTTGCCTATTTTACAAACTATACACAGCTGAAAACCCTGACAAAGGCACACAATGGATAAAATAAGAACCCAAAACATGTGATCGTTATTATCGTCAATAGTATATTACACATATAATCTTTCTGTGTATACACCTGGATCGCGATCCAGATTTCAAGCCTGTGGATATCAGGACAAGTCAGGCCGCACGTCCATCCCATGGCGGGTCCGGGACTAAATGGAAAAAGACCGGATGCCAAGCCAAGATGATGAGCCTGCGAGTCTCCACACGGTTGGTCAACTGTTTGCTGTAGTGGTTAATCAGATCAGTTTCTCATGTACGTGTTTCTTTCAGACATCGATGAGGACATGATCTCAAGTTTGTGCAAAACGAAGAGTGGACGCCTCAATTTAGCATTTCAATGTGGTCAGTCCCAAGACATTTTTGATGTTGAGTGCAACACGGAGAGTTCAGTTCATCCTCCGAACAAGTTCATTTAGGCAAGTATGTGGCAAGCTTCAACTGGTATCAAAAAAACAAACACTCAAGCGGTTCTTAAATGCAAGAACCTTGTTAAACCGGACGAGGGAAAGCAAAAAGGATTCGTGGAGAAGAACGATGGCCGCGGAGTAGGTAGAAATGCTTCTCAGACGATCTTTTTGATGCTTGGCCGTTTGAAGCTGCCTGCACTACGCTGCTTCTGTACCTGGCTGGCTGACCCGTGTCGTATTCGCCCACTGGTGGAGAGACTTGAGGTGGGAGAAATCTCAACGTTCTCCTTGTCGATACCTGCAGGAGAGAGATGTTATGTAACAACCTTGCATGCACACCGGTAGCCTATTTCCTATCTAAAACCTCGAATTAAATCAATTACAATAATTCACAATTTTTTTATTTTCATCTAAATGTATCGAATGTAAACCATATATTTTAAAACAATAACTAAAGCATCAGATTTTACAGACATGCTTTGACATGGAGTCAGGCTGTATGTAAATACACATACTGATCAGTAGGTGTCTCAGCGCACAACATTATCACACTGAGGAGAAAGTCTCATGTAGGGATCGTGTGTGAGCGTTCATGATACAAGTTTGAGACATAAGTGTGCGTTTAAAATGTGCCTGTTGTTCTTGTGTAAATTATTAGAAGGCCAATATCAGCATTACTATTCTCATAGGTTCAAATTCCCCAACTATAATGAAATAAAATATAAAAGGCTTTTCACACTGTTTAAAACTGGGTAAATGTCTTCAACATTTCACACTTTTAAGGCTGTTAACAGAGCTTTTAACCTTGGGTTATGGTGCCTTCTCGGTGCTAAATCTGAATTGTGGTGCCAAAAGTATATAACAAAGAAACCAAGCGGTTCTGTAATAGACAGCGAACCATAAACTGCCTTAAATATCAAATTCCATATACAATTTTGAAAAGTCGCTGTTTGGATTTAAATGCTTAAGAGTATATGATTGGATCATTATTGCAGTGATTATTATGTTTCTAGCATGTTATATGTTTGGCAACAGTTCTTCTTACCCTAATTGATGGAGTGTGTAGCTTTTCATTTCTTAACCTCTTAGTTGTCTTGTCATACAAACTTAAATGGTTGTAATTCAAGAATGATTCGGAATAAAGTCCTAAATTGGTTTACAGATTATTGTAGAAGTGAAATAAATTAAGAAAGTGAAAAAGAAAAATATCTTATAAAACACATATATTTTACAAGACTACTTTAGGCAAAACCAAGAAAATCTTTAATTTTAGGTTGTCTCGAAAAATGAGCTTTCAGTAAGATTTTGTTTGGGCGCAGTACCAAACTTTTCCACTAGAAAACCAAAGCTCCATTACTGACCATATAAGGGCGCCTCCATTTCCATATATGGTTTGAGTGATCTGAATCATATATTTCCATAATTTTCATATAATTTATGAAGTGGACATCCTATTCAGAAGTAGTATGCGCAGTTTGGCAGTATTCAACCTCTAATAAACATAAAAACTCTTGCATTGTCAATACAAGATCTTGACCAAAAAATGATGCACCTTCTTGATGGAAATTAATGTTGTGATGTTATGTTATTTGTGCATACATTTTTTTATCAAGATCTTGTATTGACAAAATGACTCCAATTAGGGTTAGAAGAACTGTTGCCAAACATATAACATAATCACTGCAATAATGATCCAATCATAGACTCTTAAGCATTTGCCTATTTAAATCCAAACAGCGACTTTTTTTGGCCAAGCAGTGTATTTGTATGTAGAATATAAAATAAGAATGATACATTTAAAAAAAAAATTTAAACACATTAATTATAAATGTAAAAAAAAAAAAGTAACCAAGTGCTAACTAAGGGTTAAAAATGGCACACTGGCCTAACAATTTCAAGTGTGAAAAGCCTTTAACGATGCTATTAAAACTGCAAATGTTCTGTCCTCAGCTGTGTATGTGAGTGTTTGTTTAATACCAGGCCCTTGTGATCTCTCTTCACAGTTCCTGTTAAAGTAGCCCCTCTTGCTTTGATCTGACAGTAGCATCTACTACTGACTCCAGCAGCAGATTTACAATTCAAACACTCTACGAATGGCAACAACTGCTTTTTTCACACAGTGGAGGTCGATGAGTACCTGGGAGGACGAGGTGAGGTGGGAATACAGCCGACTTAGAGCAAGGCAGACAGGCTTCACACAGAGAGAGTAAAAAAAAAAAAAAAAAGACATGAGTGACATTCACAACTCAAAAGAGGACAGGAAGGACAGATGAATGGAAGAAACAGGAAATCAAAATAAAAAAAATGGTAGCTTACAGATTTATCTGACTGCATTTTACTCTTAATGTTCGGCTGAACAGTGAAGCTAAGAAGCAGTTGATATTAGCTCAAAATGCAGATTAAATTGATATCAAAAGGAGAAATTAGTGAGAAGGAATGTGATTTAGACATTCACTTAAGTGCTTGCTGGATCATCTAATGACTACTGTTACATATATGTGCTAGGGCTGCACAATATACCGAAATTATCGAAATATCACAATGTATATATCGCGATATGCATATCGAAACGGCTTGCAATAACTGTGGTCATGAACAAAAGACGAAGAGAAAATCACTCACAATTCTTGAATAACTTTTGTAGCTTTAATAAGTATCAGTATATATTTAATTCATACAGTGAAGACTAAGCAGTATTTTATTTTTACATATGATTATTCAGTTTCTGTTGTTTAATAAACCTAATGTAGGATAACCTGAACTCCTAAATCCTGTGGTTTACACTGATGTTAAAATAACACTTCTTACGCTACAGTAAAACACTGATGTTCACTTTCAGAAGTTGTAGGGATGTTTTGTTGTCACAAAAAGAAAATGAAACACATGTAGGTTATATAATTTTAAATATATTTTAAAGATAATTTAAGTTTATTTTACACACTTTAAGCATTATCGTATAACACATATCGAATATCGCATTATTTAATGAGTTATTGCATATCGCGTTTTTTTCTTCAATATCGTGCAGCCCTAACATGTGCATATAGAAATACCTCTCCAGTATGAATATATACTCTTTAACGGCCAATTTAACCTGAATAGTATCACACTGCCACCACTGAAAAAAAGTAAAGACAAGAAATAGGCACTAAAATAAGTTACCACAGTTCGCAAACTATAGAACTGGACATTAATTGCCCAACACAGCTCTATAGTTTAGGTTTGTACCAGCTGTTTTCGGTGGCACCTCCTCTGTGGTTCGTGGATGGGAGAGAGTTGGGGACCGTCTATAAACTATAGGGCCCTCTGAACCGACAGCACATTCCCAATGAAAAGGAGACAGAATGCAGTGAGGTTAATGAAGATACAAACGCAAAGCAAAGGTGTCAAATGCACACACAACCACTGTCAAAGCCCTGCACGGTCTAGTCTTGCACATCCTGCACATCTAGCGAAACCAGAGAAACTGTCAACTGGCGATGCTTTTAGGAATGAAAGCAGACAGAAAAGCGCTGACAACTGCGATCGCAAACAGCAGCGTGGCTACAGCTGTTACAGTGTTATTTTTTAATGCTAGGGAATGTATGCACTAATCATGATTATGTGAGCAGGTGTGAGTAGCACACGATGTGTGAAGGTAAGTGAGCAACTACTGGCTAATTTGCGTCTATGTGTGTGTATTAGTGAATGAGTGTGCGTGCAGTGCAGGAAGTGAGCACTGACCTGGTGAGTGCTGTGAAGTGGCGAGGGACGTCATGGAGTTGGACAGGTTGAGGTTGGCCGTGATGCTGAGCTGACTTTGGACGGTGGGCGGATACGGAGAGGTGGGCGTGCGCAGTGACTCCTCCCCTCCTTCTTCCTCAATGCCAGGAAGATAGGTGTCAATCAAAGCATCTAGGAATTTAACCACGAGCTCGGCATAGTCTGGAATTTGGGTTTGCTGTTGGAGAGTAAAAGCAGGTGTGTGATTAATAATCATTTAGCATTATCATATTTGGTCCTAAGCAGGACTTGACACTAACACTCGCCAACCCACCAAATGCGGGTGGATTTCGGCAGTGGTGTGTAACGCGGTCACTCCTACTATGCCACTTTGGCGGGTTGAATTTTATATATAATATAATCTATATATTTTTTTATTGTAGTCTTTTAAAAAGGCACCTGAAATAAACTAAGTGCAATGTAGTGTTGTCAAAATTATAAATTATTTTGATACATTTCGATACTGAAATATCTGAAACGCTTCCAATAAAAATTTTCCACAGAATAGATGCACGATACCAGCTGAGCTTTCTCGCTCTCTCATCTCTCCGACAGCGAGTTGACACACAAACCCGCCTCCTCTCACTCACTCGTTTCATTTGCTCCAGATGAATGTTGATGTAACAGGGCTTGAATTTTGGCGTGGGATTGCGCATAGTTTTTCCCACAAATTTTGTGCTCACACCCAAAGTCCACGCACATAAAGCCGGTCCTTAGTACTAAATTGAGTTATTTTTCTCTGCTTAATTTTTTTTACGCTTAGTCAAATACACACAAAATGACGACAAAATCCTGTCTTGGCCAGTATTCACATAAACAGTTAGTTATGTTTTAAGTGAACGTAAACATGCATGTTTAACAGCATAATGGATCAGGTCTTAAAGTGACAGCAGCCTAATATACCTGTTGCCAAATTATGAGATATTAAAAATATCTGCATGGCAGTTTTTCCCCATGGTATTGATGTCAAAATTGTGGCCAGTGAAAACGCTGAGTGGCTAGTAACTTTGGAAAAGCAATAGCCACAGAGGCTGGTGATCAAAAAAGTTCATGTCAAGCCCTTAGATAAGGTCCTTAGATATGGCACATGTAAATCTAAGGGACCTTTTTCACCCATTACGCCACTGATCAAACGTTTGATTACTCAGAAACATAATGGTATATTTCACAATAAATTTGAGCAATAGCGGCAAACTGCAATGACTGGAACAACCGAGATCTTTAGAATTCCTGTGGTAAAAACAAGCAGTAATGATTCAGCCCCTTATTAGCTGTCAACAACATTTAAGACATTTTACGGTCAGGGTTCAACAATAAGGATGTCAGGGCCAGTGTGGGTTATTTTTAGGCCAGCTGACGGAAGCTTGCACTATTGGGCCAGTGCTTATGTTCATACATTCCAACAATCAGTTTCCAACATCAGTCTGACTGTGTTGACCAATTTTTATTTTCTGCAATGCATTACATTATTTTCAAGCAAAATTGCCTTTATGAATTTATAGCTGTCATGGAATTCTTAGTTGCATAATTCCAGGTATGACAGCATATTAAAAACAGCATTTTTTGTATAGAAAACTTAATTTGTATCTATAAAAATGTATCTATATTTCTAATACATAAAAATATGTAGCTAAAAATGTATAACAAATAATATACAATACAATAATTTCTGTAATACATTTTATATAATAAAATCTTAAGTTTTGTGGTGAAGTCAGTTAAAATATTGACAAGGCAAGTAAAGCTATAAAAATAATAATGATGATCATACAATTAAAATAGACTTAATTAATAAAAATACTTAATTTATATTAACAAAAAGAATTAAAATAATCTAAATATAACTGAATGCCCTGCTACATATATTAGATTAACTCTTGACGCGTGTGATCACATGGGTGTGATTAGAACGTCCAGTGCATCACGTGATCAGCTGCTAAATTCAAATGTGCTTTCACACTTTGACTGGCGCTGAGCCAGAGACGGAAGCGATCAGTGCTTGACATATATAACAACTATTCAGTGTTTTCAACCACATAATCTTTCTTTTAGGTTTCAGACATTTAAATACACATAAGTACTAGCAAAATAATACATTTACAGTTTATAAAATACACACTGATGTCTATGGAAGCGGCAATAACAATCCTTTCAATTATAAATTGACGACGTGTTTTATTCATCTTAGATACACATTGTGTAAGTAACTATAAAGTTTACTCTATTTTTCTCCCACTTCACCGGTCACTTACTTTCATGTATTTTGGGAGAAGTGGATGAAATGACGTGTTGTAAATCCGACAGATTCGATTCTGTGAACTGCGGCGCCCGTCTCGCATTATAGATCAGCTAACGTGATCATTATAAAGGTTTTTAAATGACAAAACATCTCGAGCATCTCGAGAAAGATGCTTGCATGTGTCGGTATGATAGCCCGCAGTCAGAGTCTAGCCCTGGCAGCATCACGAGGAAAGCCATGCAACGAACACACACGTACTTTTACACCACAGAAACAAACACTTTGCAACCCATGAATGCCTCTCTCATCTATTACTACCATTGGAAAGCACCACATGGTGTCGTGAATAATTAAGAAACAGTGTCTTTTCTCATAGGATAAGAAAACTCAGTCTCATGAATAATTATGCGACACCGACGTGTCATCGAAGTACTATAGTGCACTGCCACGTCACAACCTGTGATGTGGACTGGGTGTAGATCGTAAACCCAAAAGATGAAAATAGCAGAAAAAAACCCTACAATTAAATCTAACAGATGCTAACATTGTCTTCAGTGATGTTCAACACACATACACCTGTTAAAATCTCAGAAAATTTAGTTAGGGTTTCATGACCCTTTAAATGAAAAAAAATCATAATTTTCCAGCACAAAAATGTGTTCCAAAAAAATCTAATTTACATCAAATAATTGTCAAGTTATTCATATAATAATTGAAATATTGTAACATTACAGTGAAAATATTGGCAGGGCACGTAAAAAAACCTGCATTACGACAAGGCTATAGGAAATTAATCATTATTGCTGAG
This sequence comes from Leuciscus leuciscus, assembly GCF_965113295.1. Lineage (NCBI taxonomy): Eukaryota > Metazoa > Chordata > Actinopteri > Cypriniformes > Leuciscidae > Leuciscus > Leuciscus leuciscus. Next base: position 24,611,144 of record NC_138733.1, read on the forward strand.
CCATGAAAGTGGGAAAACACTTCCTTCAGCGAGGGATACATAAGCAATACATCCCTGTCATTTATGCCTTCTTAAACCGCACAGCAGAACTGTGGGAGACACCGGATGGGTGTGGGAAATGTTTGGGAAAATCCGTTTTGGTCAATAAATCTAGCAAGCTGCAGAGAGACCGCAGCACACAATTTCTTCACTGCACTCCGTTGGAAAATAAAAAGCGTTTATGGGAGCCGTTAATCATACCTTAGAGAAGGGCCCGGCAAACCTCCAAAGGCCGTTGAAACCGAAACCTGTGAGACAAGAGAGAGGTGACAGCAGAGACAGATGACAGAGCAAGAGTGATGGAGTGTCAAGGGGGGGAAAAAAGGGAAACTGGTCAGACATCTGAAGATAAGTAACACTTAACAGGATGTTGTTTTATAGCCTTTAAACACTTTCTTTTTAGATAATTAAGAAATCTGAATATTAATAAATGACTGGAGAGATTGGCACTAGGCTTTACTCTGCAAGCAGGACGGCTGGTATTGAGGGGGAGACTCCTCATGATAGACCACATTCTGAATGATGCCGTGGACGGGGTTCAGGAGGTTGGGGTCCTGGCACATGGACAGGACGGTGCTTAACTTGGAGTCCAGCAGGTTGTGGCTATGATAAAAATAACACAGGTCAAACTAAAATACAGCAGTTCATGTTTGTACATTGTTAGTTCACTGTCCATTATGTTAACAAAGATTAATAAATACCGTAACAAATGTATTGCTCATTGTAAGTTCATGTTAGTTAATACATTAACTAATGTTAACAAAAGGCACCCTATTGTAAAGTGTTACCCATTTTTTAATCATGAAAATTATACTACTTTTAAAACATTCCATCTTGTTGGATAATAAAATCAAAAAATCCTGAAAGCTAAAAAAAAAAGAAAAAAAAGAAAGAAGAACATTTTTGTTTTCACCTTGGAGCTGCATAACCCATGCTTATTTCTATTCTCAATAAAGTTCTTAATCTATAAGTTTCAATCGCATCCCATTCTCTGAAGAACATCAAGGTCAACATTTCACCCTGAATCTCAGACACTCACACAACGGGAAAGACCTTAGGGAAGACCACACTGGCCTCAGCCAAATACTCGTACAGGATCCGCTGATGAAACTCATCCGTCGTGTATTTCACCAGTGTGGCCTGCAAAAAAAGAAAAATATATATATTGCTATACTACATTGCATAAAGTATAATAAACATCATATAGCTGGAAAAAGAAAGAGAATCATCTTTATTTAACTTTCTTGTGCTACACAAAGAATATGCAAAAAACATTCTATATACAATTTCATACTTAATTCCACCTGCAAGAGGATTTAAAGCAGAAGAACAAGTACAAAGGAAAGTGGTATGGAGCACACACCAGTACAGTGAGGAGCAGCGTCTGGATCTTCGGGTCTGTGAGAACGTTCTCGTCCAGAAGGACGTTGGACTCGGACATGGACACTTTGCGTAAATGGGAGTTGGCTATTCGCTGGGTTTCTGGAACGAAGAAGAGCTGTTAGCGATTCGATCGCTCTCATTTCTCATGCTTAATTATCATTCAGTACACTTAGATCAGCACTGGCCATCACACATTTGATTGGCAAACGCAGAAAAAAACTCACCGATCTCATAGTCGTTTTCAGATACCCGTCTCATTTTTGGAGGCGTGGTGATGCCCGACTCAATATCTGGTCTCTTCGGGGCTTTCGAGTCCGATATTAGGTGATCGAAGCTCTTTCTAGTACCTAGAATAAATATAAAAACACGCAAGTATGAAGCTAAAGTAAAGCTGCAGCCTGTTCAAAAGCCAGTTAGAAAGAATGAAGCCACAGACCGCTCATACCCAGTAGTTTCTTCGAGTTGGCCTGCGACGGCTGGCCCATGTCCACGCTCATGGATTTGCGTGGGCGAAGGCTGGTTTGCCCCATGGCAGAGTACGGAGGTGCAAGGCTGCGCTCTGACACTTTCGGAGAAGCCCAGGGCTGGTTTTCACGCAGCAGCCTGACACTAAAGAGAGTGTGAGAATCATCAAAACAAAAACACAACAAAAAAATCTATATAGTATGGTTGGAAAGGCAAGTGTATAGTAGAAAGAAACCGGGAACATTTGATGAAAAGTTCTCACCTGCATTCAGGTTCCGTTTCGAACACTGTGTATGTGTCCATTGGAAAGTTCTCCATGGTAACTTCTGAAAGCAGCAATGACTTCCTGTGCTTTAGACTGCAGCGGCTCCTCACCTCCTCGGATACTGTGAGCAAAGCTGAAACACAAACATCCACTTTAGATGTTTTTATCAGAATATAAATACAAAAATACTAAATACAGGTTGTTAAAGGTTAAGGCTGTGTTGGCTTTAACTTACCGGCCAGATAGGCCACACTCTGCGTGTTCACTTCAAACTTGTCACAGCTGCGGTGTTTTCCCACCAGGCCCAGGAGCGTATGAAGGATACGCACCGTCCTCGCCACCGTGGTGGAAGAAGGATGTCTGTATCCTACAAGAAGAAAAGACAAAGATGACGAACCAGAGAGACGGAAGACATTTTACTGATTAACTTCTAATGCTCGATGTGATCAATCGCTAAAACCTCTGAATACATTAATTGGTAAGTTGATACATATTTATTGATGTCAGTAATGCATTAGTTCATCAACACAGAATAGTTAATAAAAAATTAAAAAATCCACTGAAAACACTGGCCCAGATTAGTTTTGAGTTAGATATTTAAGTCAGATTATGACAAATAATATTAATAATACATAAAATGAAATATGCAGGTTGACTCAGATTTATAATTTTTATTATTAATATTATTATTACAATCCTGTTAACCCTTGCAATAGAGGGCCAGTTCAGCTTATCTAGCCACCGTATTTTTTTATTTTTTTACTGCGCGGCTTCCGGTGCCACCCGTTCCGGTTATTTTAGCTGTAGAAAAACAGCCTGTTTTTGCTGATTGATATTGCAAACAATATGCATTTCTCATATTATTTTAATCTATTATCGTAATCTTAAACACACAAGTTTGTAGAGCATATAATTTACTGCACATTGCTATTTTTTTTGTTATTTCCATATAATAATAATGTAATTAATATTCATTAATTTTATTATTATTAATAGCTAATGAATCTTAAGTCTCACACATTCACAGAAAATAGTGGATAGGTGATCTTTTAATCAATACCTTTGAGTAAATGCCCCACTAATGCAAAGTTAAAGTTGGAGGCAAAGTTGAGTCCCACAAAATGGTCCATTTGTTTACAATGCCATTCCAGTGGCTTCCGGATCTCCATGAAGACCTCCTCAGGACTCTATAGAGGTGAAAACATTTTTTTATGAAGATAACTGCTCAGAGTTCTTACACTGCAATACATTTTACCTTGATTTTCTGAGAGGCTGCTACAGAGCCAATGGGTGGAGCTTGACAGTCTAGCCACACCCTAAACCGACTTAGGTCAAGCTCCACCCATTTTATCCAGAGATGGAAAGCAGAATGTAATTTGGCTCCACACATCACATTTATGTGAAAAACAATAATAATATTAAGAATATCAACATGTTTTAAGTCTGTGGTTGTCTAAATGTGAATTTCAGTCGAGCACCTTATCATTAAACACCCGGAGGCTGTCCAGTGTGTGCAGATTCTGCTCTAGAAGGGCGGTACCAGCAGAGTACAGATTCACTTCATCCAACTGAAGCACAGCCACAGCCACCCAGAACAGAGCTTTATGCATGGGAGAATCCTGTAGATCATTAGACAAGCACACACAAAACTATTAATGAGTGAAGTGTGTCATTTCCGCATCAGCAAAAATAGGTTTCACACATGTACTCATTTCCGCATCATCAAACGGAATTGCAAAAATAGGTTTCACACATGTACACATTGAGAGAAGTAAATTAAAACATTGTTACAGGCGTGTTACTTCAGATGGTTAATTATAATAGCTGCTGATGTTTTAATAATTGAATCCAGCACGCAATGTGACTGCACCTGATCGAGGAGAGGCTGTAGCTTGGTGAGAGCGATGACGGTGGCCTCGATGAGAACCTGGCTGTTGTAATTATCCGGCCCCTTTAAGCAGCTCTCCAGCCCCTGTGCAGGAACAGCATTAATCAGACAGAGCGCTGGAGCGTGACGCCAGCAAATCGTCAGAGCGAATGACACTACAGCAGTTAGACTAGCGCACTGCATTTCTGCACAGACCTGAATCACACTGCATATACAACACAAATATACATCATTTCCAGGCAAAATATAGTCACAATACTACAAAAATACTACAAAAGATGCCCACCATTTAGATGTATTTAACAGGATTGGGGAAAAGGTCAAGAATTGCCTTTCAATTTATAAGTTTATAACTTTTGTAGCGCCAAAGTGGTAGTTGCCATAGCTGTCATAAAAAAATATCTTCATTTGTGTTCCCGAAGATGAATGAAAGTCTTATGGGTTTGGAACAACATGAGGGTAAATAATGACAATGTTCATTTTTGGGTGAACTATCCCTTTAAAGGAAGAGGAAATTCAATAATAGTCAGTGACAACAGAGAAATGTAAGTAGTCCAACCAGTTTGATGTGTTGTGACATCAAGAACAATCAATAAAATACAGTTAATTCATAAATTATGTTTATTTTGTGTTATGTAATTTTTCCTTAACTGATTAGACATTCAAGGAAATTAATAATGGAAATTAATCAATGCTCAGCTTGCTTAAACTGGACAATGACTTTCTTCTAGAGCTGCTGTACAGCCAAAACAAAAATTTTTGCATTTATTTCTTATCACTGTAAAGCTGCTTTGAAACAATCTGTATTGTAAAAAGCGCTATATTAATAAAGGTGACTTGACTTGACATTTCTTTAAACTATGTTTAAAACTGTATAAATTCCCACAAAATTCTAAAGTTAAAAATTTTGTCCAAACAAAATATCGAACGCATTGTTTACAGACTTTATAAAAGTAAACAGACATCTTAATTTATTGACTTCAGAAATACACTACTACTTTATTTTTTTAAAGTTTTTGAAAGAAGTCTCTTATGCTCATCAAGGCTGCATTTACATGATAATGTACTGTTATGGGCAATTCATGAAAAAATTAAGGAATATAAATATTAATTCTACTTCTATCTGCATCCTGTTGACAACCTTAAAATAAAAAATTAATTGGATACTTATTCAGCTTTAAATGCACAGCTGTGCACTTCTATAAGCCTTACCAAAAAATGGAACCATTAGAGAAGACTTTATAAAATCAATGTATATTAACATTGTTATTTTGCAAAAACAAGCGAATGCAAGCGAATTAAAATCATATCTAAAATTAGGGAGTTTGAGAGAGAGAAGCAGATGAGAGAAAGAGAGCTTACCCGATCAATGCTGAGCAGAGGACTGGCTTTACTGAGAATACGAATGATCTGTTTGAGCTGCCCGTGAGTCACACGTTTACTGATGCAGCCGAACACCACCAGCGCCCGTGGCTGAAGAGATGGGTTATACTGGAATGCAAACCTATCCAAGAAAAGAAAATGTAAATTATAAGTCGAGGTAACAGATTTTGTTATTTTAATGTGATTGCACTATGATTCTCAGTTGCAAATTTTTGTGAAAAAACTCTTGTGAAATGTTATGTTTTTCATCGTACTTTTGTGCCAATTCAGTCCACTGATCAAGCCATTTACATCCGGGAATGTCTCTCATACAGGCCTGGGGAAAAACAACTATTGGTTAAATAAAAGACTTCAAGACATACGCATTTATAAAACTCATAACTTTCCCCTTTGAATGGATTTTTCTTGTCAATAATTTTCACGGATCTACTCACTCTGACTCGGTAGAGCGCAGTGATTTCATATTTTTTGATCACCAGAAATTGAGAAAGAAAATCCATTTAATAGACATCAGTAGCAATACTACTGATACTGGCCTTCATTCATTGTACTTAGTGTACCATATTTATGTTGTTTCTACATTTATTTGGAGATTCAATGTCAAAATATGTATTAAAACATAATACATATGGTAAGTCTACATACATTAAATGTTATTAATATTTCAAATATGTTAGAAATGCCATATATACTATTTCGATATTCCTTTATATTTAATAAATTAGGTTTGCCATAACATTACATTTAAAAATATATTAAAATAAAGAGTTAATTTAAATTATAATAATTTGTGCTGCCAATCAAAAAAAAAAAAAAAAAACGAATTAATCACACATTGTGATTAAATTGGACCCATCATTAAGATTTTTAATATATTTTATATTGCATTATTTTTTCACATTGTAAATATTTGTTTAATGCCATCTTTTTACTAAGTACTATGAATGAAGGCCAGTACCACAGATACCAATACTGTTACTGATGACTAAAGTGGATTTATTTCTCAATTTCTGTGGATGAAGTGAGCATGTGTTGATCCATTTACACAAAGCACAAAATATATCCTTTACATGGATCAACACAGTGCTGGACATCGGCAGTTAAACAAAACAAAAAGTGGTTAGACAGCTCACTTCTATAATACACAATGTTGGTAACTGACCTCCATGATCTCCAAAAGAGCCTCTGTAACCGTTTCCAGGGACGACAGAGCAAAGGTCTCTCTCTCGTAGGAGCCGGGGGAGAAAGAACGGTCTCTGTAGCTGGAGCGGAAGGCTATGACCGCAGCAGATTTGACCTTACTGATGCCGAACAGTAGGTAGAACTTGGGCAGGGAGAACTCAGTCAGACTCAGACGTAGCACCTGTTTAGTCTCCTCTGCAGAAGCAAAAACCAGAACAGCAACAAATCAGACTCAGGTTATATATATATATATATATATAACCTGTCTGGTTATCAACATTCTTCAAAATATATTTTTTGTGCTCAACAGAAGAAAGAAACTCATACAGGTTTGGAACAACTTGAGAATAAGTAAATGATGAGAGAATTTAAATTTTTGGGTGAACTATCCCTTTAAGTTTTCAGAGTTGGCACAATTTTTAAAAACTAAAGAAAAAACTTTACTTTTTTTAATGTACAGATATTATGTACAATAATGTTCATTAATTCAGCTTTAATTTCTCATTTCATACCCATAAACTGAGAAAAAAATAAATTTAATAGAGATATTAGTACAGACCTTCATTCATAGCACTTATGCCATTAAACATATTTTAAATATCCTTAATTTACTAATTAAAAATATATTACAAATTTTAAATGTTAAGTGCAATTTATAAGTTGTTTTTTAATCGATTGACAGCACTAATTATTACAATTTAAATGAACTGTTTTTATTTTTATATATTTTAAAATCTAATTCATTAATGTGATGGCTAAATATAAAGAAATATACAAATTAAATGCTAATTTTATCTAAACATTGAATATTAATAACATTTAATGATTTATGGTTTATGATACATGGTTATGGGTAAAATGTGGGATTTCATACTTGGCATTAGCAGTCCTCAAGCATGAGTTTAAAAAAATAAACGCAGTATTCCTTACATGTTTAAAACATTTCCAAATTCATATTTATTTTTAATATGGATTTCCAGTCAATATCCATTTTCTGTGATTTATCGCTCACCACTGAAGTTAAGCTGTGAGCAGGTGCAGAGCGAGTGGATGATGTTAATAACGAGGCCGTGCGTGGACGCTCGGAGGGACAGTGGGCCGGTGGCCACCAGCAGGGTGACGACGTGGAACAGGTAGGGCAGATGAGCGGCCACGTCCAGAGAGTTGTTGAAGGAGAGCATGAGCATGTAACGGGCCAGTATGGCGATGTCGTCCCACATCAGGTGCTGCTCGAGGGTGGGGGTGGGAGACAGGCACGTCTTATCGATGATCTTACACATTCGGCCAATCACCTGAGAGATGAATTTATAATTCAATCTTTTTGTTACATTGCAAACAACATAAGAAATAAGGCTTTAATTAGTCACTGGTGAAAATGAAAACTAATAAGGCTAATTAAACACTAAATCAAACAAACATCATTGAAGCTGTTTAAGAGCTTCTTTAACGATCAAAATGATGATTATTTGCAAAAGGCATAATTTATCATTTCAAACAAACTTCAGATCAGAAAGTAATCGAATACCAAATCGAATCCAGACAATGTGCCTTTTATTTTCACTCTGTGACATGCACCTAAACATCATTTGCTCTCTCAATAAGATTATACTTGGTCCCTCACTTAACCCCAGAGTCCCGCTGCTATACGAGTCTTAGAAAAGCAGACGCAACAACTGGACAAAGCCTGTCCTTGTGCTGCTCACTGTGACAGCAGTGGCTGGCACATGCTAACCAAACAATATTTGGTTTTTCAGGATAGCTGAGCATTTGGGAAAACAGCTAAATATGTCCAACTAGTTAAAAATAGCATAAGATATATGGTTATGGTTGCTGCGTTAATCAAGAACCATAAAGATCAAGCCACTTAACGTATCGGAGTCGCAAATGTGGCTCTCCTTTTGACCAAGTGTCTGACAATGACGTCCATTGAGCGTAATGATGACTAACAGTTGTCCATATAATAGGAGTGACTGCCCCGCTGGCTAACTATTGTCTGTCTGTGCGTACACGTACAAATTGGGCATTTGTGCACAAACACTTAGGATAATAGATGTTGGGTAGAAGAGCTAGTCAGCCAGGAGAAGATCACAAGAGGAATGATTCAGGAACACAAAAGCCAGAAACACTAAGCGGTAAGTCGAAATCTTTGTAAAAGTATTAATGGGCTTTACAGACATGATAACAAGAAATAAAACTGGTTTGATTGATAATTGAATATTGTATAATATTAAATAGGAGTATACATTTAGACTGAAATAAACTGTATAAAATTATCTAAAAAAGGCATACAATGTAACTGAAGCTGTTTCAGGGCCTGGATTTCAATACGTAAATAAATAAAATTATATATATATAAAAAGACAAATCTTATCATTATCAAATCCTATACTGTATATAAATGCAAAATAATTGAAAACAATTATTACAAAATGCAATGCAACAATAATCTGTGCTAACAAAATTACTGAATTACTACAGAATAAAAGGAAAAAACGAAATGGCTTACATTTTGGTTTTTGGTTCCGTTGCATTTTCCATGTTTTAAATAATTTATTACAGGTCAGCAAAGCAGATTTTAATATTTCAGTATCTAACTGAGTGTTCTGTTACTAGGTTATCTTAGGAACAACATCATATTAAACAATATATTAAAAACAAATTCATAGGGAATTACAGTATAATATGTTAGCTGAGCAGGAAGCGTTTACCTTGCTGGACACCAATTTGACATTTCCTGAAGCCAGGGCTACAGCTGTGTCAGCCATCACTTCAGCCTTGATGGATCCCAAACCCCCAGTAGCACTGGTCTTTATGAAGCTATCCAACACCACATCCAGCAGGTCTGTGATCTATACAAGGGAAATGGTGAAATCTATAACTGCTGACTAACAGAGTTTCGTGGAATTATTGTAGAAATATACAGGGGTGTTAAGGTTTGAAGTCATCTATCATTGTAATGCCTGTTGTAGCAGTTATAAGATGAAAATATTTGAAACCTTTTGGATGGAATAAGCTTGCAAATCAAATTCAATTACGTTTTATGTAATAATGTTTTATGAGGGTTTGAAGGGGCCTACCTGACCCAAGCTGCCCCATATCTTAGCCTGTATGGAGGGGTACATCTGCTTCTCATTGATGGTCATTGTGATAAGCTTGTCCAGGATAGCCGTGACGCGTTGTCGTTTGGCATCGTCATTGTGTTTACAAAACCGCACCAAATTACGGAGCCAAGGAGTCATATACTCCAGACACAGATGCTTCAGTTCAATACCTAAAGAACCACAAAAGACATTTTTGTAACAAATTACACAAAAATGGTGCTATGCAAATTCCTCAAAAAACTTTTTTGTATCACACTATCGTTCAAATTTTTGGGATCAGTAATATTTGTTTTTGAAAGAAGTCTCTTATGTTCACCAAGGCAGCAATTATTTGATAAAAAATACAGTAAAATATTTGTTTTCCATTTCAACATTTTAAAATGCAATCTATTTCTTGTAAATGTTCAGCATCATTACTCCAGTCTTCAGTGTCACATGATCCTTCAGAAATCATTCTAATATGCTGATTTGGTGCACAAGAATAATTTCTTATTATTGGAAACAGCTGTGCTGCTTAATTTTTGTGGAAAAATGATTTTTTTTTTTTTATGATTCTTTGACGAATAGGAAGTTTAAAAGAACAGCACTTATTTGAAATGGAAATCTTTAAAATGAAGAGGCTTTACTGTCACTTTTGAACAATTTAATGCATTCTATTTTTTTTAAATGAACGATAGAATATACAGTATGTGTGTGTGTGTGTGTGTGTGTGTGTGTGTGTGTGTGTGTGTGTGTGTGTGTGTGTGTAAAATGATGGGTGTTTTTTTGCATGTGACACTGACTTGACTTGCTGAAGCCAGAAATGCACTCTTCCAGGAACTCCAGTGTGAGGTGGGGTTCGTTAGCTGCTAGCGTTTTGCTAATGGACACAATAAAAAGGGTGTTGTTGGCTGGGATGCACAAGCCAGACGTTTCTAGGAGTTGGCCCTCAATCTTTAGGTTGAAGGTGCAGGTTAAGGCACAAAGTAGATTGTATGCAGCTGACCTGTTGAAGGAGTAAACAGCAAGTAATTTTCAGAATTACTAATTTACTTTAACAACATGTTAGTTTCCATATTTGAGGAAATTAATGGGCTATTTCTTTTGAACATGACAGGTTTATGATTCTAACTGTGGGGCGGCATGTTCAAGACCGGCCCCAGTTGAACTGAAGACACAAAGCAGCAGTATTAGCATTTCTAATCAGTTCACCAAAACAAAGACAGAAGCCTGCAAATAAAAGGCTCATTGTCACAACAACAACAGCTTGATGCATTGGACTATTCACCCAAAACTCAAGTTGTTAGGCTGAAAACAGCCTGAGCATGGCCAAAGACTCAAGCTTAATGTTTCTCACCTCAGACTGGGGTCAGAGCTTCCAAGGTTGAGGAGGGCGATGTTGAGGAGGGTGCCAGGAACATCTTTAGGCCTGATCTTGGTGTGTTGGGGAATTGAGTCCGGTTGGGAAAGCTCCCAGCGTGTCCGGATGTGGATTATGGACTGAACAATGGCTTCGCACTCCTGGTGCATGAACGTTAGGGGAGTGCCCTGGTTAGCGATTGTCAAAGTGAACTGGTTCTCATCCACCAGGCATATCTCCTCAATCTCTGAAGCGTAGTATATGTCGTTCAGGAAAACTGGCTGTCCTAGGACACGCGTGCGTTCCGCCGAGGTCACTTGTACAGCTGTTGATCCCACCTAGGTAGAATGGGCAACGATATATCAGTACCATATCAGTTATCAGCCAATATTAGAGATCTTACTTTTGTTATCGGGCAATATTGAATATTTAATTGAGCATGTATTAAATAATAATTTAATAGTAGGTCAATCTTAATCTTTAGCAGATCACAAAATGAATATCCATTTTTTATATTGTACATTACAATAATGTGATGCCTAGATTTTTATATAATTATTCATTTTATATTTTTAGTTTATTTTGTTTGATTTATAAAAAAACTGTAGAGAATTTTTTAATATCGGTCATTTATCAGTTGTTGGCCATTAGATGAAAATAATTTTCAGCTTTAAAACTGAATAGAAACCGAACTCTAAATAACATCTGGGTTGAGTTTTACAAATTTTTACCTTGATCGACACCTTTGTGTCCTTATGTGCCAGTTTCAGGGCATTATGGAACACTTTGAGGTCCTCTTCCAACGCCAGGGTAGCAGCGGGTAGCTTCTGCTGCTCGGGTTCGATGTGTTCGGCTAGACGTGCAGGCGAATCGATAAACAGCAGCTTCTTGCTCCCCTTGAGACCAGTCAGTAATCGCTCATGGTATTTGGTGTACTCTCGCACCCAGGTGTTGCAATTGTAGATGTACACTGCAGCCACATTCTCATAGGCAAAGTTTGGAAAGACCACAAACCACTTGGATAAGAAGTCCGTCTTGAAGCGGTTACTGGGGCCCACATGGGTGAGGTCTACTACGATCTCGTAGTGTTTGGCGTAGTATGGCTTGAGAGTCAGCAGGACATGGTAGATCAGAAGATCACCATTGATTTGTCCAGTTTTGAACCTAAGAGAAATAACAATTAAAGTTCAGATTTGAATTTTAATGAGTTTTGGGATCTAAAGCCAATGGACTGCACATCTTTGAGAAGCGTACTTTGGAAAGAATGTCCAAAAGTGCACAAAAAACTATAATAAAAGGAGCAATAATTGAATTTTCAAGTATATATAAAAAACAACACACATTAACTTTTACTTCAAACATTAAAAACACTTTAAACGAGCAGTCTGTTCCAATTCCCTTAAATGGCAAACATCTGACAGCTTACACAGAATGGAAACCTGCAATCCAAATATAACACTGTTTTCTACTGTTACAACCACAGGTCAAGAGCATCTCAGCTGAAAAACACCTAAATAACATCATCAAGCGTGGGGACAGGAAGTAATTGTGTTCAGCATTGTGATATATCAAGCCTCATTACTTCAGGTCGTTGTTCTTCATCTTCCAGCACTCCAGATAAGTCCACAAGAAAGGTTCTATATCCACTTTAGTAAGTACTTCACCAATTATCTCTAAAGCTAATGTGTAATTGAGAGTTTGGACAACAGAAGAGAGGAAAACGAACTACTCAGTCTTTGTTAATCTTTTTATTATACAGTTAAAGTGGCTAAACAGTCCTAAATAAATTGATTGTGACAAAAGGGGCACTTAAAATTCATATACAATGATTCAAATGACAGTGTTAAATTATGTACACTAGCATTCAAAAGTTTGGGGTGAAATTAGATTTTGAATGTTTTTGAAAGTCGTCTCTTACACCCACTAAGGCTGCATTATTTGAACAAAAATACATTAAAAACATTTAAACTTTAAAATAGCTATTTTCTATTGTGTGTATATGTATTAGGGCTGCACAATATATCGACGGCTTGCAATAACTGGGGTCATGAACAAACAAACAAAGAGAAAAATTACTCTCATCTCTTGGCTGAATAACTTTTGTAGCTTCATTTAATTCATTTAATTTATACATTTATATATTTAATTCATAGAGTGAAAACTAAGCAGTATTTTATTTTTACATTTGATTATTCAGGTTCTGTTGTTTAATAACCCTAATGTAGGAAAACCTGAAACCCTAAATCCCGTGGTTTACACTGATGTTAAAATAACACTTCTTACGCTACAGTAAAACACTGATGTTCATTTTCAGAAGTTGTAGGGATGTTTTGTTGTCACAAAAAGAATGTAAAATGCATGTAGGTTATATCATTTTAAATATATTTTAAAGATAATTTAAATTAATTTTAAGCATTAACACAATTTAAGCATTAACGTATCGCATATTGAATATCGCATTATTTAATGAGTTATCGCATATCGCAATTTTCTTCAATATCGTGCAGCCCTAATATATATATATATGTTCATGTTCAGTTTGGAAGGACACATTTTTTGTTGCTGGAAACTTATTTGATTGCGCATGTGTAGAGTGTACTGAAAAGTTAAATTAAAGGGTAGTTCACCCAAAAATTGTCATCATTTACTCACCTTCAAGTTGTTCCAAACCTGTATGAGTTTATTTTTTTCTGTTGAACACAAAATATATTTTAAATAATTTTGGTAACCAGCAGTTGATGGACCCCATTGACTTCAATAGTATTTTTTTCCTACTATAGAAGTCAACGGCTACCGTCAATTGTTTGATTACCAACATTCTTTAAATATCTTCTCATACAGTATAATAACTTACACAGGTTTGGAACAACTTGAAGGTGAGTCAATTATGACAAAATTTGGTTACACTATTATAAGGTGTCCTTGTTACAGTGCAATTATACATTTAAGTACTGAGTAATAATAATTAACTAGGAATAGAGGTTGGTTTAGGGTTAGTTGCATGTAATTATGCATAATGTATAGTTATTACTACAGTAACATGTCCTAATGAATAATGGTACTTATTTGTTACATAGATCTCAACATACAACGACAATGCAGGTCACAGAACATCCCATGTCCTCTACTATCCATGAGCAAGAAGACCTCAACATTACATTTGTGACAACTAGTTTGCCTGCAACTGGTGCCTCTGAGATCAGCTGCTTTATTGACGCCCATCTTGCATTTATAGCAACTGCCACTGCTGGTGGCATCATCCTGATCCTTCTAACCTCCACCATAGTCTTGGCATGTACCGTCTCCAGCCTGAAACGTCGGCACCGGACCCCTCGTCCATCCCGAAGCAATGCAGACCTGGTGAGTGGAACAGGCTACTGGGGTACCGAGAGAAGAGAGGGAGGAATTGTGGGCCCATGCGAAACCAGTGTTCTACTGGAGGAAGTAAAGACCGATGGTGAGGAGGAAGAGTTCCAAGATGGCGTAGCAGGGCCAAGCCAGTACATCAACACTTCTAACGCAGCCGCTGACTCGGAGAGCGTCCCCACAGCCATGCCGAGCTCAACCTCTAGGGATTCCTGCATAGATCCCATTAGTTTGGAAAACATGCCTCTGATGGTGTAAAGTTTAAGAGCTTTTTTTAAACGCTGGGCTATGACAGGAAAATTGTTTTTTAAATAAATGGCTTCAATAGTTCAGCTACTGCAGTAAAAAAAAAAAAGTGCAGTTACAAGTCGTCTCATAGCATTTTTGAGAATTGTTTAACTAACTACAATTATCTGCTTATCCTGTTAAAAAGGACATTTCTTATATCAGTAATATCAGATGAAATAGAAAACTTTTTTTTTTTTACAGATGAGGTCAAAGCAGCTCTGGGTATCTGTTTAGTGAAGATGACAAGGAAAATAAGTAAATGAAATGTTGGTGTATATTGTGAAATTGTATTTAACCTCAGCTTTGTTACATTTTGGCCCTTTTTTAAAATATGACCACCAGCCGCAGCAGCATCTACTGTAGATAAAACCCAAATAGGTGAACTCTATACACCACTGTGTATAAATAGCAGAACAAGTCAATTTTAGGGTTTAATTTCTATGCCATTGCAGTCACCAAAATTCAGTGAAGCTCAAAAATAATGACTTTTTGAAACATTTATCTGCCATTCTTCAGTCAAACAGTTTGGATCAATCAACCTATGAATAAATGACTTGCAAATTACTCTACCTGTAAAGCAGGGACTGTAGAAATCACACACTTCAGCTTTAATATAAGCAAAGCAATCCCATTAAATCTTCCAGATCCTATAATAATGAGCATTCCTTAAAAGTTTATCTCAGAACTCTGACATCTCAATAAAAAATTAAAAAATAAATAAAATTCAATGCTAATGATACAATTTTCTTGTTCAGTTTCTTATTTACAATGATTTTGAAATTTGTGTTGATTGCTGAGCAAAACTCACTGTAACAATGATACTGCTAAGGTAGTTGCCAATATGTTGGTAAGTCTTATTGGTGGTTGAAAGGTGGGGGTTCAGTGAAAGGAACTTTCCAAGATAAAAAAATAAAAAAAGGCATGAGATCATTTCCTTTTAGACAACTTCTGCTCTACAAAAAAGTTCTTACTTTTATAGATTTTTGTGAAGGTAATTAATAGCCGTTCCTTTCAGAAAAAGGACCGCAATGCTCCTAAACATACCTCAAAAAAGCCTATTATGAGAGTTCAAGTAGAAAAACTTGCTTCGGTTTTTCATACTGTCACCACAGATTCTTTCCTCAGGCAAAAAAAACGCAGCTATTAGCAAAAACAAATGCAGCCATTTCACAGCTTCATTTCCTGTCAAGTGAAGTGACGGTTCCGTATTCATCAGAATATACTTCACTCTTTCACTAATGCTTCAGAGGATGCCTCGGTAAGATCATATTCTGCTGTTTTGTCTAGCACAATAAAGGTTAAATCTTTTTAGTTAAAGTTAAATCTCCACAATAAAGTTAAATCTTTTTTTTTTACATTTAAAGTATCTACATGATACCACAAAATAATAAGTAGAAAACTAGTTTTCCAGTCTTGACTTTTAGCTAATTAAAAAATCTACTTTTTTCATGTTCAGTTTGTGGTTGAAGTATTCATTTTCAATTTATTTGTGACCTTTGCATACACAACAACAGTGTTGTCTGTTTTAGAAGTTATATAAAAAATAAAATAAAAAGTTTTAATCTGAGCAAATTGATTGTGGCTTATAAGAATTCATGAGATAAAATGGTCTGTTGAGTCTTATGTGCAAAAATGTCTCTCTTTGGCAAGGTTTTCTAAGGACACCATGAGGACTACTCTTTGCACACTTGTCTTCCTCTCCTCTCTACCATGGAGCCTAAACAGCCATTTAGCAACCAGCAATAAGAATATTGAGGCAACAAACACAGCAGACAATGCATCAGGGCAGATTAACTACACTACTGATTCTGGTAAAGACAACGTGGTTTCACTTTCAAGAAGTGCTCAGATGCAGCACTCAGAGCAGCGTAGCATCTGGCAGAGGACACCCAACGGTGACGCCAATACATCAAATCAGAGTAAAAGCATGAACATACGTGATGGCGAATCCAACTTGACTACTACGCTAGCACAACCTGAAAGGCAAAGACAGGAAGAGGTAACAACTCCACAAAAGGAAATACGAAAACCGACAGAAGGCTCCCGCAGACCGCATTCTACATCTCTTTTGCAAATAGAGAATGCTGAAGAACTGAATGTCTTGACTAAACCACCCAATGCCACAAAGGCAGATGTTTCGCCAAAAGAAAAAACGAGCATAGGACTTATGGAGACACTGGAAGCCACTCAGGAAACACCTTCTACTTCTGATTTCACTGGACACTATGGTGTGCAAGAAAATAAAACAGTAGTGAAGGGCAGCAACAACAATACAAATGAAGACCTCCATACAATCCAGCCCACAATGGAGACTACAGACCAACCAAGCCCATTTACTCATGCCCACACTTCCGCAATAACGTCAAAAGATTTCAATAAGACTGTAAGCACCAATGGTGTGGAAACCACAGAGAGAGAAGTCGTCACAGACATGTGGACAAGCACGCAAGGTCCTGAGCTTAAGACTTCATCCATGATTAAGCCAACAAAGACATTGGCGATCACTAAAAAAAAAACTCCATCAAAGGATTTCCGGAAAGCGAACCCAGGTCCTGCTGTGGCAGCTGTGATCGGCACCACTTTTGTCTTGATGTTCATAGCAATCATCTTTATCTTGTTAAAGAAGCGCAAAATGCAGAGAAAGCGGCTTGAAAATCCTGAATGGGCCGGACCCTCGCCGTTTCTGGATGGCGACGTTCAACCAAACCTGCCAAATATGGAGGAGTCCGAGACCATCAACAGACAAGGCTTTAACCAGGGGTCCATTTCCAGATACCTCCCCCAACAACTCTCCAAACACCTGCCGCTCGGAAGGAACACGAGTGAGGAAGTTCTCATGGGGGACATCCTGCAAGGAAGCACATTTGGCAGACAAAATCCAGATGAGGTCCAAGACCCCAACAGGAACCCAACAGTTGCTCAGGACTCAACTGAGAAGGAGGAAAATAAAATCCAGGAAGGTCAAGCATCCGTGGATTCTTTGGACACCAAAACATCTGCGTCAAGAAGTGCACATGAACCTGTGATGGAGAGCAAAATATCAAAGCAGACTGATGACCTCACTCCATCTCTATCTTCTGACACGGACACTATAATTAAACCTCCACCTTTAGTCTCTATAGATCTTGATTCTCTTTCAGAAGAAGCAGCTCCTTTGCAAACATCAGATGGGGGGATTGTTCCACCTGCTCCACCACTGCCCTAATCTCATTTAACATAAAATCTTCTCTGCTTCTGCCGCTAAAAACTACACAAACGAGATAACCAACATACTCAATATCTGCTTTCTAAAAGTCAAAATATGCAAAGACCATTTCTTGCAAGGGATTTACGAACTATGGTGCTTGTTCAAGACTCCTACGGTGCTTGTTCAAGACTCTTAAAGAGAAATTCCTCAACAGGTGCTGTTTTCTTTCCTGCATTGATGTATCGAAACAAAGTTCAAGACATATTAAAGAGATTGTGTTATTTTATTATCCATTACGCTTAGTTATCAGAATCTCACAATCGCTAAACATGATTTCCTTCAAGACAGAGCCTGTACATTATAAAAATGTATATCTGCTATAGGTTAGTCAAAGTAAACCAAAGTCAAAGCATATAGCTGCTTTGAAGATAATAACTACATGCCACAAATTCCAATTCTGAGTTCATTAGGTCTTTGTCATTTTAGCACTTTGAAAAGCAACAATCTTCCAACCAATAACAAAAAGTCTCATGAAAAGTTAAAATCGGCATGTTTTGGTGTTTCAAGGCTTGGTCAAGGCTGTACAAGTCCTCAGATAAAACGGTTTATGTTCATGAGAATGTCCAATTCTCGCTTGTACAAAAACCACAGCATGTACAATCTTTGTGCCTACATTCACTGTTAAACACATGTAAACTAAAGAGCGAATGTATCCACAATCTGGAGCCAGTTTTCAAATGAACTACTGCATTGCTACAGCCACTGGGAACATGTCTGAGCTTTTAACCGTGATAAACTGTCAGAAGAACATTACAACAGCAGCTCACTCAAACCACTCACTCACTCAAAATAAAAAGTGTTGTAACAACACGGTCATGTGTCTTTCTTTCCTTCAGCAGTAAAACAAAAAAAGTAAATGGCAGTATTTAAAATGTTTAAATAACCAACTTTATCAAAACGAGAAAGAACTTTATTGCAACATTATTGCACAGTTCATCTAACCTCTAACGCTAATTAATCATGAATAATTAGCATCTGTGCCTGTTATAATCAATTTCTTTAATTATAAGAGTGCAAATATTATGTTTTGCCTGCAAGAGGCAAACAAAGTTGCTTTAATCACACAAATAAAATATGAAGATTAGGACCAGGGATACAATAGACACTCACTGGACATTTAAAGAATTAAAGATTCACAAACTCCACTAGAAAGATGCTGTCTAAACACTGTCAGACTATATTAAAATGGTGTTCTGTCTGCACCAAGAGACAAATGAAGCAATTCAAGAATCTTTTACTGAACACCATGAAAATCATTCCACAACCGGTTCTCAGTTTCCAACACTAACAAACTCTGCCTAGGGATAAGCACTACTGAAGTACTACTATTGAGCAAGGTAGGAAGTTAGTACAAGTAGCATACAGTGTGTCTTCTGCAGAGCGCTGAATGCAGGGCCTGTGCACCACCTGCAGCAGAAGTGAGAGAGGAAATGTCACAGCGGATTTAAATTGGGAAACAGACCACAAGACTATTTTCTTCCTTTTGATTTATTTTCAAACTCTCTTCATCCGGTGAGATTCCGCCAGACTTCAGTGGTTACATGAGCCAATAGCTTTAAACTACTTGCTTGAGGCATGAAAACAACAAAATAATAATAATAAATAAGATTATTATTATTAATATTATATCCAATTTGGACAGCATACCATTGTAATGCCATAGTACTGTTTGTGAGGGTTAAGATATTATTTTTTCACTTTTTTTGTTCAGTAGCTCAAAACCTCACTCTGCTGCTATGCAGGTGTTCACACATTTGCTATGCTGTTTCGCTCCATGAGTACATTCATACCTCATTGGTGCTCTCAAAAGTTGCACATGCACATTCAGAACACTAGGGGGAAACGGATGGAAGCACAGATCATCATCATCCATCCATCAATCTATCCATTTGTATATTAAAAAAAATGAGTTAAAAGAATCAAAACATTAATACATGCGGCCAAACAAATGATGTAAACCTCTGTACCTAAACTAACTAAACTAGAAGGGGTACATTAACAAGCTTTAACAGAGTAAAATTTTAATCAGAACTTGCGTGGCGAAAAAGTAGTTAAATATACTGAGAGTTAACTCACAACCCTATACAGAAATCCCTTAGGAATAATACTTTTTTTTTTTTTTTATCAATATCGAGAGCAAAAAAAAACAAAACAGCTGTCACCTAAATGAGGACAAGGCCATAGAGGGACATTAAACCACATCAGCCTGTCTTCTGCATTTAGCTGCGTCACACATAATAATTTAGCACTGTACAGTAATATCACAATAGAGCAGGGGTTCATTTATCAAAGCAGCTGTGTGAGTAATAGGATATCTAAACATGGTACATACAAAGACCATGCCATGAGAGTGTTTGAGAGTTTGTGAGAGAGAGAGAAATCAGGAAGATGATTTGGTGGCGTGTGCAGATCCGGAATATAAAACACTAAAGTCAGCACCCACCCCCTCCCTCCTTGGCAGCAGTATGGGTAGACTCTGTGCTGCATTTCGCCCCCTCCCCCTCCTCACCATCCGATGATTCTTCAATCTCCCTCCCTTGGTCCCTCCTTTCTCTCTCTACCTCCTCTGACAGCAAGCCCTGAAACAAGTTCTGTAAGCAGGCAGCCAGCAGCAGCGGAGGCTATCCAAGGGTGCAAATACACTGCATGACCATGCCTGGAAGAGCGGAAAGGCAAGGAAACGGCTAAGAGAGGCTCTAAACCAAAGGAGCTCACGGTTGCCAATGAGAGAAAAAAGGAAGGGGGTGGGTAGAACAGGGGGAGCGAGCACAAAAACGGACATGAGTGCGAGACAGTGAAGACAAAACGTGGACCCTGCTGTCATATAAGACTGGGAAAACAAAACCCCAAGCAATCCAAATTGCCTTCTACTACTCTAGAAAAGGGAGAACAGGAAGAGAGGTCAGAACGGACAACGACATGTACACAAAGTAATGGAAAGAATCAGGTAAGCGATATATGACATGAAAGGCAAGCATAAGGAGTGTTTAACTCATGCAATTCAGTTTAACGTACATGATCAAATCGCAAAGTGCACAGTGAAGCTAGGTCAGAGCGAGACTGCAGTAGAGCATTGTTAGAGCAAAACAGGGACACCTCTATTAGAGTAATAGATACTTTTTCCCCATAACAATTTCTAGCATGTACACAATCTCTTTTTATTAAGGGTAACATTAAGTCTTTAGACTGTCAAACAATCAACTTGCTCTAATGGATTTACTGAGGTAATGCAAATGATTAGGGCTTTAATATCACCACAATTTTCTGCATGCTGATGTGGCAACCCAGAACGTGCGACTTCTTAGAATCGAGCATGGCATGACTATGTGCACACGCGCAGATGTACTGTGCAACGATGTCCCTAAATGCCCCATAAATGAGGGGGTGAGGGGGATTCAAGATGCAGGCACTGCTACCAAGGCTAAATGCTAACATCTCACTGCTGCAGCATGGCAGAGTAGCTCCTGGCAGAGGCTCAACCTATTAGCACAGAGAGAGAGAACTGAGTGGCTCTGTATGAGTTGTAACAGTGAAACCTGTTGTCAACAGTGCAATGGATAGAGAATGCTCAATTGTCTTTGCGGCATAACGTTCGTACTTTGTTAATGTGTTATACCGGGTGAATCAGGATAGTTGGAGTGATTTTACAAGGAAAGTGACACATTAAGCAGTGATTCTTTGAAAAGTGGTGCTTATTTTCCAAAAATAAGGTGTAATGAGTATGTCTTGCAATAGTGGGGGGCAAGTGTGGACATGTCCTTCCAAAGAGCTCAAATGATTGCTCCACACCTCTGCAAATCTGCAACGGACCGAGCTATACAATTGTAAAAAGATGCTGAAGACAGAGGGACAAAAGAAGAAAATGTGTGTGGATGTCCGGAACTAAGGTTCTCACCATTAGAATTATGATTTAGTCTGTAAAGAATAAACAATGATAAGCTGCAACATGGTACATGATAGTCATATTTTTAGTTCCAACTTCTACTGGGATACCAGGACTCCACCCTTCCACTAATATCTATAAAAAGGCGTTGGTGTATTTAGTTAGCTTGTATACTTATAAATTTAACTTACAAAAAGAAAAACCTAAAGAACAACTTATGTGACAATTTTTTCTTTGTCTTTTTACAGGAAAGCCCACATCACACTTGCCTCCATGCTGGCTAACCTATTGCTCATCCTCCTGTTCGTGGTGCGTGTGCTGGCCATTTGCCCACCAATGTGCAGCTGTAGCAGAGGCCACAGAGTGGTGGACTGCTCTGCCCGAGAGTTGGGTATACTTCCTGACAGCCTGCAGCACAACATTCATTTCCTCAACTTGTCTCATAACCGGCTCCAAGATCTCGATGGACTCCTCAATCATTTTGACCACTTAAGAACTTTGGACATCTCCTATAACCATCTCCACCACCTTCCTTTAGGTCTGCCGAGAGCTCTTTGGGATTTACGTGCATCTGGAAACTACATCCGTCAATTGGAGAAGAATGATACGGCCTATCACTGGAACCTCCAGAATCTAGACTTGTCACACAACTTGCTGGAACGTGTGGTCTTAATTAACAATACGTTGTCCAATCTCCAAGCACTCAATTTTAGTCACAACAAATTCTGGACTGTTCCGACAAACATGCCCTACAATTTGGAGATTGTGGACCTCTCTCACAACTACTTGCTGCAGATCCTACCTGGCTCACTGGATCGCCTTCCCAGACTGTCGAGATTCTACCTGCATGCTAATCGTTTTACCTCATTAAGTGAAGGTGTCTTCAATAGACTAGATGGACTGCAGCTCCTCACACTTGGAGAAAATCCTTGGGCTTGTGAGGACGAGGAAAATATAAACCATTTGCTGACTTGGATGCAACAAACCCCTGCGAAAGTCTTAGGCTGCCCCTGCTATACCAGGCCCAGATGTGGAGAGGTACACCTGGCCACTAGGAGAACCTGGCACTCAGCCGTATTCACAGAGCCGCCACTGGGTGCCGACGCTCGTTATCCTATCCACCGAGCTCCAATGCAGGCAGTTACTTCTGGTTCCCTGTCTAAGTCAGCCCAGTTGAACGTAGCTCACAATCCAAGCCCTGTTAATACCTCTGGGGCGGGCGTACAGGTGCTGATCATGGGTGGGGGATTTCTCACTTCAACTCCACATAGCATGTCCACACAGTCAAGCACAACAATCCGAACACGTAGCACCAAGAAGGTCCTTCCAGGCAGATCTTGCAGCACAAGGCATCAAATCCACATATGCAGCTTTGAAACCACCATTTTGAGCCTTTTATGTACAGTTGTCATCCCAAGTGCTTTGTGATTCAGCATAACAATCTCTTGAACTAGACCTGCTGACTTGATTCTGGGAAAAAGAAAATCCACAAAAAAAAAAGCAAAACGAGAGACTCACTTAGGTTTACATTTTCACATTGTTCTGGCTACTTTTAAGCATTCTTCAACGTATGCAATCTCTGCCTGCTTCCAATAAACGTACAACCTTCTACATAATGTAACTGAGTACTGTATGGTTACACGTATCGACATCTAGACATATAGAAGTACACTACAAGTAGCAGTTTCTTGATGTGAAAAATTGATTGCTCTTTCCAGTGTTATGCTTGAGCATTGACAGATATTTGTGCATTTCATTGTTTATATTATGTATCAAACTACAACACTGTGTAAAGTGTAAAGCTGATGTGTTCTATGAGTACAGACATGCCTTTAACTGTTGAAATAAAAATAAAATCGGAAAACCCATAGTTTTACTGCAATTACATAGTCAACAGGCCATGCAGCAGGACTGGAAAATGACAAATGCGTAAACACACAGCAAAGCAGAGCTGACAGTCCACGTAAAGAGAGGGTTAAACTAAATGGAGATATTACACACATACATACATACACACACACATATACGTGTGTGTGTGTGTGTGTGTGTATATATGTGTATGTATATATATTAGTGGTGGGCCGTTATCGGCGTTAACGTGCTGCGTTAACGCGAGACTCTTATCGCGCGATAAAAAAAATATCGCCGTTAATCTATTCTCCAAGTTGGGTTGGGAGATGGCTCTATACTACACAAGCTATGATGACGCAATCTACCCGCGGCCGCGAGGTAAACCCGGCTGCAACGCATATTCGTCGTCATCTTAAGTAAACACGGCTGAAAGTGAAAGCTGGTGAAAAAGATCGGTGCAACATCCATTATTTGGACTTGGTTCGGGTTTAAGCCGTCAGACGAGCAGCAGCAAACTAAATACAGAGTGTGTGGGGTAACAGTTCGGTAAGTTAACACACGACTAATCCGTTCGACCACCTCAAATTCAAAACAAAACATGATATCACTGAATACCAGCGCGCGCGTATTATTCCCATTCCAATATATCTTAGTGGTGTAGCACATAATCTCGATTTTAAGAATCGTTGTTGTGTTTCTTTTTAACTGAAAAGACATCAGTTAGACAATATTCTAATTTTAAATTTGGGGTTTCATAAGCTCCAAGCCATAATAAACATTAGACCTACTTAAGTCTCTGCAGCTAGTGTACTTAAATTTTATTTATCTGCAAAATTATGTTGTATACTTACAGTTTTGCACAATATATGTTCTCAAAACTACATACACCCTTTAAAAAAAATACATTTAGCAGTTGTTTAGCATGGGTCTGTGTAATCTGTTCTGAAATGGTTTTATTATAATATACTGTATATCGTTATCGCAAGAGGCTGCAATGTATATCACAATATAGATTTTAGGCCATATCGCCCATCCCTAATTGATAGCCTATAGTAGTTGATAATAACATAGGCCTACCTAATGTTGCCTACGGACGGTAACAGTACAGTAGTAACCTTTTACAGTCTATGAGTAGAACAGCTTTCTCAAGCAGTTTGTGATGCATTTTCAGGGTATATGCAGGAATCATAGAGATGAATTTACTACCTTTTACTACCTTTTTTACCACCTCCACAATATTTTTTACTACCATCACGACATCAAGCAGCAGCCCTTTTTTTGGGGGTGTGGTGGGGTGGGCGGGGTATGTAAAGCACCACTTACTACTTACTATAAGGTATAAGTGTGACACTGTCACACCCATCATACATATTAGGTACACTAATGTTTAATTGTTATCATTAAGTAGGCCTATTGTCATTGTCAATTATGTTTTTTTTGTAGTGTCGAGTTGAGTTTCAGTTGTCCTTATCTTAACCCTAGCCCTTGAGTTATCCTAACCATAGCCCTTAGCCCTAATAAGGTGAATAATAACCTTGGCACT